>NC_040086.1:12765000-13074375 GCF_003369695.1 Bos indicus x Bos taurus | reverse complement strand
AATTTGAGTGTTATAAACCTAGAGATAATCCAAGAGAGAAGTCCTTCAGGTTAGGAACTGTTAAGATATTTTTTGTTTGGCCTTCCAGATCCACTCTACCCTTTCCCACCCTGCTTTCTGCCTAAGAGGCTAACGTATGTGAACTGCATCCCTTGCTTGTCCACTTCTTACTGGCTTTGAATAATGAGGAGCCAGGGCAAGAGATTGAATAGAATGAGGTTAGAGTATTTCTCCTGGCTCCCTCCCTACAGGATCACCTCAGACTGGCTTTGTACTTCAACCATAGATCAATATTTTTTATCAAGGCTGTGTGTTCTTGATCAGATCAGATCAGATCAGTCGCTCAGTTGTGTCCGACTCTTTGCAACCCCATGAATTGCAGCATGCCAGGCCTCCCTGTCCATCACCAACTCCGGGAGTTCACTCAGACTCAGGTCCGTCGAGTCAGCGATGCCATCCAGCCATCTCATCCTCTGTCGTCCCCTTCTCCTCTTGCCCCCAATCCATCCCAGCATCAGAGTCTTTTCAGTGAGTCAACTCTTTGCATGAGGTGGGCAAAGTACTGCAGTTTCAGCTTTAGCATCATTCTTTGCAAAGAAATCCCAGGGCTGATCTCCTCCAGAATGGACTGGTTGGATCCCCTTACAGTCCATGTGACTCTC
The DNA here is from genome assembly GCF_003369695.1 of Bos indicus x Bos taurus. NCBI lineage: Eukaryota > Metazoa > Chordata > Mammalia > Artiodactyla > Bovidae > Bos > Bos indicus x Bos taurus. The sequence continues at coordinate 13,073,713 of NC_040086.1, read as the reverse complement.
AAGAGTCTTGTCCAACACCACAGTTCAAAAACATCAATTCTTCGGCACTCAGCCTTCTTCACAGTCCAACTCTCACATCCATACATGACCACAGGAAAAACCATAGCCTTGACTAGACGAACATTTGTTGGCAAAGTAATGTCTCTGCTTTTGAGTATGCTATCTAGGTTGGTCATAACTTTCCTTCCAAGGAGTAAGCGTCTTTTAATTTCATGGCTGCAGTCACCATCTGTAGTGATTTTGGAGCCCAGAAAAATAAAGCCTGACTGTTTCCACAGTTTCCCCATCTATTTCCCATGGTGGGACCGGATGCCATGATCTTCGTTTTCTGAATGTTAAGCTTTAAGCCAACTTTTTCACTCTCCACTTTCACCTTCATCAAAAGGCTTTTTAGTTCCTCTTCACTTTCTGCCATAAGGGTGGTGTCATCTGCATATCTGAGGTTATTGATATTTCTCCCGGCAATCTTGATTCCAGTTTTTGTTTGTTCCAGTCCAGCGTTTCTCATGATGTACTCTGCATATAAATTAAATAAACAGGGTGACAATATACAGCCTTGACGTACTCCTTTTCCTATTTGGAACCAGTCTGTTGTTCCATGTCCAGTTCTAACTGTTGCTTCCTGACCTGCATACAAATTTCTCAAGAGGCAAATCAGGTGGTCTGGTATTCCCATCTCTTTCAGAATTTTCCACAGTTTATTGTGATCCACACAGTCAAAGGCTTTGGCATAGTCAATAAAGCAGAAATAGATGTTTTTCTGGAACTCTCTTGCTTTTTCCATGATCCAGCGGATGTTGGCAATTTGATCTCTGGTTCCTCTGCCTTTTCTAAAACCAGCTTGAACATCAGGAAGTTCACGGTTCACATATTGCTGAAGCCTGGCTTGGAGAATTTTGAGCATTACTTTATTAACATGTGAGATGAGTGCGGTAGTTTGAGCATTCTTTGGAATTGCCTTTCTTTAGGATTGGAATGAAACTGACCTTTTCCAGTCCTGTGGCCACTGCTGTGTTTTCCAAATTTGCTGGCATATTGAGTGCAGCACTTTCACAGCATCATCTTTCAGGATTTGGAATAGTTCAACTGGAATTCCATCACCTCCACTAGCTTTGTTCATAGTGATGCTTTCTAAGGCCCACTTGACTTCACATTCCAGGATGTCTGGCTCTAGGTGAGTGATCACACCATTGTGATTATCTGGGTCGTGAAGATCTTTTTTCTACAGTTCTTCTGTGTATTCTTGCCATCTCTTCTTAATATCTTCTGCTTCTGTTAGGTCCATACCATTTCTGTCCTTTATCGAGCCCATCTTTGCATGAAATGTTCCTTTGGTATCTCTAATTTTCTTGAAGAGATCTCTAGTCTTTCCCATTCTGTTGTTTTCGTCTGTTTCTTTGCATTGATCGCTGAAGAAGGCTTTCTTATCTCTTCTTGATATTCTTTGGAACTCTGCATTCAGATGTTTATATCTTTCCTTTTCTCCTTTGCTTTTTGCTTCTCTTCTTTTCACAGCTATTTGTAAGACCTCCCCAGACAGCCATTTTGCTTTTTTGCATTTCTTTTCCATGGGAATAGTCTTGATCCCTGTCTCCTGTACAATGTCGCGAACCTCATTCCATAGTTCATCAGGTATTCTATCTATCAGATCTAGGCCCTTAAATCTATTTCTCACTTCCACTGTATAATCATAAGGGATTTGATTTAGGTCATACCTGAATGGTCTAGTGGTTTTCCCTACTTTCTTCAATTTAAGTCTGAATTTGGCAATAAGGAGTTCATGGTCTGAGCCACAGTCAGCTCCTGGTCTTGTTTTTGCTGATTGTATAGAGCTTCTCCATCTTTGGCTGCAAAGAATATAATCAATCTGATTTTGGTGATGTCCATGTGTAGAGTCTTCTCTTGTGTTGTTGGAAGAGGGTATTTGCCATGACCAGTGCGTTCTCTTGGCAAAACTCTATTAGTCTTTGCCCTGCTTCATTCTGTATTCCAAGGCCAAATTTGCCTGTTACTCCAGGTGTTTCTTGACTTCCTACTTTTGCATTCCAGTCCCCTATAATGAAAAGGACCTCTTTTTTGGGTGTTAGTTCTAAAATAGGAATCTCCATTTAGGTTCCAGCAGCTAGTAACTGCTGATACTCATCCTAAGGTGTTGAACTACCCACTGTTCCCCCAGAGCCTCCACACCTTTATTAAATCTTCCTAATATCAGTATGCTATTTCTTTTTTCTTTTCAAACTTAATTGTATTGGGGTATAGTCAGTTAACAACGTGGTAGTTTCAAGTGAACAGCAAAGGGACTCAACCATGCACAGACATGTACCCATTCTCCCACAACCCCCGCTACCATCCAGGCTGGCACATAATGTTGAGTAGACGTCCATGTGTTATACAGTAGGTCTTTGGTGGTTATTCATTTTGAATAAGGTGTGTACATGACCTTCTCAAACTCCCTAACTATCCCTTCCCTACCAGCAACCGTAATTTCATTTTCTAAGTCTATGAGTCTTTTTCTGTTTTGTAAGTGAGTTCATCTGTATCATTTGTTTTTAGATTCCACATATAAGGGATGTCTTATGTTTTTTCCTTCTCTGCCTGACTTCACTCGGTGTGACATCCCTAGGTCAATCTATGTGGCTGCAAGTGGCATTATTTCATTCTTTTTAATAATTGAGTAATATTCCACTACATATATATATATATATATATATATATATATATATATATACACACCACATCTTCTTTATCCATTCCTCTGTTGATGGACCTTTAGGGTGTTTTCATGTCTATTGTAAACAGTGCTGCAGTGAACATTGGGGTGCATGTATACTTTCATATCATTTTTTTTTTCTCCAGTGATATGCCCAGGAGTAGGATTGCAGGGTCATACGGTATCTCTATTTTTAATTTTTTAAGGAACCTCCATACTGTTCTCTGTAGTGGCTGTACCAATTTACATTCCCCTCAACAGTGTAGGAAGGTTCCCTTCTCTCCACACCCTCTCCAACTTTTGTTGTTTGTGAAATTTTTGATGATAGCCATTCTGACCAGTGTGAGGTGATAACCCCTTGTAGTTTGATTTGCATTTCTCTAATAACTTGTGATACTGAATATCTTTTCATGTGCCTGTTGGCCATCTGTGTGTCCTCTTTGGCAAAGTGTCTGTCCAGGTCTTCTGCCCATTTTTTAAGTGGACTGTTTTGATGCTGTAAAATGTCATAAACTTTTTAAATTTTGGAGACTAATCCCTTACCAGTCATATCATTTGCAAATATTTTTTCCCAATCGGTGGGCTGTCTTCATTTTGCTTATCGTTTCCTTTGCTGTGCAAAAGCTTTGAGTTTAAATAGGTCCCATTTGTTATTTTTGTTTTTATTTCCATTATTCACTGTGGTGTTTCTTACTGAGACAGATTGAAATCAGTACTGGAAGTGGCTCTAGGAAACTGTACTTCAAAACTGGGCTACCAGTTCTTTTAAACTGGCTATATTAATATCAGATAATTATACTCTAAAGCAAAGTGTATTACTCAAGACAAAGAGAACATTGCATGACAATAAAAAGGTCAATCCACCAAAAAGATGTAGCAATCTATGTGTTTAAAACCAAGCAAGAAAGCTTTAAAATGCATGAAGCAGAAACTGATAGAGCTAAAAGGAGAAGTAGAAAAATCAGTTATTTTTGGGAACTTCAACACCACAATCTCACTGACTGATAGAATTGCTAGAGAGAAAATCATCAAGGATATAGAAAAACTGATGAAAATCATCATATCAACAGGAACTAATTGGCAGTCATAGAACACCCAGCTATAGCAGAATACACATTCTTTTCAAGCACATATAAAATGTACACCAACATAGACCATAATGTGGACCATCAAACAAACCTTGACAGATTTAAAACAATCAGAATAAGGCAAAATAGGCTCCTTGATCCTAATGGAATCCCACAGAAATCAACAACATAATGGCAATAAGAAAATCACGAACACTTGGAAATTAAACAATTTAAATAATCTATGGGTCAAAGAAGATTTTTGAAGGAAAAAAAGGAATGAAGATGAAAACATCAAAATCTGTTATTGTTCAGTCACTAAGTCACATCCAACTGTTTGCAACCCCATGGACTACAGCATACTAGGCTCCCCTGTGCTCCACTATCTCCCAGTTTGCTCAGATTCATGTTCATTGAGTTGGTGATGCTATCTAACTATTCAATCTCTGCCGCCCCTTCTCCTTTTGCCTTCAGCCTTACCCAGCATCAGGGTCTTTTCCAATGAGTTGGCTCTTCGCATAGCTTCAGGATTAGTCCTCCCAATGAATATTCAGGGTTGATTTCCTTTAGGATTGACTCATTTGACCCCTGCAATTCAAGAGACTCTCAGGAGTCTTCTCCAACACAATTCAAAAGCATCAAAACTCTTCAGCACTCGGCCGCCTTTGTGGTCCAACTCTCACATCCATACATGACTACTGGAAAAATCACAACTTTGGCTATACGGACCTTTGTTGGTAAAGTGATGTCTCTGCTTTTTAATATGCTGTCTAGGTTTGTCATAGGCTTCTTCCAAGGAGCAAGCATCTGAATTTCATGGCTGCAGGCACAGTCTGCAGTGATATTGGAGCCCAAGAAAATAAAATCTGTTGCTATTTCCACTTGTTCCCTATCTGTTTGCCATGAAGTGATGTGACCAATGCATGATCTTAGTTTTTTGAGTGTTGAGTTTCAAGCTGACCTTTTCACTCTCTCCTTTCATCAAGAGGTTCTTTAGTTCCTCTTCACTTTCTGCCATTAGGGTGGGGGTACCATTTGCATATCTGAGTTTGTTGATATTTTTCCTGGCAATCTTGATTCCAGTTTGTGATTCATCCAGCCTGGCATTTTGCATGATATACTCTGCATACAAGTTACTTAAGCAGGGTGACAGTATACAGCCTTATCATACTCCTTTCCCAATTTTGTACCAGTCCATTTTCCCATGTTTGGTTCTAGTTGTTGCTTCTTGACCCACATACAGGCTTTCAGGAGGCAGGTAAGGTGGTCTGGTATTCCTGTCTCTTTAAAAATTTTCCACAGTTTGTTGTGATCAACACAAAGGCTTTAGCATAGTCAATGAAGCAAAAGTAGATGTTTTTCTGGAATTTCCTTGCTCTTTCTGTGATCCAGTGAATGTTGGCAATTTGATCTCTGGTTCCTCTGCCTTTTCTAAATCCAGTTTGTATATCTGGAAGTTCTTGGTTCATGTACTGCTGAAGCCTAGCTTGAAAGATTTTGAGCATAACCTTGCTAGCATGTGAAATGAGTGCAATTGTATGGTAGTTTGAATATTCTTTGGCATTGCCCTTCTTTGGGATTGGAATGAAAACTGACCTTTTCCAATACTGTGACCACTGCTGAGTTTTCCAAATTTGCTGACCTATTGAGTACAGCACTGTACTGAGGGAAATTTAAGTGCTTACTTTGTAAAAGAAGTATCTCAAATCACTTAAGTTCATAGTTAAAGAAGCTAGAAAAAAAGCAACAGAAACCCAAAAAAGGAAATTATAAAGAGCAGAAATTAATGAAATTGAAAAGAGGACTATGAGAGGGAAAAATTAATGAAACAAAGCTACTCCTTTAAAAAAACTCAACAAAATTGATGAACCTCAGCAAGATTCACAAAAAGAAGACTTCCCTGGTGGCTCAGATGGTAAAGAATCTACCTGCAATATAGGAGACCCAGATTTGATCAGTGGGTTGGGAAGATTCTCTGGAGAAGAGAATGGCTACCCACTCCAGTATTCTTACTTGACGAATTCCATAGACAAAGGAGCCTGGTGGACTGTAGTCCATGGGGTCACAAAGAGTCGGACATGACTGAGCAACTAACAAAAAGAAGACACAAGCTACTAATATCAGGAATGAAAAAGGAAATGTCACAACAGATACTGTAGTTATTAAAAGAATAATAAAGGAATACTATGCTCAAATTAAAAAACTCAGAAGAAATGGACAAGTTCTTCAAAAATCTAAAGCAACCAAATGAAGCCAGGATGAAGTAGAGAACCCAGATAATGCTAAAATTGAATTTGTAATTAAAACACTCTCAAAAATAATAATAACTCCAGGACAAGATAGTTTCCCTAAATAATTTTTTGAAACATTCAAAGAAGTACTTTATACAATTTCTTTCAGAAAGTAGAAGGAATACTTCCTAACACATTTTGTGAGAGATTTATTCCAGATGCAAGGCTGGTTCAATATGGAAACTCATCAATATAATCCAACATTATCAAGAGGCTAAAGCAGGAAAGAGCCATATCTTTTTATTCAGAAATGACATTTAACAAAATTCAGCACCGATTCATGGTTTAAAAGAAAACATTAAAAATAGATGGGAAATTCCACAGTCTCATAAAGAGAATCCAGTTTGGAAAATCTACAGCTAGCATACCACTTAACACTGACAGTTCTCCCTCTCAGATCACAGGTAATGAAAGGCTGGCCACTCCCACATCTGTTACTCAACATAGTACTACAAACTGTAGCCACTGCAAGAAAAAATATATAAGCACAAATTAGAGGAAATAGAAATCTGCAGATCATATGATTGTCTACATAGAAGACTCCAAAGAACCTACAACAAAACTTCTAGAACTACTGTATTAGTTCATTAAGATATATGAGGAATAAAAAATGAATTTTTATGTATTTTCTATTTACTGACAATAAGTAGAAACCAATTTTTTTTCAAATTCAGTACTGTTTACAATTGCTCCAAAGAAAATGATTTAAATGTAAATATACCAAAACATGTCAGAGAAGGCAATGGCAACCCACTCCAGTACTCTTGCCTGGAGAAGCCCAGGGACGAGGGAGCCTGCTCTGCTGTCTACAGGGTTGCACAGAGTCGGACATGACTGAAGCAACTTAGCAGCAGCAGTACCAAAACATGTACAGGATCTGTGGGTGGGATGAACGGATAGAGTAGCACGGAAACATATACAATACCATGCATAAAATAGATGGCCAGTGGGAATTTGCTGAATGACTCGTAGCTCAAACTGGGGCTCTGACAACCTAGAGGGGTGGGATCAGGTGGGAGGTGGGACATATGTATACCTGTGGCTGATTCATGTTGATGTATGGCAGAAACTAACACAATATAATAAAGCAATTATCCTTCAATTAAAAATAAATTTAAAAATATGTTCAGGATCTATTTTGAAACTTACAAAATGCTGATGGAAGAAATTAAAGGGAGACCTAAATGAGAGATTTATTATGTTCATGGATGGAAAAATGTAACACAGTAAAAATGTTAATTTTCCTCTAAATTTTCTATAGGTTGGTGCAATTCCTGTCAAAATCCTAGCCAGCTTTTTATTTCTGTAGACATAGACAAGTTTGAAGTGAAGTCATTTGTGTCCGACTCTCTGCGACCCCGTGGACTGTAGCCTACTACGCTCCTCCACCCATGAGATTTTCCAGGCAAGAGTACTGGAGTGGGTTCTACTGTATATATGGGACACATAAAGTTGGAAGAGTGGAGAAGGATTGGCCAAGATGCTGGAGTAGAAAGACCCTGAGCTCACCTCCTGTCTTGGGCACACCAGAGTCACAAATACTTGCAGAACAACCACTGGTGAAAAGACCAGAGCCTATCCAAGATAAAAAAATGATAAATCATTTTCTCATGTTAAGTCTTAGATTTAGGTGCAGCAATCACTAGAGCATGGTACTGGTAGAGGGAGAGGTACAGAGAACAATGAAACAGAAAACCTGGAAATAGACCCGTTCAAATATACCCAGTAAATTTTTTACAAAGAAGCAAAGGCAATTCAGTGGAAGAGAAGTAGCCTTTACATTAGATGGTTTTGGAGTAGTTGGACATCCATCAGCAAAAAATTGAACCTCAACCTAAACTTCAGACCTTACATTAAAAATGCAAAAGTGATCATGGATTTAAATGTAAAACATAAAACTATGGAACTTTGAGAAAAGAGTGTAAGGAAAATTTTAAGGATCTAGGATTTGACCAGAGTTCTTAGACTTGACACCCAAAGTTTAATGCACAAGAGGAAAAATGGATAAATAGGATTTCATCAAAGTGAAAACTTCTGTTTTGTGAAAGACCTAAAAGGATAATAAAGGTAAATTATAGATGAGCAGAAAATATTTACAAATCACAAATCCAACAAAGGTCTTATGGTTAAGAGTCCGTCTGTCAGTGCAAGGGACACTGGTTTCAGCTCTGGTTGAGGAAGATCCCACAAGCGGTGGAGCATCTAAGCTCCGTGCCACAACTACTGAGCCCGAGCTCTAGAGCCCATGCTCTGCAACAAGAGAAGCCACCATGATGAGAAGCCTTCACTTCGCAACTAAAGAGTAGCTCCCACTTGGCTTGATGAGAGAAAGCTCGCTAGCAGCAAGGAGGATCCAGCACAGCAACCAACCAATCAATAAATATTTTTAAAAATCTATATTAAAGAATGAGAGAGAGGATAGGTGTAACTATAAAGGGGTGATGTGAAATAGTCTCTGATAGTACAATTGATTTTCTTGACCATGGTGGTGGTGATGCTGCTGCTAAGTCCTTCAGTCGTGTCTGACTCTACGACCCCATAGAAAGCAGCCCACCAGGCTCCCCCGTCCCTGGGATTCTCCAGGCAAGAACAATGGAGTGGGTTGCCATTTCCTTCTCCAATACATGAAAGTGAAAAGTGAAAGTGAAGTCACTCAGTCGTGTCTGACTCTTCACGACCCCATGGACTACCAGGCTCCTTCGTCCATGGGATTTTCCAGGCAAGAGTACTGGAGTGGGGTGCCATTGCCTTCTCTGTGGTGATGCAAGGCTATACAAAAAAACTGCATAGTGCATATACACACAAGTGCATGTATAACTGGTGAAACTGAAAAAGCTTCATGGGTTTTACTAATAGCACTGGGTGATTTTCATATAGGTCTATAGTTGCTTAAATGTTAACATTGGGTGGGGGGAGTTGGCGGGAGGGTGCATAGAACTTCCCTATGCATTTCTTTGCAACTCCCTATGAATCCATAATGATTTCAAAGTGAAAATTTTTAAAAAGTGGATTCTTGAGTTGTGTTGGTCATTTGTTTGAATATTATGTAACCTCTTTGCCAGGGATGAATGGGACACGGTCATCTGGTATGCAGTGTCCTCACAATTGTTCCAATTATCACCAGTGGTATCAAGGAATGATACTTTGTAAAGATACCTTGTATAAAGGCTTTGGAAGACCAAGTATCTGTGGCACTTAAATCACTGTAACAACAATAGTGATTATAGCACATTTAGGGGAGAAGAGACAAATTATTAGCCTACAATTAAAACAGGCATGGAGAACCAGAAGGCCTCCATAGCAATTCTGAAGTAGTACCTCATTCGGTGTCACAGAGCAGGTAAGGGTGAGGAGCCCCAGTATGACACATTCCCCACAGATCCTCCCAGCCACTTGGTAGCCTGTCTCATCATTGAGGGTACAATGCTTTGTCCTCACCAGGGATACATACACATTTGGGGTATGGATTTGTCTTCCCTGAACTCAGGACTTCTGATCGTACCACCATTTTTAGACTTTTGGATGGACTTAACCATCACCATGGAATGACATTCAACATCACTTTGACAAGGAGATGTGTTCTTTGGTAAATGTGGGCCATGGGCTCATGCCCACAGATTTCACAAGTTTTACCATATGCTGCGTAATGCAGAAGCAGCTGGCTGATAGGGACAATGAGCTGCTACAAGATTAGTTACAGCACAAATTGGAGACAACATTTGGAAAGTGCGGTTGTTGTCTTACAGATGCTTTATATACCTTAGATAGAGGCCAACAGGTACCATCTCCCCCAGTGGCCAGAATGCATAGGTTTGAGAACTAAGGAGTAGTAACACAATTGAAGGATTTTTATTTCCCATCTTTGTGACCTTGGCCTCAGTCTTTGGAAGTTCAGGCACCCAAAGGAAGGATGCATCCACCAGGATGAATTGGAAGCTGAGTGACCCTGTCACCTTTTGGGGTTCCTCATGCCACTGGACCAACAGAAAGGAAAAGAGATCATTGTACCTGATGGGTGATTGTTTTTGTTTACTGGGGAAAATGAGTTGCTGCTACACAGTCGGGGTAAGAAGGGCTATGTTTGGAAGCCAGGAGATTCATGAGAATATGCTTCTTACGACTCACTTGGCCAATAGCCCTAGTCAATGGAAAATTGCAATAATCCAATAAAGACAGGACCAGCAAGGACTCAAATCTTCCCAGCATTCATGCTGGGAGAGCATAAGCAGAAAATGGAATGAGTAATGGGAAAATTAAACTGTGATTATCAATATGGGCCTTGTTACCAGATATAGAAGTGGAGACCATAGCAATCATGTTATGTGATTCTTTTTAAAATCTCTTTTCCCTCCTATTATTTTACATGCTGGGTGTGACAAGCTAAGGATACTCTGATGAATACCCAATTCTAAAAGCAAGGGACTTGAATATTAGTAAAGATTGATCCCAGAGCCTAGGCTTGAAGAGGATCACCGTGGAGGAGAAAGTGTTCTCAAATGTTAGGATGCCAGTAGATCTGATCTCTAGATCAGACATCAGGCAATGATTGGGCAAGAAAGAAGAGCAACTGTGAAGTGCTGTGGCTGGGTAGGAAGTAAGAACCTCAGTATCTTCCTCAGCTGACGCTATAAAAAGAAAGCTCTTGGTAAGGGTGGGAATTTGCCAGGATCAAGGAGTTAAGTGGATTCCCTGGATTGGAGCGAGCCTAGTTGTGAAGAAAGTTGTGGAAAGACAGAGTCCTACTGAAATCACAGAGTTTGAGCCTTGAAAACCAGTTATCACCCTGGGTTGTGTTCATCCAAAAGGTGATTCTCCCCAGGCTTCCTCTTGTGCCTGCTTCTCCAACCAGTTCTTTCTTGTCGGGCAGGATTATGCTCCATCTAGCAGGTCCGTTCTTTTTCAGTTCATCTTCTAAGTGATGGAATGGTCCCTGAGGTAAGTCGAGATATTACTAGATGTGTACATCTGAGCTACTGTAACTTCCCCCAAATGTCTAGAGAGTGGAAGTCTCTCCTCAGCACCTGGGCCAGCCCTTACCCTAGAATCATCATCTCTAGTAATCATTTTCTCCAGTGTCCCCTCTCCTGTATTCCTCACCTACAGCCCCTCTTGCATGAATCTTGGTGAGGATTTCCATGCAGGACTATATCTTCTTGATCTGCAGCACTCTCTCCTGCCTCCTGGTAGTTATGCTACTTGGAACAAGGAGTATCTTCCACCACTTTTATTGTTGTTCAGTCGCTAAGTTGAATCTGGGCTTCCTGCGTGGCAGGTAAGAATTCTACCACTGAACCACCAATGTCATGGCTTTACCACTTTGGATTTCTGCAATACTTCTGTTAAAACCATAAATGCTTCTGCTATAGTCTGAATGTTTATGGCCCCTCAAATTTACATGCTGAAATCCTAACCCCTAAAGGTGATGGTATTAGCAGGTAGGACCTTTGGGAGGTATTTACATGAGAGTGGAACCCTTATGAATGAGATTAATGCTTTTTAAAGAGGCTCCAGAGATATTCCTAGTTTCCTTCTACCATGTGAGGACACAATGAGAAGTCTGTGACCCCTGGAAGAGACTTCATTCAACCACGTGGGCTCCCTGAGGTGAGACTTCCAACCTCTGAGTGAATCCAGGTAGTCTGACTCGAGTCATCCTTTTACACTGCTGCCATTGTCCTTTTCTTGTCCTACTGGTTTTACTGTTTTTAGCTGAAAATTATCTTCCTTACCTTTTCTCCTCCTCCAAATGCTCCCTTTCTTCACTTCAAGCCAATCTCCAGATAAACATCATCTTCTCAGTCCTTGTGAAATGTACACCCTCTGGATTCAAGAGTGCATTCAACTGTCATTTAAAGTAATAATCCAAAGAGCCCAAAGCCTGTGTTTTGACACTATTTAGGTCAGTGTTTCCTGGTCTTTGGTCCATATGAGAATAACTGGGGAGCTTTTAAAAGCCAGATTCCTGAGCCATTTGCAGACATTTTGATTCAATAGTAATCGGGAGTACAGAGGAACCCAGGTGTCTCCATTTTTTACAAGAATTCAATAAGGAGACTTTTGGATCAAGCACACTTTAAGAAACACTAATGAGTCAGATGTTCACTTCTCCTGGTGTCCTTTCTCCCAAAGTCTCAGCCTTCAGGCAAGGAAGGCACACTGAAAATGCCAACGGTTTGTTGCCCTCTTAAGTCCTGGAAATATTCTTGAGGCCTTTTCTGGTGGTGTCTGCCCAGGTAGCAACAGGAGTCCTTTGGTGTGTAAGTTTCAGAAAGCTCTGTGGCTCAGCCCTGCCCAGAGATGCACAGTAGGTACCCCTCACTGCTGCTGCTCCTCTTGGGCACCCACTCTGCCTAGACCTTCAGCTGTGCCTCAGCAGGGAGCCACTTATCACCAGGACCTGCCTCCTCCTCTCTGCCAGGGCCTGGAACTGCATCCTGGGATGTTGTTGACTCTTCCCGAGGATGAATAACCTTACTGGAAGAAGTTTATCTCTTGTTCTTTTCCATCATTACCTCGGTTTGCACTCTTGCCCTCTCTCCCTTCCTCCAATGCCCCACCCCATGTACCTGTGGATGTGTGCTTTCCTCCATCCTCTCTAGAGACTCCCCATCTTTTGGAATTGCTTTGAAAGGAGGATGGTGCATATAGATGGACCTGCTTCTGGTAGTCCCGGGGCGGTTCTCCCTGCACTTCAGCCAACAAGCTGCTGGGGCTCTCAGGGAGAATTTCAGACCATGGGAACCCCAACCCTCCTCCCATTCTGAACACACACCTTTCAGTATCCCAGCCATGCCTGAATGGATAAAAATAGTCTGTCTTTGGGTATTTACTAAGTGTTTCAGTATTGGGTATTTACTTGGTATTTCACTTCAGTATTCTTGCCTTGAGAACCCCATGAACAGTATGAAAAGGCAAAAAGATAGGACACTGAAAGAGGAACTCCCCAGGTCAGTAGGTGCCCAGTATGCACCTCCACCTTTAGTGGAGAAATAACTCCAGAAAGAATGAAGAGATGGAGGCAAAGCAAAAACAGCACCCAATTGTGGATGTAACTGGGGATAGAAGCAAGGTCCAGTGCTGTAAAGGGAAGTATTGCATAGGAACCTGGAATGTTAGGTCCATGAATCAAGGCGAATTGGAAGTGGTCAAACAGGAGATGGCAAGAGTGAATGTCGACATTTTAGGAATCAGCGAACTAAAATGGACTGGAATGGGTGAATTTAACTCAGATGACCATTGTATCTACTGTTGTGGGTACGAATCCATTAGAAGAAATGGAGTAGCCATCATAGTCAACAAAAGAGTCCGAAATGCAGTACTTGGATGCAATCTCAAAAATGACAGAATGATCTCTGTTTCCAAGGCAAACCATTCAGTATCACAGTAACCCAAGTCTATGCCCTGAGCAGTAATGCTGAAGAAGCTGAAGTTGAAGAGTTCTATGAAGACCTAGAACTAATACCCAAAACCAATGTCCTTTTCATTATGGGGGACTAGAATGCAAAAGTAGGAAGTCAAGAAAAATCTGGAGTACCAGGCAAATTTGGCCTTGGAGTACAGAATGAAGCAAGGCAAAGGCTAATAGAGTTTTGCCAAGAGAACACACTGGTCATAGCAAACACCCTATTCCAACAACACAAGAGAAGACCCTACACATAGACATCACCAGATGGTCAACACTGAAATCAGATTGATTATATTCTTTGCAGCCAAAATGGAGAAGCTCTATTACAGTCAGCAAAAACAAGACCAGGAGCTGACTGTGGCTCAGATCATGAACTCCTTATTGCCAAATTCAGACTTAAATTGAAGAAAGTGAAGAAAACCACTAGACCATTCAGGTATGACCTAAATCAAACCCCTAACAATTATACAGTGGAAGTGAGAAATAGATTTAAGGGACTAGATCTGATAGAGTGCCTAATGAACTGTGGACAGAGGTTCGTGACATTGTACACGATCAAGACCATCCCCAAAGAAATGCAAAAAAAGCAAAATGGCTGTCTGAGGAGGCCTTACAAATAGCTGTGAAAAGAAGAGAAGCAAAAAGCAAAGGAGAAAAGGAAAGATATACCCATTTGAATGCAGTTACAAAGAATAGCAAAGAGAGATAAGAAAGCCTTCCTCAGTTATCAGTGTAAAGAAATAGAGGAAAACAAAAGAATGGGAAAGACTAGAGATCTCTTCAAGGAAATTAGAGATACCAAGGGAACATTTCCTGCAAAGATGGGCTCAATAAAGGACAGAAATGGTATGAACCTAACAAGCAGAAGATATTAAGAAGAGGTGGCAAGAATACACAGAAAAACTATACAAAAAAGATATTTACAACCCAGATAATCACAATGGTGTGATCACTCACCTAGAGCCAGACATCCTGGAATATGAAGTCAAGTGGGCCTTAGAAAGCATCACTACGAACAAAGCTAGTGGAGGTGATGGAATTCCAGTTGAGCTATTCCAAATCCTGAAAGATGATGCTGTGAAAGTGCTGCACTCAATATGCCAGAACATTTGGAAAACTCAGCAGTGGCCATGGGATTGGAAAAGGTCAGTTTTCATTCCAATCCCAAAGAAAGGCAATGCTGAAAAATGCTCAAACTACCGCACAATTGCACTCATCTCATATGCTAGTAAAGTAATGCTCAAAATTCTCCAAGCCAGGCTTCAACAATACGTGAACCGTGAACTTCAGATGTTCAAGCTGGTTTTAGAAAAGGCGGAGGAACCAGAGATCAAATTGCCAACATCCGATGGATCAACAAAAAAGCAAGAGAGTTCCAGAAAAACATCTATTTCTGCTTTATTGACTATGCCAAATCCTTTGACTATGGGGATCACAGTAAACTGTGGAAAATTCTTCAAGAGATGGGACTACCAGACCACCTGACCTGCCTCTTGAGAAATCTGTATGCAGGTCAGGAAGCAACAGTTAGAACTGGACACGGAACAACAGACTGGTTCCAAATAGGAAAAGGAGTACGTCAAGGCTATATATTATCACCCTGCTTATTTAACTTACATGCAGAGTACATCATGAGAAACGCTGGGCTGGAAGAAACACAAGCTGGAATCAAGATTGCCGGGAAAAATATCAATAACCTCAGATATGCAGATGACACCACCCTTATGGCAGAAAGTAAAGAAGAACTAAAGAGCCTCTTGATGAAAGTGAAAGAGGAGAGTGAAAAAGTTGGCTTAAAGCTCAGCATTCAGAAAACTAAAATCATGGCATCTGGTCCCATCACTTCATGGCAAATAGATGGAGAAACAGTAGAAATAGTGTCAGACTTTATTTTCTTGGGCTCCAAAATCACTGCAGATGGTGACTGCAGCCATGAAATTAAAAGATACTTACTCCTTGGAAGAAAAGTTATGACCAACCTAGACAGCAAATTAAAAAGCAGAGATGTTACTTTGCCAACAAAGGTCCGTCTAGTCAAGGGTATGGTTTTTCCAGTGGTCATGTATGGATGTGAGAGTTGGAC
The DNA here is from genome assembly GCF_003369695.1 of Bos indicus x Bos taurus. Lineage (NCBI taxonomy): Eukaryota > Metazoa > Chordata > Mammalia > Artiodactyla > Bovidae > Bos > Bos indicus x Bos taurus. The sequence goes on along the minus strand of NC_040086.1, from coordinate 13,058,157 downwards.
TACAAAGAAAGCTGAGTGCTGAAGAATTGATGCTTTTGAACTGCGGTGTTGGAGAAGACTCTTGAGAGTCCCTTGGGCTGCAGGGAGATCCAACCAGTCCATCCTAAAGGAAATCAGTGCTGAATATTCATTGGAAGGACTGATGTTGAAGCTGAAACTCCAATACTTTGGCCACCTGATGCAAAGAACTGACTCATTTGAAAAGACTCTGATGCTGGGAGGGATTGAGGGCAGGAGAAGAAGGGGACGACAGAGGATGAGATGGTTGGATGGCATCACTGACTCAATGGATGTGAGTTTGAGTAAACTCTGGGAGTTGGTGATGGACAGGGAGGCCTGGTGTGCTGCCGTCCATGGGGTCGCAAAGAGTTGGACACGACTGAGCGACTGAACTGAACTGAGCTGAACTGCTAAGTGTTTCTTATGGTAGAGCCTCTGGAAGGTCCCTTTCACGGCAAATTGAAAGCTTCTGACACTACCATGAGTTGTTCTCCTCAGGGAAAGCAGATGAGATGACCAGAGTATGATCAGGGTCTGTGGTTCTTAGCAAGCTTGGCAGGGATGTGCGTGGCTGAGAACATCAAAGTCATGGAGTGTTTACAAATGCTTTCTTCTTAATTGGCAGGTAGTTGGCAGGTACTGAGTGGGCATCTCTGTATTTGATAAGAAATAAAAGATGAATAAAATATTTGGAGCAGCCTCTGTATCCCGAAATGTTGCAATTTTTTAACCTACTGTAATTAAAAAAAAAAATCCTATCCAGTCCAGAAAAGCTTTAAAATAGTGTTTTACATGTATTTTATCTTCATTTTACCCTCACCACAAACTGTGGTTGTATTTATCTTATAGATGAGGTTGTATTTATCTTATAGATGAGGAAACTAAAGCTCGGTGATATTAAATCTGACCATCATATCATGGTCATACGACGACTGGGAGCTAACACTGATACCACCCCTGCTTTCTGTCCCCAGTACACCTGACTCTGGATTCCAACACAGAGCATGTGGTCTTAGAGGAACTGAGCTCATGGAAGCTAAAATAGATCGACCTTGAAGATTCAAATAGTTTTTAAATTGCCTAAGTTGGGAAGGGTTCTACTTATTTACTTTCTTTCCCAAAGGAGAAACCAAACTGTAACACCAGAGAGAGTTTTAAGAATTGAAAAAACCTTACTGGTAACTATAGGTAAATCTAAGCAAATCTTGATAAATCTAGGTAAGTCATCTTGTAACCTTGGATGAAGCAGGGATTACTTATCAAGACAACAAAAGTAGACGCCATAAGGGAAAGGACTGATAAATTTAACTACATGAAGGTATATAACTTCTGTATGTCAGCCAAGCTATCTACAGAGTAGAATTCAGCTTTGAAGGCTTCCTGAGCTGAAGCTGACTGACTGCCTGTTTAGTACCTTTAGCTAGAGATCCTGACTTTGACAGTTATGGTTTAGGAGGGTCAGCATGTATCATTAGTTCAGTGCACTACCTGTGCAATCGTACCTGGCAGCCCCTGTTATTCTCTCATGATGCCCCAATTAAGGGATAGACACTAGCCCACAAACTTCTCCCCCCCAACAAAAACACACAAACACACACACACACCCCTAGGAATTTTTCTGAGTTACATCAAAGCTCTCAGTCCTCATGTTCTCCACTTCTTTATGTCTTTCCTGATCTGATCCCGACCGTAGTTCCAAAGGAGAGAAGATATATAAGACTCTAGTGGCGCTTCATATACCTTGAAAGTCATAGCCAAGGTTTTTTTCAATAGCAAGAAACAGAGTTATGCTTCAAGTTGCCCTAAATAGGATATGGATGGATTCACTCTAAAGACACTGGGTACAGTTGGATTCTTGGCTGCTAGCAGTCTCACCCAAGCCTGGGCATCTGAGTCAAGAGAGTATTACAGGAGAGCTTTGGGGGTTCACAGAATGGAGAGAAGCTGGCAGTGTTGGCTTGGGAAACAAACAGAACTCAGGGCAGCAAAAGTCACAACTGTGATCCTTCATCCTATAGGAGGAAAAGACTGGTCATTTGCTTTCACGGCAGCTGTCATGTCTGACTTCCTGCTTAAGCTCCTTAAGGACTCTGAAGCCCTGGGAGAGACTGTCCAACTGGCTGAGCCTTGGCCACACTGCACAGTGACAGGAAGGGGGTGGCCCTGACTCTGAAGTTTCCAGAGAGGTGGGCATTTCTGCTCTGAGACCACTTACGAGAAGTGGTGAGAGGTGTTTTAGGAAGGAGAGGTTGAAAGCTGGGAGCTAAAAATGATGAATATTCACCTCCAAGGCCATCTCATAATTCATGGGCAGAAAGACTCATGAGGGATGGGATCCACAAATGCCTGAAAGTGTGTCTTTCTGTCCTCTGTCCCAACCCCTGTGATCTTTTTTTCTCTGACTGCTGAACTTTCTCCATTTCTCCCTGCATGGGGTGCCTTCTGAGCCTCCATTTTAGTCATCTGAGTTCCAGCCACGCACAGAAGCTAGCATCTCTGTCCCAATTCTAAATTCTTGGGCGAGATCATCAAATTGCTTTGACTTGAATCAAGTGTCCCCCCAGGGGGTGGTCTCAGAGAACATGTGTCTTTTAAATAGAGAAGAAAACCCAAACGTGCCCTATGTTGAGCAATAAAGTTGGGGGGCATTCCCACTAGGGGTTCATATCTGTACAGATGAGGCTGTGCATAACAAATTTGAAGAGAAATTGTTGCATGAATAAACAGCATAGAGAAGTTGCAAGGGGGATGTTCAACCTATAAAGAAAGCTGGTTCCTTTTAAATCACTTTAGTCACCATGTCTGCAAGCAGCTAAATGTTTCTTGGATCCAATTTTAGCTCAGCCTTACAGCAGGTTCATGTTGCTTTATGCATCTGAATAGAGCCAAACTGTACTTCTTTAAAAATAGACCATAATTTGGACTTTCCCTAGAGCAATAGGGCCTCTTGTCCTTCTTCCCATTGAAATTTTTACTCCCTACTTGGTACCCTCCTCTAAAACTGAAATCTGCACACCCTGCCATATATGAGGCACCCTATACATATTGGTTAGGGTTTCCCCAGTGGCTCAGCAGTAAAGCATCTGCCTGCCAATGCAGGAGATGCAGGTTCAATCTCTGGATAGGGAAGATGCCCTGGCGAAGGAAACAGCAACCCACTCCGGTATTCTCTTCTGGGACATTCCATGGACGGAGGAGCCTGGTGTGCTGCAGTCCATCGGGTTGCAGAGGAGTCAGACACGACTGAGCGACTGAAACAACAATCCATATTGGTGAATAAATGAATGAATCAGCCAATGACTTCATCCATGCCACATGTTTTTTCTCCAGTAACACATAAAGGCCAAGTTGAACAGCAGGAAACTTGATCTCCTCCACCTGCTCACAGAATGACCCTCCTACTTCCTCCCAGCTTTAACTTCAGTTCCATCTCCTCTTTCACCCCTGTGGGCCAAGTCACCACCACATCTCACTTTGACCCTCTGCTGTGGCTTCTAACTGGCCTCTTCACCTCTTCACCACTCTGGCCCCTTGCACCCCATTCCCCCAAATGCAGCCAAAGGGAGATGCTGAAAAGTAAGCCAGGTCCTGCCATTCCTCTGGACTTGGGCCACAGGCAGCTTCGCACAGGCCCTGTGTGCTTCTCCAACCTCACCTCCTCCAATCCTGCCTCCTCCCAGTCTGTACTCCAGCCAGGGTGTTCTCTCTTCCCTCACTCTTCCCAGGACCTTGACTCAGAGCATTTCCTTCCTTCTCTTAAGAAACCTCTTGTCCTCTGCTCCAACCTCAGTCTTTACAATCTGAGCCACCAGGGAAGCCTCCAGTCTTGCCCAGTGAACTAATTGGCCTTCAGATCTCACCTCAAATACCTCTTGCTGTCCCAGGACTGGATAAGGGCTCCTTGCTATCTGCTGTCACGCACCACCATTTTCTCTACTTTATTGCACTTACTGGAATGGTGTGAGATTGGCTTGGTTACTTGATAAGCACCAGTTTCCTCTACTGAAGTGGAAACTCCTTGAGGTCTAGGTCTATGTTAGTTTTCTCTGGCTGCCATAACAAAATACCACAAGCTGGGTGACTTAAAACGACAGAAGTTTGTCTTCTCACGGTTCTGGAGGCTAGAAGCCTGAGGTCTGCTCTCTGCTGAGGTCTCTCTCCTGGGCTTGCAGATGCCCTCTCCTTGTAGTGTCCTTGCATGATCTTTCCTCTGTGTGCATGCCTCCCTGCTACTAATATCTCTTCATTTAGCCAGATTTCCTCTTCGTATAAGAACCTGTTGGGTTGTATTAGATTAGATCCCACTCTAACAGCCTCATTTTGACTTAATCACCTTCTTAACTGAGGTCAGTGCTTCAATAGCCAAGTTTTGAGAGAACACGATTCGGCCCATAACAGGGACAATGTCATGTATGTTCACCTTTGTGTCATCACCCAGGACAGAGCTTGGCATGCTCTAGGACTCCATACATATCTGTTAAATGAATGATTAAGCCCGCTCATTTTCCTTCCCCCCCAATCACATATTGTGCTAGAGGCAAAGAGGCATGGATTGTAGCAGGAGGACCATAAGTGATCACAAGAAATGTCTGCTATTCTGATCTTAAAATCACAGTTCTTTGGGGAAGCATTGCTACCTCCTGCTACCTTCACATGAGGCAAAGCCAGCATCTGATCCTTCCTGCCCTGGGAATGTGTGCTACCCTAGTGGGCTCTTGGGGGAGGAGTTTTGCTGACAGCTGCTCACCCACACCCATCCAAATGGCCCACTTTAGAAGGTGAGTCACCCAACTGCTGGGAGTGGGTCCACACAGCTCCGGGAAAGCAGTTTAGCAACAGGTACTAGGACCTAAAAAAAGGCATGTCCTGTGCCCTTATAATTCCAAAGCTAGAAATCCCAACTGAGGAACAAGCAGAGAGGGGCTCAAGACAGGTATATATCCCAGTTTTTATATAAAAAGCAATTTCTCACTACTATTTCTCACTACTGGAAAGAACCTAAATATGCTGCAAGAGGAGAAAGCCTTGAGAATTTAATATATTCATATGATAGAAAATTAAGTAGCTATTGAAAAAAAACTTTATAAAGAATATTTAATAATGCAAGGAAATATTACTTGAAAAAGCAGGACACAGCACTTCACAGACACTTTGATGTCACTCATACAATAAAGAACGTAACAACATGCATCAGTTCAGTTCAGTTCAGTTCAGTCGCTCAGTCGTGTCCGACTCTTTGCGACCCCATGAATCGCAGCACGCCAGGCCTCCCTGTCCGTCACCAACTCCCGGAGTTCACCCAGACTCACGTCCATCGAGTCAGTGATGCCATCCAGCCATCTCATCCTCTGTAGTCCCCTTCTCCTCCTGCCCCCAATCCCTCCCAGCATCAGAGTCTTTTCCAATGAGTCAGCTCTTCACATGAGGTGGCCAAAGTACTGGAGTTTCAGCTTCAGCATCATTCCTTCCAAAGAAATCCCAGGGCTGATCTCCTTCAGAATGGACTGGTTGGATCTCCTTGCAGTCCAAGGGACTCTCAAGAGTCTTCTCCAACACCACAGTTCAAAGCATCAATTCTTCAGCACTCAGCTTTCTTCACAGTCCAATTCTCACATCCATACATAACCACAGGAAAAACCATAGCCTTGACTAGATGGACCTTTGTTGGCAAAGTAATGTCTCTGCTTTTCAATATGCTATCTAGGTTGGTCATAACTTTCCTTCCAAGGAGTAAGCATCTTTTAATTTCATGGCTGCAGTCACCATCTGCAGTGATTTTGGAGCCCCCCAAACATAAAGTCTGACACTGTTTCCACAGTTTCCCCATCTATTTCCCATGAAGTGATGGGACCGGATGCCATGATCTTCGTTTTCTGAATGTTGAATTTTAAGCCAACTTTTTCACTCTCCTCTTTCACCTTCATCAAGAGGCTTTTTAGTTCCTCTTCACTTTCTGCCATAAGGGTGGTGTCATCTGCATATCTAAGGTTATTGATATTTTTCCCAGCAATCTTGATTCCAGCTTGTGCTTCTTCCAGCCCAGCATTTCTCATGATGTACTCTGCATATAAGTTAAATAAGCAGGGTGACAATATACGGCCTTGACGTACTCCTTTTCCTATTTGGAACCAGTCTGTTGTTCCATGTCCAGTTCTAACTGTTGCTTCCTGACCTGCATACAGATTTCTCAAGAGGCAGGTCAGGTGGTCTGGTATTCCCATCTCTTTCAGAATTTTCCACAGTTTATTGTGATCCACACAGTCAAAGGCTTTGGCATAGTCAATAAATAAAGCAGAAATAGATGTTTTTCTGGAACTCTCTTGCTTTTTCGATTATCCAGCGGATGTTGGCAATTTGGTCTCTGGTTCCTCTGCCTTTCCTAAAACCAGCTTGAACATCTGGAAGTTCACGGTTCACATATTGCTGGAGCCTGGCTTGGAGAATTTTGAGCATTATTTTAGTAGCATGTGAGATGAGTGCAATTGTGCGGTAGTTTGAGCATTCTTTGGCATTGCTTTTCTTTGGGATTGGAATGAAAACTGACCTTTTCCAGTCCTGTGGCCACTGCTGAGTTTTCCAAATTTGCTGGCATATTGAGTGCAGCACTTTCACAGCATCATCTTTCAGGATTTGAGATAGCTCAACTGGAATTCCATCACCTTCACTAGCTTTCATATATACATGCAATTCACAGGAAAAAGTCTCAGTTGGTAAATAACCAAAGTTAATATTGTATTTTTTTTTCAGACTCAGCGATTTCTTTCTTTTATGCTTTTTGTTTAAAGTAGTATGTGTTGTTTTTACAACCAGAGAAGAAGGGTAGAAAGTTTTTAAGGCAGCCAGCGCTGCCTCTCAATGAAATTCCTCAACTCTGTCTGGAAAGCGCCGGCCCTGCGCCTGCTCCCCAGAGCTCCCCGGGGCGGTCTGGCTGGCGGCGAGGGAGAGTGCTGGAATCCCCGCGGTGGGAGGCCACCGGATTGGAGTCGCGCACTGCCCGAGGTGGAAGGTCAGGGGAGGGACCAAGTCTTTCTCCCGTCCTGGAGCGAGATCTGGACTGCGCTGGGCGCCCGCAACCCTGGTGCAGTCCTCAGCCGTCGCGGCCGCCGCCCAGTCCGCTGTTCCACCGCCAGGTGCAAAATGCCGTGTCATTGGGAGAGTCTGCGACCGGAGCATTGAATTACAGCTTAGCCAAGCTCGCGCAGGGCGGCGCGGGTGGAAGATGAGCAGAAGCCCCTGTTCTCGCAGCGCCCGCTGACAAGCGGGCTGAGCGTAGCCCGGGGCGCGGACCGAGTGGAGGCCACTGGAGCAGCCCGAGACTGGCCTGTTTTTTCTCCTTCAAGAGCCGTTGCTTTGAGCTGGGAGTCAGTGATCCAAGCCAGTCTCCCTCCACCAGCCCTCTGCTGTGAGGGGACCCACGAGCTGCGCCTCGGCAATCCCCAACCTTCCCCAGCCCTCTCCGCGCCCTGGGTGCTCGGGATCCTGACTCCCATCAGTCATGCTGAGGGTCTTCATCCTCTACGCGGAGAATGTCCACACCCCTGACACCGACATCAGCGATGCCTACTGCTCCGCAGTGTTTGCAGGTAGGAGGGGCCCGCGATCCTTCCCGGGAAGAGGGGGTGGGAGTTGGAGAGGGGACGCCGCGGCTCTCCACCTCGAACACCGGAATGTGAGAGATAAGACTCCTCGGCCAGATTGACTTTGAGTGTTCCAAAAACACACTCACTCGGAGAGAGGCGACTCGGAGAAATGGAAGCAAGAGGCAGAGGTGGTCAGTGGCCCAGAAGCTGAGCCCCGGCTGGGGCTAGGAAGGGCCTAGGGGGCAAGACCAGCATCTATCCTCCCACTCGCTGGATCTCTTAAAAGAGACCTTTTTGCATTGTGTGCTGCAAAGCGTTGTGTTGCAGGGCTCCCCGCCTCTCCCCGGAAGACTGGTCCCAGGGCTATTTATAATCCAACTCTCTTGCCTTGGCCGGGGCCTGGCGGCTGCCCTCGCCCTTTACTCTCTATCACAGGCTGGGCCTGCAGGCAGGCGCACACTGGGGACAGAGGCACCGCCCATCGGTCCAGGGGTCCTACTCTTGCTTTCGGGCACAGGATGCGGAAATTCAGCATTTTGGGGGTGGCATCCCCGTCATCAGGTGGAGGAGCCTGCTCCCCCATCAGACTGAGACCTTCCACAGGAAGGTCTTTCATGGTGATGAACGGACTCCTCCAGGAGGTGAGGGCTGGGCTCAGGCTGCTTCTCTGGGACTTCCTGTGGGCGAAGCCAGAGCTGGGGTCTATGGGCCTGTGTGTTTGGAGCCTTACTGGAGGACAAGGACCAGAGGACTTGTGTGGGCCCGCTGCCCCACCCACCCTGTAGGTTTGCTCTCAGCCTCTATACCTGTCACTCCCTTTCTCCTTCAAGATCTAGCTACATCCCAGGCCTCCGGAAATCCCTGGCCATCCAATGGACTCGTTTTAGCTTCATGAGCTTTTGGTTCCCTGTTCCCAGACACCCCTGTGCCCATAGGCGCCCAGACACATGCACACATGAAATGCAGGTGACACTTGCAAGTTCCAAGGAGTAGAAACTCACAGAATGCAAGCATGTGTCCACAGCAATGTGCTTGCGTGCGCACACACACACACAAACACAAGCACACACACACTCCTGGGGGTGAGATTTCAGGTTTCTCGAGGAGGAGCTGCTGAATGGGCCCTTGGCCTGGAAAACAATGTGCTCCAGGGTGAGGGGTAGGGGGTGGTGACACTCTGGATGTGCTCTTTTCTTGACACCTTGCTTTGAACTGTTCTGACCAGTTTCCTACAGTTGCCTTCGGAAATGCGCTTTATCAAGGTGTTTCCAGGGGGAGAATGAGGGCGTGAATGGGGTGGTGGGGTGGGGGTGGGGGGTGTGCCTCCACACTTCTTCTACAACCTCAGCTCTGTGCAGGCCAGGACAGTGGTTCATCTGTAAGGGCCGGATGTGCAGCCTAGCTGAGGGCCCTGGGCTTGGAGCTGCAAGCTCCTGGGAGCCCCGTCCACTCTGTAAATAACCCCCTGGCTAAGGGGATGTGCAGCCTAGCTGAGGGCCCTGGGCTTGCAGCTGCAAGCTCCTGGGAGCCCCGTCCACTCAGTAAATAACCCCCTGGCTGAGGGGAAGGAGGATATGCTGCTGCCAGAGGGAAACAAGCACCCTGGGCTTTGAGCATCCGTCTCCCTCAGCTCATCTGCCCCACCCAGCCCTTCATCCCTGTCCCAGGGCTGAACCCACCCTGTGGATGGCACCCTCTGGAGCTGTCTAGTACAAATGAAATGCAAGAAGGGCCACTTGGGCGCTCCTGCCTCTGTTCTCAGGGGCCTTGTCTCCTCTGATGACCACTCAGCTTGAACCAGATTTTCATTCACCTTCTCTGACCACACTCCCACCTCCCAACACCTCCCCACAATACACACACACACTTTCCCCAGATTTCACAATGCCCCCACCCAGACCAAGCTCAGAACCCTAGTAAGAGAAAGGAAAGAATGAAGAATGGTTAATGAAAGGGGAAGCACTTTCTAACCTTGGAAGTGCTTTACCCACCGGAAGTCCCTCTGGCATGGTTCCTCTCCTTTCATAATTTCCTACTTCTGCCCCAGGGCTGTCTATGGAGCAATCGCTCATCCTTTATCCTCCCCCCACATGAGTCCCGCCCCCCCATCTGTCTGCTGTCAGTCTGTAGTCCTCCCCTTTGTCTGCAGCCAGCTCCTCTGAGAGGGCTCCCCCTTCCCTGGCGGTAAAGGAAATATGTTGTCTGTGCTGACTGGGAGTGCCCCCAGCCTTCAGAGGGGGCTGTCTGGATGCCCCAACTCCCAGCCATCACAATCACTGCCAGGCAGTCATGGGGAGCTCAGGCCCTCCCTCCCCCAGCCCTGGCCACAGTCCACCTCCTGTGTGTTGGCCAAGCTCTTAACTTATGTCCAAATTCGGCCTCCCCGCAGCATCAGACTAGCTCCGCCTCCTCCTCCCGGCCAGGGACAGGTTGCTAAATGATTACACAGAAGGCTCTGGTCTCAGGGACACACTACTCAGAGCAGAATGGCCTTCTGGGAAGCCTCCCCTCACCAACTGGCTGGGAACTGGCCTTCTCAGACCTGTTGGGTTTGGAAACCATGGACACCCCTTCCCCCTCCACCCCGCCTTTGGCTACCTGTTTGGAATATCCTGTAATTTAACAGGTGCCTCCATGCATGCCTAAATTCACTTCCTGTTCACAGTAGCTTTGTGAGGCCATTGGGCAGGGATATTATCCCCTTTGACAGATGAGCAGAGCAGATAGGCCCAGAGAAGGGCAGGGGCCTGGCCAAGGTTACACAGCGGCTAAAGCACCCACCACACCACCCCCATCATCATGCCCTCTGTTGTTCTCAGCGTCTGTGCTCATGAATAAGAAAGTGCTTTGAAAAGCATACCATGCACTGCCCACACACGAGGCACCCTGGACCCCAGCCAGAGCTAGGGAGGGCTGTGCGTGGGGTACCCAGGCTGGGCTGAGTCAAAATGGGGGGAGTGCCAGGCTGCAAGGAGTGCAGTGTATGACAAATGACCCAGAGATGGGGATTCTGATTCTGAACATGTGTATTCATCACAGTGAGAGAGAATGGTCATTCATTAAGCACAGTGTACTATTTTCATACGCTGTCTCTTTAAAAGCCACAACAATCCTATGAGATGTACTTAACTGATACTGTGCTTCCTAGGTGTAAGCTCTGTTCTAAATAGAGCTCACTTACTATGAGCTCTATCATGTTCAAGTTGCTCAATTTGTACCAGGCCCTTATATGTATTAAGGCCCTCCTTAATCCTTCTAGCAGCCATATATGGTAGTAACCATTATCACCCACACTCTACAGCACACAGACGTTAAGTCACACTAGTCATTAGTGGAGTCAGGATTCAGGCCCACATACTCTGGCTCTGGAACCCTGTTGTCTTTAACTGCCCTACCACTTCCCTCTGGCCTTGGCTCTGATTTACAAAAGAGTGGAGAGACAGCAATGAACCCGGCTTTGGCTCACACCCTGGAGCCCCTCACACCTTGTCTTGCCTCACACTTTTTGTCCCTGCTGCCACTGGCTCTCTTTCTCCCTCGGACTCTGACATCCTCAATCTCATTCTCTGGTCTGAAGGATGCTTTCTTATCTCAGAGGGGTCTCTGCCCTTCTGCATCTTGCAGAACCAGTCACCGCTTGGTCCAGGGTGCTCCCTCTGGGCAGAACTCTTGTGTTAGGCCATTTCAAGCCTTCTGTTAGGCCTGTGGTGGCTCTTAAGGGTCTGATAAGCTGAGGCTAGGGTCATGCATCTCATGGCACTGAGGTGGGCAGCCTGCAGTGGGGGTGGCAGGCACTTGGGGGGCTCTGAAAAGGGAGCACTGTAACCTTAGGCCCCCAGCTTAGCCGATCCATTGAGGGTGGGGTGGTGGCACTCAGGAGTGAAGCCTCAGTCACATTCCAGTGGGATAAGAGCACTGAACAAGAGCAGAAGAAGGATGGTAGCCAAGAGTTCTGGCTGTAGACCCAGACTACCTGGGACCTTGGGTGTGGAATTCCAGCTCCGCTACTTTCCAGCGGTGTGTGTGACTTTGGGCAAGTTACTTAACTACTCTGTGCTCGGTTTCTCCACCTATGAAATGTTGATAATAATAGTACCTGTTTTGGAGGGATGGTTCTGAAGAGTTTATGTGTTAATCCATATAAAGCACTTTGAATAATGCCCGGCACATAAATACACATTAACTATTTCACTATTATAATATATGATTATATATATTTAGCTCAGACAGTAAAGAATCTGTCTAAAATGCAGGAGACCCAGGTTCTATCCCTGGATTGGGAAGATCCCCTGGAGAAGGAAGTGGAAACCCACTCCATTATTCTTGCCTGGGAAACCCCATGGACAGAGGAGCCTGGTGGGCTACAGTCCATGGGGTCACAAAGAGTTGGACAAGACTGAGTGGCTAACAACATTCTAATTATTATCATGGTTAGCATGTATTGTACATATACTAAGAAATCATTGCACACATCCAAAAAGTCTTTCACAATCTTTTTGGCCTGGTCAGTCCTATCACCAGCTCTGTTGGTTCATTTACTGTCCAATCAGACTGGGCACACTGTGCTGAGCAGTGAGTGGTCACCCCTTCAGCCCCAGGGGACTCTGGCCCTGTCTCCTCTGGGAGCCCTCCCCAGGGCAGTCCTTTCTGAGGCCAAGGCATTTGTCTACTTACCTAATGGCTGGCTGTGGCCATCAGGCTAGCTGGCCCTCCCCATCGGACTGGATCTTCCTTGGAATGAGCATCGCTCCTGTGACTCCCTGGGCCCACAAACCTTCTCAATCTCTCTCTCCAGGCCCAAATCTCTCTCTCTCTTTTCTTCCTGCATACTGGTCTCTCCCCAGACGGGTTCATTAGGTTGAAATGTTAACAGTTGTGCATCTCCTGTGAGCCAGGCAGGCTCTGGGCTGGAAGCCCTGGTGTTTGCTTTAACCATCCCAAGAGCTCTGTGAAGTAACATTCTCTTGATTTTACAGAAGTGGAAATAGACTCCAAAAGGTCAGATCTCATGCCTTGGGACACACGGCTAGAAAAGCAAGGACTGCAATGGACGCCCAGGGCCATCTAATTGTTCCTGCAATGGGCTATTCTTCCCGGGCAGTTGGTCATGTGGTCATGGCCGTAACCAGAATAATTGTTGCCTGACACCCCTGACAGACATGTGTGGGTGCCTCTCTAATCCCAGCTGGTTGTATTGGGATATCCATGGGACACAATTTCTTCAATGAATGTGGAGGTGGGGCAGAAGGATGCATTGGACTGTTCATACTCCTGTGAGTCTTTGGACTTGGATAAATGTGCCCTGAGGAATCCTGGAAGCTCACATGCAGAGTGTTCATCTCAAGGTTGGTGTTACTGGAAGCAGAGGGCAAGGTTTATTTGCTTCCTGGATAACCCATATGAGGCTTTGGGGAAAAACAAGGCCCAGATATTAGGAGAACTGAGCTAGAGGAGACCAGTGGACCAACTCCAAGAACAAAAAGAGGCTCTCCTTGAAGTAACTCGTCTTGACTGGCAGGGAGGAAGGACCCCAAATAGGGGACAGAAGAGGGTCATAAGCCCACATCCCCAGGGGAGCATGGCAGGTGGTATAACTAAGGCCAGAGGGAGGAGCACATGCATATCTGGGTGAGTGGTGGTGTAGGGCGAGCTGAGATGCACACTTCCAGCCAGAGGTGCTAGGTAATAAGTGTTGGGCAGATAATTAGGGCTCACAGGCCAGGTGTTCTGATTTTTCAACAGATGCTATAAATCCAGATCTCATAATGTTTAAAGTACAATTTTGTCATAAAATGTTGTGTTGATCAAAGACAACAGGTCTCTGTGCTGGGTGTGTCCCAGGAGACACCAGTGGCAGGATCTGATGGCTTCCACTGTGTTTAATCCTGGAGACCTAGGTCTGTGTCTCTTCAGGGAACAGGCAGCCAGGCTCCTCACTTGAGATGATCAGGCAGCACCTATCTGTGACTACACCACTGGGATGGCAGGGGTGAGCTTTAGTCCCCTCCCCTCTTACCTTTGTTAGCTCTGAAATGTCATTGTGGTTAACATGAAATTTTAAGTAAAAACTGGGCTTGCTATGCAAACTCAGCTTCAAAACAGGTCCCTTTCAGGCAGGAGACAGACAGGCGCCAGGCTGAACAGCTAGATTTTGTCTGCTATGGACAGATACCCCAAAACAGCAGGAGGGAGGAGAAGCAAAGCATGACCAGATAAGAGATCAAAGACCACATATTCCTCATTCTTAAAATCAAGGACACCTTCCCAGTTACACATGTGCAGAAAAGCTCCTTGGAGGTCAAACAGGGAGGGGCCTCCACCCCATAGTAAGTGATGTCAACCTACCCATAGGCCTCTTGGCTAGAATCCATCTTGGCTAAGAGATGCACACATACATGGGAGGACCCTGAGATAAACCAAGTACAGATCAGAACAAGGCAAAGCAAGATGACTGGCCACAGGAAACCCAGAGGAAATGCCCCATAAAAGCAATTTAAACTACCATGAGGGTGCGGCTCTCTCGCTTAGCCTGCCTGTGTGTCTGTCCACATGTCCTCTTTTCCCTCCTTGTAAACACTGTTTCCCTACTTTGTTTCTTTGTGGAAATTCATTTTCCACAAAGCCATATGGGCCAAGGTCGTTTCAGTGGCCAGTGGTCTCGCGGCCAGGACTCAGAGCTCTCATTAATTACTGTAGCCTGACTTCAGTCTCCGACTGAGAACCGAAATTGTGCTTCAAGCCACTGTAGGTCAAGAAGACCTTTATCCACTTGCTCCCCGATGGTGACTCCTAAGCCAGCCCTGTCGCCTTTGCAGTGGGGCTGGAGTTGTCTAGGGTGCTGAGGAGCTGCCCTTACCTGGGCCCTTAGGTAGGATGCAGATTTGGCTGTTGGTTAGCCAACCTTAACTGAGGGTGGGGGGCATGCATGATGGTCACTCTCGTAATGTTTGCTGCATAGGCAGCCCTGACTGGTAAAGTTCTGACCCACTGGGCTGCCCAGGCCTCCGGATCCTTCTGTCCTGTTTCTCTGCTATAACTTGTGGTCCCTTTGACAACATGGTTGGTGTGGTGGACATTGTGCTTGGCTCTCCAGTGTCCCTTCCATACCGTGATGAGGCTAAACCAGTGGTTCTCAAAGAGGATAGTACTGCCCCCAGCGGGTATTTTGCATATGATGATTTGGGATATGTTTCCACTGCAGCCTGGGCAGGACAGCATTAGCCTTCCTGTTCATTGAGGCTTCCCTGGTGGCTCAGACGGTAAAGAATCTGCCTGCAATGCAGGGTAAAGAATCTGCTTGTGCTTAAAGCTAAAGCCGGGACGTGAGTCAGTCATCTTAGCTGGGTGAGTGCTGTGGTCTGAGCAGGGGCAGCAGGACAGTGGGAATAGACTGAAAAAAATGTAGACCTCCGGAGCACTACTCAGTCCTCCCGCTCTGATGTGCTCTTGTACCAGGGGTCTGATCAGGCCTGTGTCTGCCTCCTTCCTGAGTAGGCCAAAGAGCCCATCTGAACAGCCTTCCTACAGCAGTGTCTCACTCCGGGTGGCTTGACGGAAATTCCAGACCAGTGTTGTCTCCTGGCACACTGACACAGTGGCCAAGTTTACTGGCGCTGGGGCTGCCACAGTTGGGATGGCTGGTTCAGGGGCCGGCATTGGGACAGTGTTTGGCAGCTTGGTCCTTGGCTATGCAAGGAACCCATCTCTGAAGCAGCAGCTCTTCTCCAGCACCATTCTGGGCTTTGTCCTGTCTGAGGGGCTTTTCTGTTTATGGCCACCCTCCTCATCCTCTTCACCACATGAGGCTCCATGGAGGTCACCTACCCGCCGCTGCTGCTTTGACTCCAGGCCATGCTCAGTGCTGGAGCGTGCTAACTTCTACCATTAAACACAACGTTTCTCTTTAAAAAAAAAAAAAAAAATTGACTTGCAATGCAGAAGACCCAGTAAGATCCCTGGGTCAGGAAGATACCTGGAGAAGGGAATAGCAACCCACTCCAGTATTCTTGCCTAGAGAATTCCATGGACAGAGGAACCTGGCAGGGTTTGCAAAGAGTAACCCAGTCCATGGGCTTGCAAAGAGTGGAACACAACTGAGACAATCACTTTGGTGTTGGAGAAGACTCTTGAGAGTCCCTTGGACTGCAAGGAGATCCAACCAGTCCATTCTGAAGGAGATCAGCCCTGGGATTTCTTTGGAAGGAATGATGCTGAAGCTGAAACTCCAGTACTTTGGCCACCTCATGTGAAGAGCTGACTCATTGGAAAAGACTCTGATGCTGGGAGGGATTGGGGGCAGGAGGAGAAGGGGACTACAGAGGATGAGATGGCTGGATGGCATCACTGACTCGATGGACGTGAGTCTGAGTGAACTCCGGGAGTTGGTGATGGACAGGGAGGCCTGGCGTGCTGCGATTCATGGGGTCGCAAAGAGTTGGACACAACTGAGTGACTGAACTGAACTGATTGTATAGGTTATCATTTGGAATGCTGGCCACATCCAGCTGTGAGGGAATTCTGGGAAATGTAGTTTATCTATGTGGGTGACCATGTGTGCAGGTCGGAGTCCTTGGAACATTTCTGTGGAAGGAGGGGAGAACGACTTTGAGGGGGACAAGTGGAGATCTCAGCACACTGTCCACAAGAGCTACATTCCTGATGCAAGTCCCCTTGGGAAGAAGCCCCAAGGATTTGAGGATTTGGCTCCAGGATGACGTCTCCAAGGGATCAGTCAACCATCCAATCAGGGAGAAGTGAAGTTGGAAACTGGAATGGGAAAAGAAGCCTCAGGAAGTGTCCAGGGCTCATGCCACCAGCTGCTGTTTTTCTGGTGTACAGAGCAACTGTGTGAAGACCCTGTTCCTTGGAAATAAGCCAAGTGTTTGTAAAAGTTCCACAGATTGCCTATGCTGCCTCTGACCCAATTAGAGCAGGTCTGGGGGGCAGGGTGTGGTGTGCTGGGGAAAACAGCAAAGCCAGGAATTACTGTGATGGTAAAAAATATCCATAGTCATCATATCCAAAATTCCCCGTAGAGGGCAGTAGTATCCTCTTTGAGACCTGCCTGCCTAACCATATCCTAGGGTGGAAGGGACACCGCCAAGTACAACGTCCACCACACCAACCCCAGGCCAGCCCTTGCTTGCACTGGAAAGACTTGGCTGCCTGAGACAAACTTGGTCTCCCCTCAGTGACCGACTTCACCGTCTAGCTAGACATCAAACCAGCAATAAACAAATAGGTATTGCTTACAACTGGGGTGAAAGCTAAGAAGGAAAAGTGCTGTTGTGCAGTGATTTGCCAGAAGAGCCAACCTAGATCAGGTCAGAGGCTTCTCATGGAAGCGATGAGGCCTGAAGGATGAGTGGGGGTGGCCCTTTAAAAGAACGGGAAGGCAGGAGAGCTCTGAGTTTGGAGGGAGCTCAAAATATTCCAGAAACTGGAAGTCACTGGAGCTCAGAGAGTGAGGGGCTGAGTGCTCTTACCTTGTATGCAGGGGAAAGGGAGTTGGGCTTTATTCCAAGAGCACGGGAGGCCTTGGAGGGATTTTACAAAGAGTGTGTGTTTGTGTGTGTGTGTGTGTGTGTGTGTGTGTGTGTGTGTGACTGATTATATTTAAGATCACCTGGCTCCTGTGTGGAGGCACATGGATGCTGTGGGCACATAGACGGTACCAAAGTCAGCAAGGATATTTGTAAGTGAAATCCTATCTCAAAATGACTTTAATAATAAACAGTCTTAAAGTGATCTTCATTCCCAATACAAGTCCTCTGGGGAGGAAGCCCCGTTAGTATCAGGCCCCAGTATGATCCAGAGACCTGGTGGGCTCTGGGCACATAGAGTGGACAGCTCCAGTCATCCCGGACACAGGCAGACTCCATTTTATTTTTCTCTGGTCTGCCATCCTTGGTGTCTGCTACATCTTAGAGCTGGCTGACAATTGGATCTACACACTTCCTTATTCTCACAAAGTGGAACAGGGAGTTGGGCTTGTCCAGTCACGAAGAACAAGTTATCCCTCCAGGAGAACAACTTGGGACATATATGCCCATCGCTGAACCAAGAGCTATTGCCAGGTGATGGGCTTAGTTAGGTCAGGATCTGGAGCTAGGGCTGGAAGTAGTACCCAAATAGTTGGGTTCGGTTGAGAGAGAGGAACTTTGGATGTTGGAGAGGAAGTAAATGGCCATCGTATTATGAGAGTGAGTGGGGTCACTCAGGGAGAGCGGAAGAATCAGGAGGAAGAGGGCAGAAGCCAACTGGAGGAGGGATGGCCTTTAACTGGGGAGAGGACAGCCTTAGACTTGTCATTGAGTGGGTGAGGGGGGTAGGATCTAGCGCCCAAGCTCCCAGCCGGGCTTTGCAGTACAAACGATTCATTTATTAACAGCAGGAGAGCAAAAGGTTTGGGCACAGAAGCTGGTGGGGTTTAGGAGCCTGGGAGCCTGGGGCGTTCTCTCCTTTGCATACAGTAAGCAACCTGAGAGTGAGGGTGGTGGTGGGGTGCTGTAAATTTGGGGAGTGAAAAGTATGAGGTCGTTGTCTAGGAGAGAGTGTGATTGATGAGACTTCGGTCATGTAGGGTCACTGCTTATTGGCAGTCAGGATCCCCCTGAGTCTGGGGTGGGACAGAGCAGGTGAGGCTGGTAGGGTAGCTGTGTTATTCTCCACCAGTTAGCGCTTAAGGGAAGGGGTGGAGGAGGTGAAGCTGGATTTCACCAGGTGGCAGTCACCTGAAAATGCTGGAACCTCAAAACAAGACAAGGGGAAGAGAGTTGGGGTCTTGTGCAGCAGAATGGGGATGACTGGTCACGGAACGGAGGCCGAGTGAGGAAGCCATTGAGCACCTGGGAGGTGGGAGGAAGGGCAGCGCCTGTCCAGCGCTCGGTGCAGGTCTACAGGTGGGAAGCCCGCCACCTGTGGTCGTCAGCTGGAAAGGAATCAGACTTAACACGGGAACGCATGCTAAAGGCTGTCACCGCTCGAGGCTCACACTAAAAGCAGTTCCCCCCATGGAGGGGGGGTGGGGTGGGGACAAGGGACCTAGAGATTGCTTTCGGGATGTTGCAGAGCAGCTCCAAGAGAACAGGACACAGACCTCCGCCTCCGGAGATGAGTGACCCCAGATCACTGATCTGAGAAGGCTCAGAGGCCCTTCCCCAGAGTTCGAGCGTCGGAGTCTCTCGGGTCTCCGGGAGCACCGAGGGTGGGCCAAGGCGAGCGGCGCGTGGGGGCGGGAGGTGCCGTTCGGCCTTCTCCTCCTTTAGAGCTCCCAGCGCGTGCAGTTTTCCGCGGACACACTGTGGTCCCTGCAGCCAGGTTTCCCCCACCTCGCGCCTTCACACCCAGTTCCTTGGCGCGCCACCCTTTGCGCTGCGGCAGGAGAGCAGCGCACAAGAAGGCCCTGGTGCGCTCCGGGCCCAGGCGCTGGCCGCTCTGGGAGCCGGGATGGTACTGACTGCCGCTTCCCTGCTGCTCAGCCGAGCGGTGCGCCCGGCGTCAACGGCGCTTCCATTCCTGGCGGGGGCGGGGACCGGCGGAGGGGACCAGCGCCCCCGCCAGCGCCTGTCTGAGCTTTGGCCCGTCCCGCCCCCCGCCGGCAGGGCGGATCCGCATCGGAGCCGGAGGGGAGGGTCCACCCAGAGGGTGTCCGGTGTCCTCTCCGCGGCCTCTCCCAGGCGTCGGGACTTGTCCGCGGAGGCCCAGCGGAGGCGACAGCTCGCTTCTCTTTGGCGCGGCTGCTGCGGGGCCGGACGCTTGCTCGGCGGGGGCCGGCCGAACCATGCTGAGCTGCCAGCTGGTGAGGGCCAGCAACCTCCCCAGTCTGAAGAAGGACCGGCGCAGCGACCCGGTCGCCAGCCTGACTTTCCGAGGTGAGAGCCCCTTGGCCGCCGCGACCGCTCGCCCTCGCCACCCGCCAGCGCGCGCACCGCTGGGTCGGCCACCCCAGCTAGCGCACTAACCAGGCCAAAGTTTCCTCCCCTGTCAACAAGGACAGAAATCTCAGAGAAATCTCGGTCCTGTCTTCTTCAGAGGGGGCAAGGAGGATGCAGTCGAGCAAGAAAAATGCCATGGTGCTCAGAAATTTTGGAAACCGAAAGCGCCGTAATATGTCGATAGTTGCACTTCTAAGACCGATACTCAGGGATGATACCGTGCGAGCCTTAGCAGGCAGTGATGAGGGTGGGCTGGAGGATGAATGCAGAGAGAGAAGAGGATTGCTTAAAAATTGGGCGTGGAGACCGTGAGAGTTGTGTCTTGGTTTCATTCATTCATTCGTCCGTCTTTCTTCAACACTGGCCGCCTTGAATTCGTCTCAGTTGGGAGGAAAAGGGATAGAATAGGGTGGATATGGCTTTGATACAAGGAATTTTGAGTGTTTTAGGAAGTCTTTTAAAATGCCAAGATCCTAAATGCCGTCTGTGGGTAATTAGTCAAGAGAGAGTCTACAGTTTGGGGAAAACACCCCAAAGGACTCACATCCGCCCCCTTCTCACCAGACACCCGCTCACTTAAAGGCGGACATTCCCGTGGGAGGAGGTGTCTCGAGAGGGGAAAGGGAAGAGGAAGGATCTGTCAAAATTAAGAGAAGGAACAATGGCTGTGAGTCAGGACCCCAGTTCTGCAAAGAAAGATAATTAAGGAAAGGGGAGAGGGTTTTCCTCTTACCATATCCTATGGCTTTGTGGAAGTACAAATATCCTGTGGTTCTGTGGAATTAAAAATTTGCACAGCACAAAAGGTGGTCAAAGGTAGAGGGATAAATGGCTGGTGTTTTCAGGAGGCTTGGAAAAGGTGGGGACACCATGGCGGCTTTTTAGTTCTGACCCATGATATCCATCTGCTCCCCCCAGCACCCCAAAATAGTGATAACCATAGATGAAAGACACAGTTTGGCAAAATGAGAGCTAACTGTAGCTTTTATTCTTTGTTATGGGACAGTTTTCATTTTATTTCTTTTTTGAAAAGTGTGAGTTGAAACAGTTTAGAAAACCTTTCTGCTTCCATTAATTGGTGCTATTCCTGGGTGCCTACTATGAAATGCAGTGTCAAGACGAGGTCCCTAGCTGTCCCTTAGGCTCAGATTCTGACTAAGCCATTCTTGTGTGAAATTATAGGGTCAACTGGCTGGGAAAGACTTCCCAAGGACCCTGAGCCCAGGGCCCTTTATCAGCCTTGAGTCTCCTAGATGCTTTGGATCTCTTCTGCATCTTTTTACCACTCTCTTTCCCTGGTTCTCCAACAGTTGTGTGGTGGCTACTAATCTCCCTGTTCTTCAGGCAAGGAAATGGAAACCTGTGGAAGTTAATTAAATGCTGTGTCCCAATCATGGCAGGGAGCACTTGAGTGGGCAGTGCCCTTGAGTCCAAATCTATTGAGGTCCCTCTCTGCAGTTGAACCTGCCCAACTGAGCACGTGCACCTGTTGTCCTCTCCCCAGCTCTGCATTCCCCACCCTTTATAATGCCTTACTATTTATTCTCACTGGTAAGCTCCTAGCAAAACTGAAATATAGTGGGATGTAGCATCTCCAACTGTTCAAAGTCTGTTCATCTTTCAAAGCCCAGCTACAATGCCACCTTCTCCGGGAAGGCACCCAGGAGTCCCTTGACTGTCATTAGCCTCTCCTCTCTGGATGCACAGCACCTTGTTGCCCTCTGCATACCGAGTGCACACACCCCTGCTGACCTGTGCTCAGTACTCTGCTCCATAGTTAAGATCACATGGCTCCTTGCTGGTAGCGACTTCACCAGGATTCCCAGTGCTAGCAAACAGGGTGTATTCTCTAGTGTGTGCCCCTTCTGGCCCAGTTTCTTACCATCTTCCAGAAGTGCCTGGGGGTTGCAACAATCTGGGGGGAGTGGTCCTTATGTTTTACTGTGCCTCAGAGTCTTCTGGAGAGTGTGCTTGACAGACAGATTCCTGGGTCCCCTCCGTAGAAGTTCTGATGCAGCAGATGGAAGTGACCTAAGAATCAGCACTTCCACACCTGAGGCAGGTCATTTTGGAACCACATCTCGAGAGAAATTGATGTGAGATGTGGTGAAAGGTGAAATTAATGTGACTTCCCCCACCCTATGGGGATATTCATGCTGGAGTTTGGGGCTGAGTGGATGCTTAGGGAAAGAGGCTGTTGGAATCAGACCCAGAATTTACAGATCCTCTAGCCTGGGGTACTTAGCCCTGGCTGCACATCAGAATTGTGTGGCGGAGCTTTTTAAAAGACCACAGCCAGACTCCTTGTTCCTCCTGTCTTGAAGCTGAGTTTCTGGGAGGAGGGGCCCAGATACAGGTATTTCTAAAAAATCTCCAAATGTTCAGGAAGCGTACTTGTGGGGTGAGAAGCCTTGCTGGAGCCTGTCACAGCACAGAGGGGATGGGCCTGCTTGCAGAGAGGTGGCCACACCGAGTGCTGGGCTCCCATCCGGAGTCCGAGGTGCAGGCGCCTGGTCAGGCCCACTGTCTCACAGTTGTTCCTGGCATTTCAGGCTCGGATGTAATTTCAGGACCTGCTTCCCAAAATAGACTATGAGCTCTGGGAGGTTGGACTCTGAGGGTGCTTTTTTGGGCTCCCTCTCTGGGGGCTTTAGGATAGAGGCTTTTAATGAATACTTACCATCCCTTTGTTCTTGTGTTAATTAATTAGTTAGCATGACTAACTACTACTACAAGTCCCTGAGCTGTGGTAGAGATAGTTCCCTGACCAGCTTCGAGAATGAACAGCTTCATTTCCTAGAGCATTTAATGATCTGTATCTTTCTTCTGCCCTCTCTATTTTCCACCCTCTACAGTCATGATTTATATCCTTTTATTCACTCATTTTGTTACTGAACAAATATTTATTGGGTATCTACTACATGTTGGGTGATGCTTGGGGGTCTGGGGATACATCCAAGAACAAAACCAGATCCCTGTTCCCTTAGAGCTCAGACATCTAATTTCCTTGAGGGTTGGCTCTGCTGTGCCCCCACTTAGTAACTTTCTACCCTGCTTCCCCCAGGCTCACCAGCCAGAACCCGAATCATGACTGCCCTTTCCTTCTGCTTCCTCCCATCAGGTCCTCTCTTCCTCCCTCTGTCTTACCAGTTACTCCCTCTCCCTTCTCCCTCCCCTCTCTTCTATCTTCTGGGGAATCTTATCGATCCATCTGTAGGTGGACCCACATGACTTACCTGTATAGGGAACGTGGGATGCAGGGCCACTGGACTCTCTGAATCTGGATTTTTGAATAGTAAAAGTAACTTTAAAACATTGACAATAGCTCATTTTCTTTAGATGAACTTAGTATGTAGTCAGTGTTAAAAAAAAAGGATATATTACATAAAGGAATGGGGCTTCCCTGGTGGCTCAGACAGTAAAGAATCTGCCTGGAATGCAGAAGACCCGTGTTCAATCCCTGGGTCAGGAAGACCCCTTGGAGAAGGGAATGGCAACCCACTCCATTATTTTTACCTGGAGAATCCCATAGACAGAGGAACCTAGCGGGCTGCAGTCCATGGGGTCACAAAGAGTCGGGCACGACTAAGTGACTAACACTTTCATTTTCATGAGGCAACAGTAAAAAGTAGCCCCCCTGCCGCCATTCTGATGCTTCAAATTAACTTGTTAACAATTTGACATATTTCCACCAAGATTCTTTTTCCTCTTTTTTAAAAAAGCAATGTTAGTGTGAAATTTAACACCTAAGAAAGTGCATAAAATACACATGTACAGTTTGATGCAGTGGTTCTCAGTTGGGGGTGGTTTGTTCCTCAGGGGCATTTGGCAATGTCTGGAGACATGTTGGGTTGTCACCACTGAGTAAGAGATGAGGTGCTATTGGGATCTACTATGGGGGGAGGCCAGGGATGCGGCTAAACATCCTAGAGTGCTCAAGATGGCCCCACAATACCCATAACAAGGAAGTATCGAGGGCCAAGGTTGAGGAACCCCACTTCAATGGATAAATTATGAAGGGAATACTCATGTACATTGCCCAGGTCAAGGAATTGAACCTTACTCATCCCCCCCATCCACCAGAAGTCCCCAGACCCCTTGCCTTCCTCTCTAGAGGTAATCCCATCCAGATATCTTTTTCTTTCTTTTTTTTTAAATAATTTTATTCAGACATCTTTTTCAAATGTTTGCTTATTTACATTTTCACTTAGTAATAAGCCAGGGAGATTTTTGTATGTCAGTAAATATTCTACACACTTTTCATTTTT
The DNA here is from genome assembly GCF_003369695.1 of Bos indicus x Bos taurus. Classification (NCBI taxonomy): domain Eukaryota; kingdom Metazoa; phylum Chordata; class Mammalia; order Artiodactyla; family Bovidae; genus Bos; species Bos indicus x Bos taurus. The sequence goes on along the minus strand of NC_040086.1, from coordinate 13,034,373 downwards.
ATTATAATATGAAAGTGAAAGTGAAGTCGCTCATCGTGTCCGACTCTTTGCGACCCCGTGGACTGTAGCCCACCAGGCTCCTCCGTCCATGGGATTCTCCAGGCAAGAGTACTGGAGTGGGTTGCCATTTCCTTCTCCAGGGGATCTTCCCAACCCAGGGATCGAACCCAGGTCTCCCACATTGTGGGCAGACACTTTAACCTATATTATTATATGGGTGGACCATAATTCAGTTAATCAACCCCCTATTGAGGAATGTTTAAGTTGTATCAATTTTTAATATTTATATCCAATGCTTAAGTTATAGTGTTTCTGCAAGAAGTATCCTGGCAACTAAATCTTTGCCCAGATATTTAGTAATTTCCTTTAGGTAAGTACTGGAAGTGGTATTGCTGTGTCAGAAGTTATAGACATATTTAAGACTTTGCTGTTTCCCAAATTGCTCTCCTGATGATCTGTATCAACTTTGTCTTCCCGTTAGCTGACTTCAGGGGCTTATTTTCTTATAATTCTGCTAACACAAAGCATAATTATATTTTTATGATCAAAGCATAATCAAATTTTTAACAATTTCTTAGGTTCAAGTAGTATTTGTGATGTTTCAATATTATTGCCTATTTGTATTTATTTCTTAACGAATTGCTTTTTTAATTAAAACATTTTTATTTATTTATTTTTGACTGTGCTGGGTCTTCATTGCTGCGCGTGGACTTTCTCTAGTTGTGGGAGGCAGGGGTCACCCTCTAGTTGCCGTGGCTTCTCATTGCAGTGGCTTCTTTTGTTGCAGAACGCAGGCTCAGTGACGCATGGGCTTAAACAATTGCAGCTCGTGGTCACTACTCTGCAGCATGTAGGATTTTCCTGGACCAGGAATTAAACCCTTGTCCCCTGCATTGACAGGTGGATTATTAACCACTGGACTACTAGGGAAGTCCCTACTGCTTTTTAATTTGCCCAGTTCGGGAGGGAAGAGATGTTTGTCTTTTTCTTAATTAGTTTATGAGTACTCTTTACATATTAAGGACATTAAGATTTTTGTCATCGGTGTTTCAAATATCTTCAGATATCTTTGATAGTTTCAAATAGAACTATCTTTCAAAGTTCTGTTTGGCCTTTTGAGTTTAAAGACGTCTCTTCTCAGACAGCATTCCATCATAGCCCGTGTACCCACTTGCCACCACTCTTTCCTGGCTACTTGTTTTCTGGAAAGTATATTTTCAGTTAAGATTTAGAAAGGCGGAGATTGGGATGGGAGTTCTTGAGATGACAGGAGTAGGGCTCTTATAGGGAAGGCGGGGAGTGACTGCTGCCCAGTCTCAGGGTGTGCAGGCTTGAGTTAGGGAACAGGTGGCGGGCAAGTATCAGAGTTATCTGAGTCTGCCGACCCTTTTTGTTAGCGGGTATCTGTGCTAAGAAGTAAAGCAGACCTTCTTTCAGCAGAAGCCATTCAATTTCCACCATGTTTCGGTTTCTGCTGGTAACTTTGAATTCTTATCGCTTTGATTATCTAATGGGTATTCTAATGAGGTGTCAAGAGAGTGCCCAGGACAGAGCAAGTCCTCAATAAATATTTGTGGACTGGATTTCCCTGATGGTATAGTAGACAAGAATCTGCCTGTTAATAAAGGAGACAAGGGTTTGATCCCTGGTCCAGGAAGATCCCACATGCCACAGAGCAACCAAGCTTGTGCGCCACAACTAGCGAGCCCGAGTGCCTAGAGCCTGTGCTCTGCAACAAGAGGAATGACTGCAATGACAAGCCCGGGCTGTGCAGCAAACAGTGGCCCTCGCTGCAACTGAACAAAGTCTGCTAGCAGCAGTGCAACACCCAGAGCAGGCCCTGCTTCCCCCAGATGTTTAAAAATATGTTTGTGGAGCAAATGAGAGGCTGCATTGAGGCTGCCTGCAAGATCTAAAGGTGCCCTGCATCTCCATAGTGGATCTGCTACCTGACTCGTGGGCAGAAACAGCCCGTATCTCCCTCTCTCTGAGTCCCAGACGTCCCATCTCCTCTTCCATCTGCTCCATCTCTAGGTGAACGGTCCCTCCAGCCACCCTGAGTGCATCCATGTCAGAATCTGAGATGGGCTTTCCTCTTGCCCCAGCCCCCTTCCCCACCCAGTTAGAAGCATGGGAACAGGTTACAGACTGTGATGTGCACTCTCAGTGAAGGCCCTTGCTTTGGCTTTTATCTTCTCTGTGATCCCACCAGCTCTGAAGATTCCACTGAATGAGTGTTACAAAGACAAGCATTTTGTCTGCTTCAGAAATGTACCTCAACCTTATCATTGTGTAGGGGGAGGGAGTCTGTCCCATCACTGCTATGGGGAGACTGCCCACTTGTTCTGCCAGAGATTGGGGTGCTCCCTTCCACTAGTAACCCCCATCCTTATGTGTTCAGGCCTTAGCAGTGGGGGCGGTTCACAAGTGTCCTAGACCATTGAAAGGGGCTTGTTCCCCAAGTGCTCTGTGTTCAGTAGCTTGATCATGTCTGATTCTTTGCGGCCCTGTGCACTGTAGCCCACCAGGCTCCTCCATCCATGGGATTTCCCAGGCAAGAATACTGGAGCGGGTAGCCATTTCCTCCTCCAGGGGATCTTCCAGACTCAGGGATCAAACCCTCATCTCCTGCACTGCAGGCAAATTCTTTACCAACTGAGCCATCCGGGAAGCCCTGTTCCCACAAGATGGGCTTGAAAAGGTGAACGAGCCATGAGGCCCAGACGGCAGCAGGGACAGCAACTGGCTGCTGACAGGTAGACCTCACCAGGTGGAATGTGGTTCCTTGTGTGAGGCCATGACTGTGTCTGATGCTCAGGTGTCAGATGTGTGAGGCTCCTTTCCCCTGTGGAGACTGCTCAGCCGGGTGGCCCCAGGCACCGGCTGGGCAGGATGGGCTGTCCTCTTAACTTCACTTTGCTCCGTGTCTCTAAGCCTCCTTCCTATATCCTCTCCCACAGCCCATGGTCTTAATCAGAATTGGCTCCATAGGGGGCTAGGACAATGTACTATATCTTTTTCTGTTACATACCTTGCCTCTCAACATTCAAGGGCCAAGATTTCTTTGTCCTCCAGTTCTCCTCTGACAACCTTCCTTTAAGTGATCATTTTCAAACTTTGGGGCTGTTATCTACAACAAGAAATGTATTTTACATCAAGATAGACTACACACATAAGTATATATGGGAAAATATAACCAAAAGTTTTGAGTAATAGTACTTTCACATGAAAGATGTGCTCTGACATTTTCTTCTCTAGTCTAGCCTGTCATTAAAAAGACATATTGGTTAACTCACTCAGCTGATGTCATGGGCTGCTAATGGTTCCCAGTGAGCAGTTTGAAAAACATTACCCTACAGCCATGGGTGACTCTGGTAGGAATGTAGGGTTGAGGTGGGGTGGGTGGGTAGGGGAAAACAAGTGAAGAATTTCCATGGGGCACAGAAGAGTCCTCCCATGGTAGGCTCACTCCTCTTCACTGAGTCATTCAGTCTGGAGGGACACTCCAGGGTTCCAGCATGATTCTCACAGATGCCCGCCTGCCCCCAATTCTGCAATCCCCTCTCCACACCCCTGGCAGGAGCTGTGAGTGCTCATCTATCTTTAACTATTGAGTCTGTTTATTTATACACATAAAGCCACATCTCTCAAGGCCAAAACTGATGATTAAGGACAGGAAAGGTCTAAATCCATGATGAGGAAGAAACTATTTCCTAATTAGCAGCCTGCCTTCCTTTTCCTCTGTGTCTGTAAGTCATGTGATCGTGCGGGGTTAAAGTTTCGTTTCTTTCTGTCCCTTCTTTGGGGCTGTAGAGTCTATCGGTGGCCCCTCCATTCACATCATCCAGACGGTCCCAGAGTCGGCTCTTCTCACTGGGACTTAGTGTAATCATATTGAAGGCCTTCGTTCTCATCTGCAGGGAAGGCAGAAAGTAGAAAATGTCTAAAAGACATTTTGCACAGGGCTGGCACATGGACACTGCTTATTTGCGACTAGCCAGAAGCACCAAGTTATGTTTCCAAGTGGACAATTCAAGAGAGGCTGCAGATGGAATTTTCCATGTTACTCCTGTAGGCCATGGAAAGTTGATAGGGGAGGGGAAGTGAACACTGAGATAGCATCTCATATCCCCTCAAGACCAGTGAAGTAGAGATTCTTTTTTTATTATCATTTTACTGCCAAGGGAGCTAAGGCTTTTGAGAGGTGCCAAGTTTTACTTTAGGTCACTTAGTAGTGCCTGCTGTTTGAATGACTCCAAAGCCATGTGTTTAACCCCAGCTGGAGCCACACCAACATGGCCCTCAAGGGGATTCAGAGCGATTCAGTCAGAGCAGGCCTGGGACAGCTTTCATAAGATCACTGGGCCCCCTAAGGACATCTCCCCCTCCATTGTGCCTCCTTTACCCCTCTGTCTGTTGACATATAGCCAGACTGTGAATGTAGTCTCTGACGTTCCCTGAGAAGCGTGGCTCTGCCCTCTAGTGAGGACGTGAACTTGCACCCAACTTGGGAAACAAAAGGACCCATTCATTTCACACTCAATTACTGGGTACCTTGCTATAATAATCTGACCGCAGTGCGGGAGATCTGGGTTCGATTCCTGGGTTGTGAAGATCCCTGGAGAAGGGAATGGCTACCCAGTCCAGTATCCTGGCCTGGAGAATTCCACGGACTGTATAGTCCATGGGGTCGCAAAGAATCACAACTGAGCAACTCTCACTTGCTATATTCTAGGGTTCCTACCATGAGTAAGGCATGGTGCCTGCCCTCTGAAGCTCACACTCTAGTTGGGAGACAGACATAGAAGTGCAGCGTTGTCCTGCTGTTCGATATATGTTTTCACCGATTGCAACCATCTCTGTCTGGGGGAGTCAGGGGAGGCATATCAGAGCAGAAACAACTGAGCTGGGCATTGAAGGATCAGTAGGAGTTCACTACATGCAACAGACTGAGGCTCAGAGGGGAAAGGAGGGGAAGCGAACTCACACTTAATGAGCGTGCTGTGTGCCAGGCACCTCTCTCATCCTATCTTGTTTAATTTTCATGACAACCCTGTAAAGAAATATTATTATGACCTTATGCTAAGTGCGTGGTGCTAGTCGTAAAGAACCTGCCTGCCAATGCAGGAGATGTAAGAGACGTGGATTCGATCCCTGGGTCAGGAAGATCCCCCTGGAGAAGGGCATGGCAACCTTACAGGTGAGGAAACAGATGTTCAATGAATTTCCTGAGAGGTTCTTCAACTGTGGTACATGGACCTGTGGGGGAAATCCCCAGAACTTTGAGCAGGTCAGCAAGGTTAAACGTGTTTCCACAATAACACTAAGATGCTGTTTGCGCTTTTCACTGTGTTGATATTTGTACCACTGGTGCAACAGCAATGGAAAAGTGAAACTGATGGTGCCTTAATACTAACAGGGCTTTGGCACAAAAGTTGTACTGGTTGTATTTTTCACCAAAGGTCCATCTAGTCAAACCTATGGTTTTCCCAGTAATCATGTATGGATGTGAGAGTTGAACTGTAAAAAACGCTGAACGTTGAAAAATTGATGCTTTTGAACTGTGGTGTTGGAGAAGACTCTTGAGAGTCCCTTGGACTGCAAGGAGATCAAACCAGTCAATCCTAAAGGAAATCGATCCTGACTTTTTGTTGGAAAGACTGATGCTAAAGCTGAAATTCCAACACTTTGGCCATCTGATGTGAAGAACTGACTCCTCTGAAAAGACCCTGATGCTGGGAAAGATTGAAGGCAGGAGGAGAAGGGGACGACAGAGGGTGAGATGGTTGGATGGCATCACTGACTCACATGAATTTGAGCAAGCTCCAGACAGGGAAGCCTGGTGTACTGCAGACCATGGGGTCTCAAAGAGTCGGACACGACTAAGTGACTGAATAACAGCATGTAATTTGAAGGGGAAAAAAAGAGCCAGTACTCACAGTTTGAAAAAGAAAAGCTAGTTTTATTGAAAAATGTCCCTGATAAAGCTGTGCAATCATTGATTTTACTAATCTTGATCCTGGAGTACCTGTTTTTGTAATGTTTTCTGTGTTGAGATGGGAAGTATGCCCAGAGCACTTCTGCTGCCCCTGGGGAAATGACGATTGTTGCAAGAAAAATCACTTGGTGACTGCTCAAGTGGCATGTTGAACTAGCCTTTTGTTTTAAAATTTAAAAAGTGGAATATTGTTTTTACTTGAAAGAATGACTGACAAGCTATGATTATTCAGACTTGGGCATTTGATAGATATTTTCTTGGAAATGAGTGAGCGAGCCTGCTACTTTAAACTGACATTTATCATTTGTTACCCATCATAAAAGTTGAGCTTTCAAACAAACATTGGAATTTTAGAACACTTCTGTCTTGCGTTTCCCAGTATTTAATGACTTTTCTGATGAGATTACTTCCCAAATGACCAACGCAAGATGTTACAGAGTCCTGCATGGGTGAAAGAGTTATTCAAAATGCAAGATAGGACAACAGATTTTAATGTAACAGTACGAAATGTTTATCACTCTGCTTTCAGATTTCACTCTGCAGTTAACCTTTAAGAAATACTACTTGTCAAGTTTTGGTGTAGTATGAGAGAATATCCACAGTTATCTGAAAACTTATTAAAATGCAACTCCTTTTCCATCTATATGTCTGGTTGGATTTTCTTCATAGATGTCAACTAAAACAAGACATCTCAATGGACTGAATGTAGACAAAGATATGATAATCCAGCTAGGCATTAAAGAGTTCTGCAAAAAGTAAACAGTGTCACTTTCCTTTTTCCTTTGTTTTGGAAGTTATAGTTATTTTTCATAAAAATATGTCACTTATGTTAACATGTACTGGGCTTATTTTTGTTAATGTAAAATTAATTACCAAATAAATATTTTAAAGTGCTTCAGTTTTAACCTCAAATACAGTAAAAGTCGATAGATACAAGTTACCTTAGTTTTACTTAAGCTCCTTAGGGTTCTTAATTTTTAAGAGTGACATTGTGTGACCAAAAACTTAAGAACTGCTGCCCTAGGGTCTCTGATAAAATAAGTGTTCTATGGTGATCGGTGTCATCTCAAAGTCCACGTGCTTTTCCCTCAACAATGATTTTCAGCAGGTGGTGGAGTGGGTGGGGCTCATCCTCTCCCGCTGGGGAAGATTTATCAGGACCTCTGAGGGGACTCAGGGGGCCTGAATCTTTGTCTTAAGTCTACCAATCCTCCATTGGATGTTTCTTTCTCCTCGATTTTCTTTACTCCTTTCTCTGTTGTTGCATGCATGCGTGCTCAGTCAGTTGTGTCTGACTCTGTGACTCCATGGATTGTAGCCTGCCAGGCTCCTCTGTCCATGGGATTTCTTAGGCAAGAATACTGGAGTGGGTTGCCATTTCCTTCTCCAGGGTATCTTCCTGATCCAGGGATGGAACCCGAGTCTTCTGCATTGGCAGGCGGATTCTTTACCACTGAGCCACCTGGGAAGACATTGTTCCCTTCCTCCAAATCTGTCCCCAGACCTTGCCTGTGTCCATGACCCCAGCTGCTCCCCTCTTCCCTTCCTGCTCGGAACTGGGCCGTGGGGGCTGGACCTGCAGAAAGGAAACAGACTGCTCAGCTTCAGAGGACTCAGGGGTCCTGGGGGATGTTTCCAGAGGCTCCAAGGGTCAGTCCAGGTAGGACACTGTGAATGCTGAGCAGTCTGGGTGGAGCCACAGGCTTCTCACTGAAGGGTCTTGCACAGTTGGGGTTGAATTGGTGATCTTTCATATCCAACCCAAATATAAGTTCTGTGTCTGGCTGAACACTTTAAATCGTTTATTAAGCACAGAATCATTCCCGTCCTGATGCTTAATGGAAAAGCCAGACACGTTTGGCCCCTCCTGTTCCTCTCATCCACCCCTCAGGCCCAAACACCACAGGAAAGGCTCAGCAGGCTCCCGCCTGGGGCACTCAGCAGCGTGAGTTCTTGTCCCTTCTGTGTCCACTCACCCTAGCCCTCACGAGCAGGTAAAATAGCCCGTTTCAGATAGATGCCTTCAAGGTGAGAGAGAGGAGGATCCTTTTTTTTAGATTGAGGTAAAATTCACAAACCCTAAAAGCCACCATTTTAATAATTTAAAAATGTACAGTGCAAATGGTCTTTAGTACGTTCACTATGTTGTACAATCGTCATCATTATCTAATTTCAGAACATTTCATCACCCCGAAAAGAAATCTCCACGAAGGATTCATTTGCCATTCCCATCTCCCTCTAGGCTCCTGGAAACACCTAACCTATTTTCTGTCTCTGTGGATTTCCCTATTCTGAACATTTCACATAAATGGAATCATACATTATGTGGAGATAGATTTTTTTAAAAGAAAAATGGAATATTTTCTATGAAGATCATTCATTCTTAGAATCAGAAACTTGACAATTTCAAGACTTTATTTAGAAATTCTGGAGGAACAATAACAGACTCATTAAGAAGAGTCAGGCTGAGTTTGGGGAGAATGTAGATGTTGGCTGAGTCCCTTTGCTGTCCACCTGAAACCATCACAACATTGTTAATCAGCTATACTCGGATACAAGTAAAAAATTAAAAAAGAAGACCAGGCTGGCACTTCCCTGGTGGCCCAGTGACTGAGACTGAGCTCCAGTGCGAGGGGCCTTGGATCCCTGGTCAGGGAACTAGACCTCACATGCGGCAGCTCAGAGTGCCCAGCCACAGCTAAAGATCCCATGTGCTGCAACTAAGAGCCAGAGCAGCAACATAAATAAATAAAAATAAAATATTGAGAAAAAGAAGAGTTAGGCTGGGTCTTTTCCTTTAGATGATCCTTCAGATGGGGCTGCTGTTTCTCCATCCCAGGGCTGAGAGGCGTGTGTGATTGGCATTGGGCTTTCACTGCAGACCAGGGGCATTCTCAGGGACCTGTGGGTTTTGTAAGGTTTCCTTTGGGGGCCGGCTGCAGTGCGCGTCTGGGAACTGGTCCTCACTTGGGGAAGGTGCAGAGTGGGGTATGTCTCTTCATTCACCTTCTGTGTCTCTTGTAGGTGTGAAGAAGAGAACCAAAGTCATCAAGAACAATGTGAACCCTGTGTGGAATGAGGTATGTCCTCTGCAGGACGAGTCAGGGGGCTCGGTGGCTTTTCCAGTGGTGTTGTCATCCAGAGGAGGGGCTCTGGTCTGGCTCGCCAAGGAATCCTCCGGGCACGAGGAGCCCGGGAGGAGAGGCGGTGGCCTGGCCGGGGTCTGCCCTGTGTTGTGGCCGCAGCGTGGAGAGGAGTGAGGCGTGCACTTCTCTGCTCCTCTCTGGCCAGGCCAGCCGGGTGGAGGCTGTGTTCAGATCGCCTGTCTCCCTTACACAGGCTGTTGTCTTTACCCAGAGCCTCCTCCTCCCCACGTTGCTCCCTGGCTCCTCCTCTGCCTCCTGCTGGCCTCTGCCCCCCTCCTCAACCAGCTTGCTTGCTTTTCCATTTTTAGTTTGGGTTACATTGAATACATTGTTTTAGAAAAACTGACAATGTTTAGGTAATTTAAACCACAGGAAGTAATTGCCTGTTTGCAGTAACTTATCTGTGCAAATGATTTGCTTAAAGCATTTTGCAATAGGCTTTAACAGTTTTAGTGACTAAATCTCTGTTGGGAGATGCTCATTTATTTGCTCACCAATTCAGGTTCTTGTCGGTCAGTGTGTTATCTGCTCAGAGATTCATCATTCTCTAATTGGCAAAAGAATTGGCTCCCATCGGCTGTATAACTTGCTCTTGTTTGAGACTTAGTCAGCCAGCTTTCTTTATATGGCTCCCTGGTCATCTTTGGAAGCCCTGGCTGCCTTGTGTGGGTAGGGTCGAGGTGCATGGGGTGCCTTTGCTCTGAGAAGGATCCTGGGATTATGGGAGACCTATGTGGCACTAAAGCATGCTGTCACCAGGGGCCTGACTGCTCCATGAGCACATTGAGGGCCCTGCAGAGTCACCTGGCGTTTTCCCCATCTCTGCTCCTGGTGACTGGTAGAATTGAGTTGTGGGGAGGGGGTCACGGGGGTCTGGCCTCTTCTGCTGCCTTCAGCTCTCGCTGTCAACTTCTGAAGCCCTGGGACCCTGCCACTCACGTATTCATTCTTTTTTTTTTTTTTTCTCTAATTTTATTTTATTTTTAAACTTTACATAATTGTATTAGTTTTGCCAAATATCAAAATGAATCCGCCACAGGTATACATGTGTTCCCCATCCCGAACCCTCCTCCCTCCTCCCTCCCCATACCATCCCTCTGGGCCGTCCCAGTGCACCAGCCCCAAGCATCCAGCATCATGCATCGAACCTGGACTGGCAACTCGTTCCCTGCATGATATTTTACATGTTTCATTGCCATTCTCCCAAATCTTCCCACCCTCTCCCTCTCCCACAGAGTCCATAAGACTGTTCTATACATCAGTGTCTCTTCTGCTGTCTCGTACACCGGGTTATTGTTACCATCTTTCTAAATTCCATATATATGCGTTAGTATACTGTATTTATGTTTTTCCTTCTGGCTTACTTCACTCTGTATAATAGGCTCCAGTTTCATCCACCTCATTAGAACTGATTCAAATGTATTCTTTTTAATGGCTGAGTAATACTCCATTGTGTATATGTACCACAGCTTTCTTATCCATTCATCTGCTGATGGACATCTAGGTTGCTTCCATGTCTTGGCTATTATAAACAGTGCTGCGATGAACATTGGGGTACACGTGTCTCTTTCCCTTCTGGTTTCCTCAGTGTGTATGCCCAGCAGTGGGGTTGCTGGATCATAAGGCAGTTCTATTTCCAGTTTTTTAAGGAATCTCCACACTGTTCTCCATAGTGGCTGTACTAGTTTGCATTCCCACCAACAGTGTAAGAGGGTTCCCTTTTCTCCACACCCTCTCCAGCATTTATTATTTGTAGACTTTTGGATCGCAGCCATTCTGACTGGTGTGAAATGGTACCTCATAGTGGTTTTGATTTGCATTTCTCTGATAATGAGTGATGTTGAGCATCTTTTCATGTGTTTGTTAGCCATCTGTATGTCTTTTTTGGAGAAATGTCTATTTAGTTCTTTGGCCCATTTTTTGATTGGGTCGTTTATTTTTCTGGAGTTGAGCTGTAGGAGTTGCTTGTATATTTTTGAGATTAGTTGTTTGTCCGTTGCTTCATTTGCTATTATTTTCTCCCATTCTGAAGGCTGTCTTTTCACCTTGCTAATAGTTTCCTTTGATGTGCAGAAGCTTTTAAGGTTAATTAGGTCCCATTTGTTTATTTTTGCACGTATTCATTCTTCTGCTCGTGCATCCCTCCCTCCCCCAGCAGTGGTCGCAGATGCCCCCTCAGTGCCAAGGGGTAACCAGACACAGTCTCTTCTCTTCTAGGAGCCCACGGATTAAGACATCTTTTCTCCTTTTCTTCCAGGGATTCGAGTGGGACCTCAAGGGTATCCCCCTGGACCAGGGCTCCGAGCTTCTTGTGGTGGTCAAAGACCATGAGACAATGGGGAGGAACAGGTGAGGCCATGGTGAGGGGGGGCTCTGTGACCTGTGGGTTTGTGTGGGTAGGGTCGTGGCAGACGCCGATTCCGGAATCTGGACTCTGGAGAGCTGGAGTTTAGTGAAGACCTGCCACTCATGGGCCTGGCCCAGAGCGGGAGGGGAAAGGCTTGACTGCAGCATCAGAAACTCAGCTGGGGTGAACTGGCAGGGAAGGAAGATGGGCTAGAGTCAGATGGGAGCGTGTTTCCCAGGACAGCCTGTGCCCCAGGGAGCAGGGAAGAGAAAGCTCTCTGGGTCCTGCTGCAGCCCTGAGGTGCCTGGCACGGCCGTCTCTCCCCACCCACTGCCGGTGACGGGCGAGCAGAGCAGCCACTGGCGGGAGCGCTCCAGGAGGGCTTCATGCAAGAGGTGGGACTCGAGGTGAGAGCTGTGGTTTAGAAGTCAGGACAGTGATCGCAGTCCACGCTGGCTGCCCACCGTCCCGTGGCAATGTTTCCTGATGTCATTTCATGTGTCATTGTGTAGTGGGGAGGGTTTCCAGGCAGGGGAAATAGGAGGAGCAGAGTTCCAAGGTTTGTGGTGGTAAAAGTAGGCTCTTTGGCCGATGGCAGGTCCTTCCTCTTGTACTGAGCTCCTGGCCTTTTGTGTGCTGGTGGTCAGGGTGCGGGGAGTGGGCATGGCCAGCCGAGCTTGCAGACTGATGGCCCTGTTGATTGCGGGGTGGGGTGGCCTGGGAGATACCAGGTGTGAGGGCACCCAGTGCTGAGCCTTAAATGTGATGGTGGGGGTTCAGCAGCCGCTGCTGGGTCTGACGGTGCCGGCAGGAGTGGGTTCCTGCCCTCGGTGCCATTGGCCGAGGTCCAGACCCAAGAATCAGGCATGGGCTTGGCTGTTCTGTGACCTGCTGACAGTGGGGCTTTTGTTTGGGAACTGGGTGAGCCGGCGTCTGGGGCCCGGCTGTCTTTCCCTGGGGTGGGGGAGGGGAGAAGGGAGGAGGGAAGATTCTGATCTGGGGAAGGCCCACAAGGGTCTCAGGCTGCAAAATATCCGGAAGTTTGAAATCTTAAAAAGCTTGGAAAAAACCCAACGGCCACAGTCTCTGCGGGCCGTGAGTGCAGAGCTTGGTACGTGTGGGGAGGACGGGGGTGCTTTCAGTGCGCCCTCCCAAGGTGGGGCTGCAAGTGTGGGGCCCAGGGCGTCTTGGGTCCGTATTGTCCAGTCTGGACCTCAGCAGCCCCCACCTGCACAGGAGCAGGGTCCGGAATTAGTTCACACTAAACTACTCCAACACAGTCGTTTTGTGGGAAAAAGGCAGCTTCTGACAAGTATGGATGGTGGACCTGCGGGTGAGGGGGGAGCAGCGCTGGAAGCTTTCCAGGTAGTCCTGGAAAGCTTCTTGGAGGAGGGCCACACAGGCTGAGTCGGAGGCCAGAGTCGGCTTGAGAGAGGAGAGGAACGGAGGGCCTTCCGCTGTCAGTCACACAGGGCCGTGGGCTAAGGCCTTACAGGTAGGACCGAGTCACACAGCTTGTGCCGCCCAGTGAGAGGGGAGCAGGGGGGCCCGACTGGGAGGGGGCCTCCAGCATCAGGCTGAGGATAATAATAGCAAATCCACAACAGCTGATGTTTACCGAGAGCTTAGCCAAGTGTCTGGTCCTATGCTGAGTCTTTATATAAAGGATCTTTTTTAATCGTTAGGGGTTGCTGTTATACCTGTCATCATTACAGAGGGAAATCGAGGCTCCAGGAGGCCGGGTGATTTCCCTGAAGGTTAGTGATGGCAGAGCTGTGATTGAAGGGCGGGTCTTCAACATGGTCAGAATCACTGTGTCCCTGCACCTCTCAGAGTCTCCCGGAAGCCCCAGGCGGGTGCTAGGCCCTTCTGGAAGGAGCTTAGCAAGGCAAAGGCATGCATTTCCTCTGAAATGCAGGTTTCATTTTCATGATCATATTCAGCATTTTTCAGGCCCTGTGGGGAGATTTCTAAGACCAGGAAGGCAGCAGGGTTCAAGAACACATTTTTGATCAGTTCAAGAGCCAGGCTGGCCTTCGGGGTGATACCAGGCCAGTGTCACACATGGATCGGCCTGGCCCTGTGGGTTGGAGGTCACAGGAGGGACAGGTTGGATCGCACCTTGGAACCCTCTCGTTGGCCCCTGTGGGTGTCCTTTAGCTCCCAGGGGGAAGTCAGCTCTCTGAAAACCAGTTTCCCCCATGACCAGGTCACTGTGAGACCAGTGTGCTGGAAATCAGTTCCTCAAACATTAGTCTGCAGAAGAGCTAATTGACAAAGCTTTCTAATTTAAACAGAAACTTCTTTCCCATAACTATTTGATTGTTATTTTTTGAGTTTTATAAACAGTTATCTTGATTTTGTATTTCTAGCAGTTAAAAATTATTAATGGGCTTCCCTGGTGGCTCAGCTGGTAAAGAATCCGCCTGCAATGTGGGAGACCTGAGTTTGATCCCTGGGTTGGGAAAATCTCCTGGAGAAGGGAATGGCTACCCACTCCAGTATTCTGGCCTGGAGAATTCCATAACTATAAAGTTCATGGGGTGGCAAAGAGTCAGACATGACTGAGTGACTTTCACTCCACTTCAAAAATTATTAAAGTTTAATTCAGCTGAATTTAAAATTACATTCACAAACACCTGAAGAATTTCAGGAATAATAGAGTTTTGGTTTCGCTGTTGGAGCTGTTGCCAGAGTGGGGTATGCAGGCTGGAGAGCAGTTTGACTGGATGGAAGGTGTATGGGGGTAAGCCCGGTGGAGCCGCAGAGGGGAGGCGGGTACACACAGGTTCTTCTGTCAGGCCCCCATGGTTGGACCACACAGCACATTCACTCTGCTCGTGAAATGTGAGAAAAGAATCCCAGATTAAAGTTATTAGCATTTCTAAGGCTGTGAAAGTGAGGAACCTTTCCAGGAAGCGACAAGAGCAGCCACATGACATTTTACATTCTGAAAGATAAAAGGGAAAAAAAATAGTGAATTCAATTTAATGAACATTTTATGTGAAACACCTACTTACTACCCTCAAGTTGTCAGTGTCTGGTCAGGAAGCAAATAGGGAAATAATGGGTGTGACGTTGACCGTTGCCATCAGACTGTCCTCGGTGTCAGTGAGGCCCACAGGGTTGTCACGCAGTGGGCCCTTCATCCCTGGCCGTCCCAGGTACTCTCTGAGCCCCACCAAGGGTCCTCCCAGGTCTTCTTCCAGCGAAGCCTCTGCCTCCCCTCTGCCTCCTCCTCTCCTTCTGCCAAACCTCCATCCCTGCCTCCTGCTGTTCCTAGAGTCCCCTCAATGCCTCACGCATTCTTTCCAGCCCCTCACTTGCACCTCTGTCTCCAAAGGTCTTTGGCTTTGCTCCCTTTCCCTCCTGGCCCCTCTCCTTTTATCCGTTCTCTCCTATGACTCTTCCCCCACTTCCACTCTCCTCTCTTTCCCCGTGGTTTCTGTGTTTCCTCCATGGCTGCTGGCAGTTTTGAGTGACCTTGTTGTGCCAAACTGGTCTGCTGGCCTGGAGTGGGGTCTTGGAATCTCTCAGGAGGGGAACCTTTCAGGCGGGTTACTATCTCTGGGCCATTTAGCATCCCACCCACCCTGAACCGACTGCAAGGGTGGATCAAAACTGTGTCCATAAAATCAGATTTCAAGTGCAAAAAGGAAGCGTCACTCCTCTGGATGGGAGACACTTGTGCCGATCCAGCTAGGGTGGGTCCTGGACTTGTGTCCCAGGCTGCATTCAACAACTTCCTGTTTACTCTGGGCTTCTCAGAAGGATGTTGGAGGGGAAGCTGACCTTGATCCCTGACCAACTGCTTGACCGCTGGAACGCTGAGCCCAGAAGTTCCCAATCCAGGCTATGAGACACAGTAGCACCATTGGCGGTTTTGACACAACACACCAGTGCCTGGCCCACCTGCAAGTTCTGACTTAACTGGGGCCAGGGCCTGTGCATCATTACGAACTCCCGGGTGTTAGGGAGTGAGAACCAGTCATCTCCACTCTAGACCAGTGCTGCTGGATAGAACTTACTGAGATGATGAAGTCATTCTGTGTTGGCTAGTGTAACTGAGGAACTGAATCTTAAATTTTGCTTAATTTAAATTTAAATAGTTCATTTGCATGTGTAGTGGCTCTTTGCTGTGTGGGACAGTGCAGCTCTAGATTTTTGGAACAGAGCTCCAACCCTGGGTGCATCTTAGAATGACTTACGGGCTTTACGATAGATCAATGTCTGGGCTCTGCAGCAAATTGACTAAAGGAGAAGGTAGAGTCGAGTGCAGGCCTCAGCACTTCTTGAATCCGCACAGGGGAGGGGAGGCCAGTGTGCACCAGGGCTGAGCACCCACGGCATTAGCGCAAGGAGTGGCTCTCAGTTTTTTCATGGATTAACTAAGAAGTAAATATAATTCTTGCTGTAGTTTATCGATGTAGTTATTGGTAGAAATGATTACCATACAATAATCATGGGCAAAATTGTTAAGGAAATTAAAAGACTGACTGAGGGATTCCATTGGTAACTGTGAACATTGGCCTGAGAGAATTAGACTTAACAGAATTCCACAGAAGAAAACTCAAGAATGGGAGAGACCTATAGTTGATAAAGCTTGATCTTTTTGTACCAGAAGATGGAAAAAAAAAAAAAAACAAACAAACAGCTTTGCACCAAACCTATGTTGGGAATGTAAATAGAAAATAATTGTTACCAATGAGAATAATTTAGGTAAAATAAAAATGAAGATCGAAAAAAGGAAAGAGTTTAATTACACTGTATAGAAAATACATCAACAAATTAAATGGGTTTAATTTAATTTGTTCTGAAAAATGCCTTTCCAGTGGAAATTAATTAATGTAGGTGTATTTTTTTAAATTTAAATGTTTGGTAAATATAAATATGGACACAAAAGTCTCCTTGGGGTCAAAGTATCCACTTGTCAAAACACCAGGGTTACAGAATTCCCTGGTGATCCAGTGGTTAGGATTCTGTGTTTTCCTGCTTTCACTGCTGAGGGTCCAGTTTGATCCCTGATCGGGGAACTGATATCCCACAAGCTGAGCGGCATAGCAAAATCAAAAACAAGAAGCATGAAACATCTGTGTCAAAATGATGCTCATCTTGATTACGGTAACTCACTGGCTCCAGGCCTAGCCAGGCCTGGGGTAGGGTGGCCAGATTCAACAGAGAAACATACAGGACAGACAGTTAATTTCGAATGTCCCAAGTATTGCATGAGACATACTTATATTAAGAAATTCCCCATTGTTTATCTGAAATGAAAACCTAACAGTCAGTACTGTACTTGAACTGGCAACTCTACCCCAGGGGGCCTGTGCACCCAGGCCCTTCAATCAGACAGTAAAGAAGGAGACCCAGGTTGACACCAAGAATCAGCTAGAAGGCACATTACTGTTTTCAGGAAGCATTCCTTTAGGCGCTCACTATAGCATTTTCTTTGGACAAGCGTGGTCCACCCCCAACCTTTCAGCAACCTGGTGACTCTATAAAGTGGGCCATTGAGGGCTGTCTCAGCCACACACAGAGGCTTGCCTGCCTTCGTCTGCCCTGCGACCTGGGTTGCCTGTGTGGAGTCTGCCACTGAGGAGGGCCCAGAAGGCAGCTCCCCACGCTCGGTGCTCCCCGTTCTTCCTCCTCAGCTGCTCCTCCTCCCACCCCCTCGTTGGGCCCCGTGAGCTGATGGAGTGGAACCAGTATAGACTGTGGGAAGATGTGCAGTCTAGTCGCAATAGCCCTGCTGCCTTGGCGGGTCCTCACGTCAGCTCCCTGAGCCTCCATCCCCTCCTCCTTATGCAGCGTTAACTCAAGTGCACAGGCCCATCTCAGGGCCCTGCAGAGGGCTGCTCCATAAACGGCAGGTGGCACTTCCTCCAGGCACATTTCCTTTTTGTCCCTCATGTGCTGCCTCTGGCTGTCCCGGTTGCTTTGAGTCCCACTGCCCCAGCCCTTTCCAATCAAAGGCTCCTCTTAGCTGTCGTTGAAAAAGACTCATTCATTCTCAAGTGTCGGTGGCAGCCTGTAGCTTAACTTTTGCTTTTTCTTAGACATGTTGGGGATGCTGCTTTATTCCCCAGTCTCTGCTTAGACCAAAAGAGAAATGATAATGGTGAGGGGTTAGGCACCACAATGGGCTGTGAGGAGACATTTTGGGAACGGTGGATCTTCCTGACATAGGTGACTGTCTTCTGTAGGGACAGCACTGAGTAGGTCTTGGCTCCCTCCCACCCCAGGTGGAGGTGGAAGGGGTATCCTGGTGTCTCCTGGGACAATGGGCTTAATCTGTGGAGGGAAAATGGGGCTTTCCAGGAAGAAGCTGAACATGAGTCAGTCGCATGCAAGAATGTAAGGAAGGCCGCAGAGGCACCTGGGGGAGCAGGTCTGGCCAGTGGGTGTCTGCCACTCACCCCTGGAGTGGGTTGATGTGGCTGAGGGGTCCCATCCTGGCAGGAGCTGGTGGTCTTGGTCCTCTAGGTTGTCTGCATAGCTGAGCAGGGCAGCAGTGGTGGCTGGCATGAGTCAGGGTCAAAGCTTCTCTCAGGAACTCCTCTGTCAGCAGTGAGTCTCATCCTGGCACTGCCTATGACCTGGACCTCTCTGAACCTCTGTTTCCGCATCAGGACAGAGGCAATAACCGTACCATAATGCAGAGTTGGTGTGGATGTTTTAATGCCTACCCCATGCTTGGCACATTGAAGGTGCCCAGGATGTGGTAATAGCAGAATCCATATGGATGCACATAAGAAACCACACCAGCGTGTGAATATTGCAGCAAGCACATGCTGCATATGGACGCGTGCTATACATCAATTTGCACACATTCTTTTATTTATTTAGCTATGTCAAGTCTTAGTTGTGGACGCTGGATCTCCCTTGCAGCACTAGGGCTCAGTAGTTCCGCAGCACGTGGAGTATTAGCTTTACCGTCGAGGATCAAACTTACGTCCCTGCATTGGAAGGTGGATTCTTAACCACTGGACCACCAGGGAAGTCCCTGCACATATTCTTCTGTTTAAAAAAAATTTACAGAAAGCCCACAAGAGTACAAAAATTATTTTTAGAAACATAAGCATAAATAAGCTCCATTCTTAAAAGGTCACAAAGGAAATAGTCATGTTCTCCCATTCACTCCTTCCCTTCCCTACAGTGATGTCCACTGTTGATCACTTGGTGCGTGTCTTCTTCATCTGTGAGCATCTGTTTACATACAAGTATATACATTTACTGACACAAAAGTGAGTCACGCCGTGTAAAATGGTCCACGTTGTGTTTTTCGTCATTTTATCGTGGACCGTTTTCCCAGGTCAGAGGGTATTGATCAACCTCATTTTCAGTAGTCGTGTTATGTTCCATGGCATGAGTGTACCATAGTCTATCCCATTGTGCCCTTATCCACTGGTGTTTAGTTTCTTTCCTGGTTTTTCACTGAACATCTTTAACCAAATGTTGTTATGTTCTTATACTGTTTTTCCTTTAGGATAGGTCCTTAGAAATGAAATAGCATTTTCATCAGTTCTGACAAATGACTTTTCAAAGAGATGTCCTGGTTTACATCTATCAATAGTATTAAAAAAAAAAAAATCAGTGTTTTACGTTTGCTAGGTGTTTCCTTGATTGCTTGTAAAGTTGGGCGTCTTTATCGCCCAGTCGTATTTCCTCTTCTGTCAGTTGCCTGTCCTTCTGTTTTGAGGTGCTTGTTTTTTTCTTACTCATTCCCAGTAGTTTGTACACGTGGGATCTTGTCAGGAATATTGACCCCCAGTCTGTTTTAAGTGTGGAGGGTATTTTCTCTCTGTCTTTCTATTGGTTGCTTTGTCCTGGTGTCTTTCTTACACGGGAATGGATGTTCACCCAAATGTGCCTGTGCGCATAGGCATTAAGAAAGGCAGAGAGGCAGTCTGTTGTTGCTAGAAGTCGGGGAAAGTAGGCCTATGTTCCACTTCCAGGTTTCAGCAGGCCAGTTGGCTGGCCTCCGGAATCCTTGGGAGGAAGGTGATTTATTTCTTTATGACTGCTCCGGTCTTTGTTGTTGCACGTGAGCTTTCTCTAGTTGCCGCGCGCGGGCTTCTCGTGGTGGGTTCTCTTGTTGCGGAGCAGGGACTCTAGGCATGCAGTCTTTGGCAGCTGTCGTTCATAGCCTCAGTATTTTCAGTGTGTAGGCTCAGTAGTTGTGACACATGGTCTCAGTTGCTCTGAGGCATGTGGGATTCTTCCAGACCAAGGATCCAACCTGTGTCCCCTGCATTGGCAGGTGGATACTTAGCCACTGAGCCACCAGGAAGCCTGGCAGGCAGACTCCTAACTACTGGACCACTAGGGAAGTCCAGGAGGCAGTTTTGAGGCAGGAATATTTATAGTTCACCATCCTCTTGTTCCCAGCATCCTCAGAAGCACTGACCATATCCTTATTTTCCAAGGATTTTTATAACTATGCATTTTGTCCCGGATTCTATTCAGGATATCCCTGGGTTTCAGAATAGTTTTTCTTTTGTCTTTTTTTGGACTGAAGTGGACAACTATTTAGAGTTACCCTGGGCACCCCTGGGGAATCAGATCCTGGCAGGAAGGCCACCAGAGGCCAGGCAGGCTGGGTGTGTGTGTGTGTGTGTAATATCCGGCTCTTCTCATTTCCTGCTCCTCATGGCTAGGTATGCATGGCTGGAGGGACCACCACTCATGGTGTCTCCTCACCGGTGTCCTTAAACTTCCCCCGAGTCTGTGTGCCTGCGTGTGTGTGTGTGTGTGTGTGTGTGTGTGTGTCCTGCCAGGTCAGGGGCTATCTGACTTTCCTGTTGTGCTAACTCACCAAATCTAATGAGGAAGGTGCAGCTGAGTCACTGATGAATTGGTTTGAGTGGTAATACATATATTTTTAGTTGATATGTCTTTTTCTTAGTTTAAAAGATAAAGAATGAGAAACTGACACATGGAGACCCTTCTAGAGTTTATCTGGGGAAATAATTTCAAACCCAGAGAAATTTCAAAAATAGAACAAAGAACATTCACACACTCTTTACTCAGATTCACTTATTGATAATGCTCTATTCCATTTTTTTTATTATTCCATTTTTTATTCCATTTTTTTTATTCTCCCACTATCTCCTCTCCCTCCTTCCTCTTCTTTTCTCTCTCTCCCACTTGATGGTAAGTTTTACTCATCATGGCCCTTTATCTTTAAATACTTCCATGTATATTTCCTAAAAATAGGGATTTTTTTTTACATAAGTGCAGTAAGTTACCAATTTCAGTAAATTTAACACAGTTGCCTACTTTAATCTACTGTTTGTATTTTAATCCCATCAACTGGCCACATTATGTCTTTTATAGCACTCCCCCACCCCCTTTTCCTGTAGAGGATCTCCAGTCTAGACTCTCACACTGAATTTCATCATCATATTTCCATAACCTCTTTTACTTTGGTTCACTTCCACAGTTGTAACGGTTTATATTTTTGAATAATGTGTGCATGTGTGTGTGTGTGTGTGTGTGTGTGTGTGTGCTTAGTTGCTCAGTCATGTCCGACTCTTTGCAACCTCATGGACTGTAGCCCACGAGCTCCTCTGTCCATGGAATTCTCCAGGCACAAATACTGGAGTGGATTGCCTTTTCCTCCTCCAGGGGGTCTTCCTGACCTGGGGATTGAACCCAAGTCTCCTGTGTTTCCTGCATTGCAGGTGGATTCTTTACCTGCTGAGCCATCCAGGAAGCTTTGAATAGTATAATACCCCAATTAACAAATCGAACATTCCTCAAATGAAAAAAGAGTAGTCCTCATTTGGAGTTTGCCTGATGTCTTTCTCATAATTAGATTTATGATCAGATTGGGTTACTGACTCCTGGCTGGAATCTGTCATAGTTTATCTCCTACTTGTGCCACAGTTGTGTTTTGTCTCGGTATCTGGAGATACATGGTATCCCTCCTTGGTGATATTCATTTCAATCACCTGTCAAGGTATTGTCTAATTTTTCCATTGTGTCTTTACTTTTATTTTTCCCTCCTTGAAGTATATTAAGAGACACTTTAATACTCTGCAAATATCCTGCTCCTCATCAAAATATCCCTCTAGATTTAACATCCACCGGTGCCTCTTGACTGACTCAGTCTTTACCATGAAGGTTGTGAACTGGTTCTCCACTGCCAGCACTCCCTTCGTAATTCACCAGTCTGGGCTGTGGAAGCCTTTCCCGTGGGAGGCTGTTGTCTTCTTTGGACTGCTGCACCTGTTCATTCTTCAGCTCATGGCACCACGGCAGAGGGGAGACCTGGAGTACTGATGGGGGATACACACCCTTGCAGGTATGGAGGCCACTTTCAGTGGAAGAGCCTCTCTCTTAGCCTCTCCCTCAGCCATGCCTGCCACAGGCCCGGCTGCCTCTCTCTGGCTGGCTGCTTTCTCCTGGGGTCTCAGCCAGACCTGTTCCCCACACAGGACCCTTCCCTTCCTGCCTCTCATCAGTTCCCTAGAGGAGGGGCAGGCACTGGGAAGCACCAGGGTCAGTCATGAGGCAGAGGGGGTGAGAGGAAAGCGCGTACAGGAGCCTTTACTGTGGTTTCCTCAGAAAAGAAAGGGCTAGACAGGGTAAGCAGAAAGCAAAGAGGAACTAAAGAGCCTCTTGATGAAAGTGAAAGAGGAGAGTGAAAAGGCTGGTTTAAAACTCAACATTCAAAAAACTAAGATCGTGGCATCTGGCCCTATCACTTCATGGCAAGTAGATGGGGAAACAATGGAAAGAGTGACAGACTTAATTTTTTTGGGCTCCAAAATCATTGCAGATGGTGACTGCAGCCATGAAATTAAAAGACACTTGCTCCTTGGAAGAAAAACCATGACCAACCTAGGCAGCATATTAAAAAGCAGAGACATTACTTTGCTGACTAAAGTCTGCCTAGTCAAAGTTATGGTTTTTCCAGTAGTCATGTATGGATGTGAGAGTTGGACCATAAAGAAAGCTGAGTGGTGAAGAATTGATGCTTTTGAACTGTGGTGTTGGAGAAGACTCTTGAGAGTCCCATGGATGGCAAAGACATCCAACCAGTCAATCCTAAGGGAAATCGATCCTAAATATTCATTGGAAGGACTGATGCTGAAGCTGAAGCTCCAATACTTTGGTCATCTGATATGAAGAAATGACTCCTTAGATTGAAGGCAGGAGGAGAAGGGGACAACAGAGGATGAGATGGTTGGATGGCATCACCGATTTGATGGACCTGAGTTTGAGCAAGCTCTGGAAGTTGGTGATGGACAAGGAAGCCTGGCGTACTGCAGTCCATGGGGTTGCAAAGAGTTGAGCATGACTGAGTGACTGAACTGAGCTGAACTGAGGCAGGGTGAGTGGGTTTAGGAATGGCTGTGAGAGTGAAAGTGTTAGTCGCTTAGTCATGTTTGACTCTTGGTAACCCCAAGGAACTGTAGCCTGCCAGGCTTCTCTGTCCATGGGATTCTCCAGGCAAGAATACTGATGTGGGTCGAACATGGGTCTCCTGCATTGCAGGCAGATTTTTTAGCATCTGAGCCACCAGGGAAACCCTTAGGGATGGCAGGTCTGAATAATTTCAGTGGGCTGTGGGGTGCTGGGCTGCATGGAGTTTTGTGTGCCTGGTCCTGGGGTTTCAGGGCAGGGGAATGTTGGCTGAGTGGGAGCACTCTGTAGAGGAGTGGTGGGGGTGTGGGCTCTGGACTGGTTGGTTTGCATATGAAAGGTGCAGTTGCCAGTGAGTCCTTTACTGTCTCTAGGAATTGGCCAGCCCTGGGAAGGGCAGCCTCTCCAAATGAGCAAAGCCTTAGATGTCAAAATATGTCATGAAAATATAGAAAATAAGAAGGCATGATTAATACACCTCAGAATTAGATTTTTTTGAAAAAGATTGCACCATATCAAATTTATAGCCTGGGTTCCTGTTTCCATGGATGAGGCAAACCAAGGATTTTTTTGTGTCTTTCACGATGTGCTCACAGGGCTCCGAGGTATGTCCGCTAGTCCATGATTGGGTCTAAGGCCAGGCCTTTGGATTCTGGCTCTGTCTGTTATTTGTGTGAAATCAGAAAAGTTAAATGCCTGAGTCCCAGTTTCCTCATCTGTAAGATAAATTGAACTAACACCAGTACACTACCCCACCGCTGTGACAGGTATAGTTGTAGAATGCTTGGCAATGTATCTAATGTACACTCAGTCAGGAGGCAGGCAGCTGTTAGTAGAATGTAAGTTCCATGAGGTCAGGCCCAGTATTTTGTCTGATGTGCTAAATAAGTATTTGTTGAATGAATAAATTATAAAATTTAAAAAATCTTTTTATGCTCCATTTTTAAATTTAATTTTTTAGTTTGAAAAAAAAAATTAAGGAGCTATAAAACCAAAAATGATTTTTAAAAATGCAGCGAAATTCTGCCCTTTGTTTCTCCATCTGGTTCCATTTTTCTCTCATGGTTATAACTGTTTTTTGTTTCTTCTCTATCACTCATATTATTGCTTAATCACCAGTATAAATTCTGACTTTCCTATTTTCACACAATAGCTAGTATATTTATTTATTAAAATAGACTTTTTTGTATTGTGGTAAAATATAACATGGACATGGAACAACAGACTGGTTCCAACTAGGACAAGGAATACATCGAAGCTGTATATTGTCACCCTGCTTATTTAACTTCTATGCAGAGTACATCATGAGAAACACTGGGCTGGAAGAAGCACAAGCTGGAATCAAGATTGCCAGGAGAAATATCAGTAACCTCAGATATGCAGATGACACCACCACCCTTATGGCAGAAAGTGAAGAGGAACTAAAGAGTTGGCTTAAAGCTCAACATTCAGAAAACTAAGATCATGGCATCCAGTCCCATCACTTCATGGCAAATAGATGGGGAAAGAGTGGAAACAGTGGCAACAGTGGCTGACTTTATTTTTCTGGGCTCCAAAATCACTGCAGATGGTGATTGCAGCCATGAAATTAAAAGATGCTTACTCCTTGGAAGGAAAGTTATGACCAACCTAGACAGAGTATTAAAAAGCAGAGACATTACTTGGTCAACAAAGGTCCGTCTAGTCGAGGCTATGGTTTTTCCAGTGGTCATGTATGGATATGAGAGTTGGACTATAAAGAAAGCTGAGTGCCAAAGAATTGATGCTTTTGAACTGTGGTGTTGGAGAAGACTCTTGGGAATCCCTTGGACAGCAAGGAGATCCAACCAGTCCATCCTAAAGGAGATCAGTCCTGAGTGTTCACTGATGTTGAAGCTGAAACTCCAATACTTTGGCCACCTGATGCGAAGAGCTGACTCATTTGAAAAGACCCTGATGCTGGGAAAGATTGAGGGCAGGAGGAGAAGGGGACGACAGAGGATGACATGGTTGGATGGCATCACCGACTCAATGGACATGGGTTTGGGTGGACTCCAGGAGTTGGTGATGGACAGGGAGGCCTGGCATTCTACAGTCCATGGGGTCGCAAAAAGTAGGACATGAGTGAGTGACTGAACTGAACTGAAGATATAACAATTACCATCTTAACCATTTTTAAGTATATATATAGTTTAGTGATATTAAATACATTAGCATTGTGTAACCATCATCCCCATCCATCCCTGTAACTCTTTTCATCTGTAAAACTAAAGCTCTATACCCATTAAACAGTAACTTCCCATTGTCCCCTCCCTCCAGCCTCTGGCAACCAGCATTACACTTTCTGGCTACTCTAAGTAACAGGTAGCATATTATACACACTTTTTTGAACTTGGTTTTACACTTAACAATGTATGTTTAAAAAAAAAATCAATCAATATTAAAAAAAATTGAAGTATAGGTGATTTACAATGTTGTGTTAATTTCTCCTGTGCAGCAAAATGATTCAGTTTTACATGTATATATATTTTATATCTATATATACACACACACAGACACATATTCTGTTTTTCTAAAATATTCTTTTCCATTATGATTATCATAGGATATTGAATATAATTCTCTGTGGTATATAGTAGGACCTTGTTGTTTATCCATTCTGTATATAAAAGCTTATATCTACTAACCCCAGCCTTCCATTTGACCTACCCCCCCAACCCTCTCCCCCTTGGCAACCACTGTCGGGAGGCGCGTTAGGCATTACTGACAAAATGGAGGCACGGCCCTAACCCCCTCCCTTTGTTCTGCAGGCACGGACCTGGAATGAAGGAGTTAGGCTTTATGATTCTGACTTGTTTTTTTCCTTTCCTCAGCTGAGTTGACTGAAAAGAATATTAAGGTGCTTATTGTTTTTGAGAGGAGCATGAGAAGGCACAAAGCCTTCTGCAGGCCGTAGCTTGAGGCCATGGGAGGGATTGCTATCTGAAGCCCATTTGTGAGGAAAGTGTTTATGGCAAAGGAGTTCGCTGAATTTAGGGCTTAGGAATAATTAAAATAGTTAGAAGCTAAAGAGTTAAGGATTGCTGTAATGTTAGCATATTCTACTATAGCTTATAGAAATTAGGGACTTTAGAGATTATTAGCTGGAAGCCCTTTCTAAGTAATAGTGAGCTTAGGATACGAGGGGCAAACAGGACTTAGAAAATAAGAAATAAACTGAGGAAGGTGGTATGCAGCCCAGACATTAGCATGAGTTACAGTGTATTCACAAGGACACATGAGAAAAAGTAGATAAGAGAATCGCTGAGGAAGGAGCTCCTTTTGAGGGGCAACAATGATTTATGGAGACAACAAATCTGGGTCAGTGGGAACTGAAAATATCAAACCTCTGACCTAATGCTTTTGTAAAGGTATAAAAGAGAATCATAAGCTTGAAATAAACAGGCAGTCCAAGAAAACTGAGAGGCTGCCTCAGTTTCTCGCCGACACTGCTCATCCCTTCAGGTTGAATCCCTGGCTGCTGGAGCTGGACTCCGGCAAACCACCAATCTGTTCTCTATGTCCATGATTCTATTTCATGGAGAGGGTCATTTGCATCATAGTTTAGATTCCACATATAAGGGACATCACATGGTATAAATGACATCATTCTTTTTCTGACCTACTTCACTTAGTATGAAAATCTCTAGTTGCATCCATGTTGGGCTTCCCTGGTGGCTCAGACAGTAAAGCGTCTGCCTGCAGTGTGGGAGACCTGGGTTCAATCCCTGGGTTGGGAAGATCCTGTGGAGAAGGAAATGGCAACCCACTCCAGTACTCTTGCCTGGAAAATCCCATGGACTGAGGAGCCTGGTAGGCTGCAATCCATGGGATTGCAAAGAATCGGACATGACTGAGCAACTTCACTTTCACTTGCTGTGAAATGGCATTATTTCATTTTTTATGGCTTAGCAGTGCTCATGTGTGTGTACACCACATCTTCTTTACCCACTCATCTGTTGATGGGCATTTAGGGTGTTTCCATGTCTTGGCTATTGTGAATACTGCTGCTATGAACAAAAAGGTGCATGTATCTTTCTGAATTATTGTTTTGTCTGGATGCATGTCCAGGAGTGGGCTTGCTAGATCATACAGTAATCTGTATTATCTGTATAATCACACAATGTAATTCTGTTTTCAGTTTTCAGAGGTACCTCCATACTGGTTTCCACAGTGGCTATTCCAACTTGCATTCCCACCAACAGTGTAGGAGACTTCCCTTTTCTCCACACTCTCACCATCATTTATTTGTAGACTTTTTAATGATAGCCATTCTGACTGATGTGAGGTGGTACCTCATTGTAGTTTTGATTTGCATTTCTCTAATAATTAGCAATGCTGAACATCTTTTCAGGTTTCATTTCAGTAGGCCATGTGCCTACTGGCCATCTGTATTTCTTTTTTTGACAAATGTCTGTTTAGGTCGTCTGCCCATTTATCAGTTGGGTTGTTTGCTTTTTTGTTGTTGAATTGTGTGAACTGTATGTGTAGTTTGGAAATTAAGCACTGTTGGTTGTGCTGTTTGTAAATATTTTCCCCATTCTGCAGTTTCTCTTTTCATTTTATTGTTTCCCATAATGTGCAAAAGCTTGTAAGTTTGACTAGGTCCCATTTGTTTACTTTTGTTTTTATTTCTATTGCCTTGGGAGACTGACCTAAGAAAACATTGGCATGATTTATGTCAGAGAATGTTTTGCCTTTGATCTCTTCTAGGACTTGTATGGTATCACGTCTTATGTCTTTAAGCCAGTTTGAGTTTATTTTTGTGGTGAGAGGGTGTGTTCTAACTTCACTGATTTACCTGTGGCTGTTCAACTTTCCCAATACCACTTGCTGAAGAGACAGTCTTTTTTCCCATTGTTTATTCTTGCCTCCTTTGTCAAATATTAATTGGCCGTAGGGGTGTGGGTTTATTTCTGGGCTGTCTATATTCTGTTCCATTGATCCATATGCTTAACAATGTATCTCAAAGAATTTCCATACATTATAAATCTACAGTGTAATATTCCCATTATTTTTATAGCTGTAGATAGTGAAGGACAGGGAAGCTTGGCATGCTATAGTCCATGGGGTCGCAAAGAGTCGGACATGACTTAGTGACTCAGCAACAACATGGTATTCTGTTGTATGTCTAAACTTATTCATCTTCTCTGCTTGACATTTGGGTTGCCTCCTGTGTTTTGTTCTTATAAACAATGATGTAAAATGGCCCACTGTTTTATTTATTTACTTATTTATTTTAACTTTTATTGCAGTATAGTTGATTTACAGTGCTGTGCCAGTTTCAAATGTATAGCATGCTGAGTCACCCACTACATATATCTACTCCTTAAGATTCTTTCCCCGTATGTGGCCAGATGTTTTAAAATAAAATTGTTTCGATTTCTTTGTGCTTTGTTAAAATCAACTTACTTGGCCACCTTAATTCTTACCCTCCCACTTAAGGCTCAGACTTGGAGGTCACCACCTCCCATTTCTGGCAGGACAGTAACCTGCCTGGGTTATGAGTTTGAATGAATTCTTTTTTCATGAGGAAAAGTGTGCCTGTCAACATGGAAGCTGCTTTTGACCTTTCCCTCCCTCCTCCATGCTGATTCCTGACCTCACTTTCTGTCTTTGGGATGGCAGCAGCTCTTTCAGCCCCCAAACTTGTGCCCTCACATGCCAGTGGCTTCAGAACACAGCACAGCCAAGAGGGATGACGGGGTCTGGAGAGGCTGGGCAGCGCATTTTTCTATCAGTAGGCTGTGAAGAGTGGGGGTGGTGGGGCAAGGCTCACAGGCTTTTATTCCAGCTTACTGGGCTCCATACACACTCAGAGCTGACTCCCAGGCCCCCAGGCCCATCCTTGCCTCATTTGTACTGAATCCTGCCTGCCACTAAAGGTTGGTACCCACCAAGTGTGCAGCATCCCTCTTATGCAGAAGGCTGGGTGCCCTAAGTTCTGTGTCTCAGTGTTGATCTCAGGATGGGTTGAGTCTCCTCAAGGGTCTGCATCCTCCCAGGTCTGATCCCCCTGAATAACACCATGTCTCCTCTGTCCTCCGTGAAATGATTGAATGAAGAGTGGCCCATCAGGGTTTTTCCATCTCCATCAGCCTCAGACTGTCCCTCTTCCCTCCTTCCTCCACCCACTCAGAGGATGCTCTGCCTTTCTCAGATCTTGACCCCACAGCCGGCTTCTTAGGCTTAGGGACGGGCATTCTGCCTCCAGACTTTCCTTCTGGAGGAATTGGGGGCTTGTGAAGCCACCCAGCCCCTCGGAAGGGCTGACCCCAGGGCCTATGCAGGGCTGGGAGGTGGGGGTATTTTATGACCCAGAAAGACGTTAAAGGGAGGAAATAACAAGCAGTCCAAGGAGCAGGCCATAGAGGTGCCTGTTCCCCGGGCTGGCAGGGGTGGCGTCACCGCTTCCTCCTGCATTTCCTCCCATTGTTCCCGCCCCGCTTCCGGGAATTCTCCTGGGCGGAGGGCTGCGCGGGCGTCGAGGGAGGCAGAGAAGGCTGGGCTGCTCTGTGCTCAGCGATCCGCTGCGTTCCGGCTGCAGCTCCCAGGTTGCACCGCCAGGCCTGCCATCCCTCCGCTCCCTTGCCCACCCTGCCGCTCTGGGAATTTGGGGACCAAATTTGTCAACCAGAAAATAATGCACGAGGCTGCAGATAAGAAAATAGTTTATTTGGGATTTTAAGAATTGCATTTCAGGGGGCTTCCCTGGTGGCTCAGCGGTAAAGAATCTGCCTGCCAATGCAGGGGACACAGGGTTGGATCCCTGATCTGGGAAGATCCCACATGCCTTGGGACAACTAAGCCTGTGGGCACAACTACTGAGCCTGTGCTCTAGAGCCTGGGAACCACAACTCCTGAAGCCCGTGGCCTGCACCCTTGGGGCAGTGCCCACAACTAGGGAGCAGCCCGGCTCACGGCAACTACAGAAAAGCTGAGCAGCAATGAAGACCCAGCCTTGCCAAAAATAAATACACATTAAAAAAATGTAATATGGGAGACACAAATTCAGGTACCTGTGAACGTATTGGGAGAAAGAAGGGCTTATAAAGACAAAAAGCCTGGAGATTGTTAAAAGTTGCCCAGAGAGAATTGTGGTTGACTTTGACAATATTTGTGCTTTAAGTATTACAAGTTGTTTCAGGGTAGGGGTCTGATCGATGGGTAGACTCTCACTGAGTTATTTTAGGGTAAAGGTCCCATAAATATCTTGGCTTCTGGCAGGTGTTCTGGATGACTTCATCAGGTCAAAAGGTCAGATTAAATCCAGGACGAGCCATATATGAATCACACTTCATTAGTGACCTCCCAGCTCCACCTTAGAGCTCTTAGCAGTACCGACTCTGTCGCACAAGTTCTAGGGCAGGGTCCTCCATCTACCATCTGCTCAGGCAAGTCCCTCCTTTCTGCTGCCCTAGGTTTTCAGTGTCACATTGCTACCCAGAAACTGGGTTCGCCTCTTAGCGGGTATAGAGCCGAAAGACACAACGGAGTCAAAGATAGGGAGAAGGAAGGATTTATTTCTTGCAGCAAGTAAGGAGAACATAGGGAACGTTTCCCAAAGCAGTGTCTCCCCAAACAGCAGAATTGGGGAAGTTTTAAGCTAAAGGGTATATGCATATTCATGAAAGGGTTTGGGCAGTAGGCAGAGTCCAAGTTTTAGTTGATTGAAGGACGAAGGGTCAGAGAGGGTCAACATCGTTATCCCTTATATTCTAGCTGACCAAGTTGTTGCTGTTATTTAATCTCTATGTTGTGTCTGACTCTTTTGCAACCCCATGGACTGTAGCCCACCAGGCTCTTCTGTCCACGAAATTTCTCAGGCAAGAATACTGGAGTGGATTGCCATCTCCTTCTCCAGGGGATCTTTCCGAACTTGTGTCTCCTGCTTGGCAGGTGAATTCTTTACCATAAGTACCCAGGAGTGGTATTTAAACTGCAAAACAGCTCAAGAATGTGCATTAAGCTAGTCTTTACCATTGAAATAGAACTGGGAGTCTTTACAATTGATTTATTTTTGTTATTATTACTTTCACCTGGTAAGCTTGTCCTTGTGTTTTCTTAAGACCATTATTATTGAGACTTGTTCAAAGACAAGTACTGTGGCCAGGCTTAGATCATCAAATGACTTAAGCCCCAAATGGCTTCTGTTGTGTCAAGAAAGCCATTCCTCGTTCTCTTTCTCCCAGGGACCACTACCCTGTCTGCTTTCAGCATGGATTCCTGGCTCCCTACACTTACTCTCTGGTATTCTTGACATTGCTCTGGTTGTGAGAACACTTCAGTCAACACACTGGTGACAGGGACCTTCCTCTTGCTGACTCTGGGGTGGAGACACTCCAGGAGGCCTGCCTTAGTGAGCTATGGCAAAGCCTGCTCTGCTCTGCTCTGCAAAGGAGCATAACACAAACTGTTGCAGGAAGGAGGACCGCGTCCAGGGCCCAATAGTGGGCTCTTGTCTAACACTTGGAAATGAACTGTCCCAGGAGACACGTGCTGCCAAAGCAAGAGATTTTATTGGGAAGGGCTCCTGGGTGGAGAGCAGCAGGGTAAGGGAACCCAGGAAAACTGCTCTGCTACCTCACTCACACTCTCGGGTTTTTCCCGGTTGTCTCTGGCTAATCGGTCTGACTAGGGTCCTTCCTGATGGTGACATTTGCATCATTCAGCCAAAATGGAGTCCAGTGAGAAGGATTCTAGAAGGTTGAAAGAACATATGGACTGGCATCTCCCGTCTTTTGACTTTTCTCTGATTCTTCTGGTTGGTGGTGTTCCTTACCAGGACCTCCTGTTTTGTAAGCTAACTCATGCCAAGTGGTTACTGTCAGGCCTGGCCAGGGTAAGTCAGTTTCAGTCAGCGGTTCCCCTAACAAAACCAGTCTGAATTCTAGAAAATGTGATTCCTAGCATCCTGAGTGGTTTTAGAACTCTGGAATGAATATTAGCAAACACCTCTCCCTTTAGCTTTGTTGAAAAACAAAATTGAACCAAGTAAATCTGAAGATCTAATTGGTTCTATTCAATAACTCATGAATTGACTGGACTTCTTTGGTGGCTCAGATGGTAAAGAGCCCACCTGCAATGCAGGAGACCTGGCTTTCATCCCTGGGTTGGGAAGATCCCCTGGAGAAGGGAATGGCTACCCACTCCAGTATTCTTGTGTGGAGAATTCCATGGACAGAGGAGCCTGGGAGGCTATAGTTCATGGGGTTGCAAAGAGCCGGACAAGACTGAGTGTCTAATACTTCCACTTTCACAATGACTCATGAATTTAAAGCAACTAGAAAGGTGCTCCACGGGGTTGTACAAAATGGAAAGTTTTATAGGCAGAAGGTAGGTGGGGCAAGAAGATATTAACAAAAGAAAATAAAGGGTTATTTTTAAGCCAGGACATCAAGTTTTTGGGAGTTGAGAAGGGATCAGGCAAGGGTTTATCATGCTGATTACCTTGTCTTCCACTGGCTGTGGTGGGGGTGGGGTAGAGAGGGCCCACATGACACATGTCCATTTTGGTGCTTGACCAGAATATTCCAGACTGGCCTATTAAGGTTACATTTCTGGGAAAAGTTGAAACTGCAGTTAGACCCATAATTAAATCTAGGTTTGGTACTATGGGCTTTAGCAAGAATGACACCATTTTGGGCTTGTGGTTTTCTTTTTTACGGCATCTTCTGTAAAGAAATGTTAGAAAAATTGGTCTTGAGTAAATATCAGGCTGGGCTTTCCCGGTGGCTCAGTGGTAAAGAATCCACCTGCAATGCAGGAGCCGCAGGAGTTGTGGGTTTGATCCTTGAGTCAGGAAGATCCCCTGCAGGAGGGCATGGCAACCCACTCCAGTATTCTTGCCTGGAGAATCCCATGGACAGAGGAACCTGGCGGGCTACAGTCCATAGGTTCACAAAGGATCAGACACAGCTGAAGCTATTTAGCATGTACACACGCATGTATGTGTCAGGGTTATTGCCTTGCTAACAAAGAAACTTGCAAAGCAACTAAGAGTCTGCTGGTTCCAAGAGGGATGGAGATAAGGGAATTTTATTGCCAAGAAACTTACACAAACAGCTAGTTTTTAAATTTATTTTTATCGTGATAAAACATACATAACAAAACTTACCACTTAACCGTTTTGATGTTCAGTGGTGTTAAGTACATTTACAGTTTGTGCAGCCATTGCCATTATCCATCTCCAGAACTTTTCATCTTCCTTAGACTGAAACTCTGTACCCCCTAAATAATGACTCCCTCTTCCCTCATCCCCTGCCCCACATAACCACTAATCTGCTTTCTGTCCCTATGGATTTAACCCCTCTAGGTCACCATACAATATTTGTCTTTTTGTGTCTGTCTTAGTTCACTTGGCATAATATCTCCCAGGTTCATCCATGTGTAGCAAGTGTCAGACTTTTCCTCCTCTTTAAGACTCAGTAATACTCCATTGTGTACATTTACCACATTTTATTTATTCATCTATTGTTACACACTTGGGTTGCTTCCTCCTTTTGGCAATTGTGAATAAGGCTGTTACGAACCTGGGTGTCCAAGTATCTCTTTGAGTGCCTGATTTAAATTCTTCCGGGGATCTACTCGGAAGAGGAATTGCTACATCCTATGGTAATTCTGTGTTTAAGTTTTTGAGGAACTACCCTGCTGCTTTCCATACTTGCTGCAGCCTTTTCCATTCCAACCAATGTTTCAATTTCTCACCACAAGGGTTTCGGTTCCTCAACATCCTTGCCAACATTGGTTGTCTTCTATTTCTTTTTTTTTTAACTTTTTATTTTATATTGAAGTAGAGCCGATGAACAATGTGGTAGTTTCAGGTGGACAGCAAAGGGACTCAGCCATACATGTACATGTCTCCCTTCTCTGCTTTCTGTTTCTTGATAGTAGAAGTGAATGTGAAGTGCTACATCATTGTGAACAGCCAGTTTTAACAATTAGTTGATTAGGTCAAGATGGAAGTTTTATTTCATGAGTCATAAAAATTCATCTTCGAATCAGGTGTTGTAGACACCAGGAAGATGGAGGTCCCAGATAACAGGTGTGCTACTTACCCATCAGGAAAAAAATTATGAAGCAAATGATGAAGCGCATCTGTGACTGGTCGTTCAGGTCCCGACAGTAAGGTGCGGAATCATGCCCAAGTTGGATGCAGACACAGCCGCAGTTCTGACTGACCAAGCCACTTGCTGCTCTGATGACCTTACTGCTGCAGAACACACTTTGCTCACTTTTTGGCTTAGAGACACAACCTTTTCCCTTGGCCCCCTCGGAAGGGTCCCTTCACTGGTCATCAAGTGACGACCTTCTCTTTCCTAAGAGACCATCCATTTATGGGCCCTCTCCCCTTGGTCAGAGATATGGCCTCGCATGTGTGGGTGATAGTCCTGGGCCTCTGGGAGTGGGGCAGACTTCCCCGCTCCAACTTTCCTCTTTCCCTGTGTCTGGAGATAGGAGGGTCTGTGTGTTTTCCCTTCACCCTCCTTGCTGGCCCAGCTCGGGGACAATAGGTGGAAGGTCTGTGTAGTGGCAGGTCAGGAGAGCTGCGGAGGGAGAGGAGAATGCAGGTGTGCTTCCAGGAGGGGCTGCTCTGGTGGACTGTTTAGGTCTGAAGGGTAGGACAGCCCAGGCACGTGGGGGTGGTGATGTTGGGACTCTGGGGAGAGGCATAAGGGGTCAAAGTTGACCTTGGGGGGAAAGGAAAGCGTCTCTTATTCTTCTGGTGCCCGGCAAGGGGCCTGGCCTTCCAGGCCTGGTGATGGGGTAACCGCGGCAGACTGCAAGGGAAGTCCTGAGGGTTCCTAGGTGTTCTAGGCAGATCAGCCTGTCCATGGGTTATCTGAGAGGTGGCAGTGATGAAGGGTATTTGGGAGAAGAACAGGGCGCATTTGGCTGCTTTTTGACTTTCTACTTTTCTCTCTTCTCAGGTTCCTGGGGGAAGCCAACATCCCCCTCCGGGAAGTCCTCGCCACCCCCAGCCTGTCTGCCAGCTTCAATGCCCCACTGCTGGACACCAAGAAGCAGCCCACAGGGGTAAGTGTCCACTGGCCTCTGTATCCGGCCGGTTTCTGTCAGAGGCCTTGCTCTCTGACCCCAGTCATGTGTCAAGGTCCAGCCCCCAGCACCCAGGCCTAGCCCACCCTGATTGAAGCTCTGGGTGCTCAGGAGGGGCCCAGGGGTGGCTAGGATGGGAGGGGCAGAAGAGGGAGCTGGGCCCCACCAGCAGGGCTCGAGCCAGCCTTGCCTCACACCAGTCTGCCCCGGGTCACCTCCTGGGACTGGTGTTTCACTGGAAACCTGATGCCTTCCCAAGCTTCCTGGCGGCTTTGCTTACGGCACCCCAATCTCCCTGGTAGTCCTTCCTTATCATCCAGGCCCTTCTTCGGGTCTGGAATAGCTGAGTCATCTGGGTCACAGATCACAGCGGGAGGGAGGCAGACATCCCCCTCCCCTGCCCGCCGGGACCTGTCAGACCCCCCTACCGTCCACCATTGTTCATCCTGCTCCTCCCCCAGCCTTCCCAGTGTTCTCCTAGCCCTCCCAGACAATTCCCAGCCCTCATCCCCGGCCTTCCGTTATTTTTAGTGAGCTAAATATACCCTGCGGGGTCCTTTCTTCATGGTCTGTAGAATTCCTGACCTTTCCTCTGGGTCAGCCCCACCTCCCAGCATGCACTGGGGAGTATATTGATTTGGAAATACTTCCTCTCGGTGGGGTCCTGGGGAGTCTCTCAGAGTGTGGCCACCTTGTCGAGTGGATTGTGTGTGAGGTTGGGGGCTCTTGGCTGGCTTGGTGAGTCAGGAAGTGGCCGGTCCGGGCAGAGCTCTAGAGAGTGGAAGCACTGCTTGGAACTGGGAGCTGGAGGAAGAGAGTGAGTGACTGAAGTCACACGGTGAATCGGTGTCCAGATGGGGACGAATCAGGGGGTGTGTCTCCTGACTCTCAGTGGTTGAAGGGACTTGAGTGGACTCTGGGGTCACTGCCCTTCTGATACTGGAGTTTTCCCCAACCATGTCTCAGGCTCCTCAAGGCTGGGATTCTTCTCTGATGGGGAAATGTCTCTTAGAGAATCCATCCCTGTCTCAGACAGTGCTCACTGGTAGAACATTCTAGTCCGTGCAGAGTGCATCGCCTGCTGAATCCCTTTTGTCCTCCCTTGGAACTCTTCAGGAAGAGCTCTAGGACTTCTGAGACTTCTGAGCTGGCCCTTCTGGGGATCCTGAAGATGGCCAGGGCAGGCTCCAGAGACGCAGAGCACTGATGGAGGAGTCAAGGAGGGCATCGAGGCAGCAGGGGACACAGGTGTTTGGAGTCAGGGGATCTGCCTGGTGGTTTCCCCCTGCTCTCAGGGATGGGGGGTGCCCACTTTGCCGTGTGTCAGGCCCCCAGTGCCTCCAACCAGAGTCTTTCGCTTCCTGACTGAGCTGCTCAAACCTCTCTTCTCTCACACCCTCTGTGCATCTGTGAATTGGTGTTTTCTGCCAGCCTGCCCGCCCCTGCTCCCCTCTAGCTCAAGGGCCCCCCCAGCCCCTGAGACACCGACCATGGGGCTGAGCCTGGCTGTGACTCCCCAGCTGCCTCACCTCACCTCCTCTCGCTGTGTTCTGGCACTCTGTCTGCACTTCCCAAGCACCAGCAAGGAGCTGACTGCCTTCTCTTCCCTGGGCTGGGACTCCTGGCTGGCTGTGGAGCTTGCCACTCCGTCCCAGACCATGTCTCCAAGAAGGGTGTGAGAGCCAGAAGGTGATGGGTGGGAGTGGAACACGGGGTCCCTCCCGGACCCACCTCCTGGACCCACCTCCAATGTGTGTGTGTGTGGAGGCTTCTCCATGCCAATCAGCAATGCCCAGATACCAGCTGGGTAGCAATGATTCAACTCAATTCTGACACCATCTACCTGGCTATAGCAGCAGATCCTGAGGGTTAAGGGCTCAGGCCTGCCCCCGCCCCCTTTCAGATGCTAGTGGCAAGCCCAGGCTGTTACCTGTGCTTCTAAGCAACTGGCTATAGATCAGAGGTTCCCAGGACCTCCTCCTCAGGTTCAGGGAATTTGCTAGAGTGGCTTACAGAACTCAGGGAAACATTTTACTTGCTGGATTATGGGTTTATTATAAAAGGATATATCTAAGGAATAGCCAGACAGAAGAGACACCCACGGCAAGGTCCAGGGAAGAGCACAAAGCTTCACGCTCTCTCCAGGAGCACCATGCTCCCCAGTCTCCACCCAGAAGCTCTCTGAATCACATCCTTTCGGGATTTCATCGCATAGGCATGGTTGATTAAATCACTGGCCATCAGTGATTGATTCAACCTCCAGCCCCTCTCTCATCCTTGGAGGTTAGGGGCAAGACTGAAGTTACAACCCTCCAGTCACAGGTTTGGTCCTCCTGGCAATCAGCTCCAGCCTCAGATGAGGTCCAGAAGTTACCACATTAACATAACAAGAGATACCTTTGATACTCTCAACACTTAGGAAATTCCAAGAGTTTGGGGAGCTGTAAGCCAGGAAATGTGGACAAAGACCAATTATATATGAAAAATATGCTTTGGTCGTCTCAATGACGCAATATATGTCTTATAAATTGCAGTATAGCCTGGTACCTCCTTCCCTTCAGCCCAAGAGGTGTCTCTGGCCTGTGGAGAGTGTCTGGGACCACCCTCTAGCCTCTGTGATAGAGCTGAGTTCCACTGCAGCCCCAGGCAGGTCCCGAGACCCTCTGAACTGGGACTCCCCACCCGGGCCTGGGGCTAGTTGCACGGCAATCAGGAGCACACAGAGCAGGGGATGTGGTCAGAGGGACGGAGAGCCCCGTCAGCAGCTGTGGATTCTCACTGGCCATTTTCTGAGGTTGGTTTCTGGGCTGAGTCTGGCGGGCAGAGCTTGCCAGACATCCCCAGTTAGCTGTGGCTCAGATGACCTCAGAGGGCCAAAGGAAGCTGCTGATGGTGTGATGGGAGATTGTGAGGCTGACTGTGGGATCGTTAGGAAACCCAGCAAGACTGAGGAGGAGGGGGGAGAGCCTGCAGTGGGCTGGCCTGTGGGCTCCACCTGCCTGTCATTCTCACCCAAGTCCCTTCAGACGTGGCACACTGGGCTGTGTGCCACGAAAAGATGCCAACTTTATCCAGACGCCTCTAGCCTGAAGTGGACAACACTACCCTTGTCCTGGGGGAGTCTCTAGGCCCACGAGGGCACTGGACACACATAAAGGAGAGCAACATACTCACAAATGTGTTTCCATTGCAGCTTACTGATGAGGGTGTGGATGATACACCATGAAAACCATGTCAGTAGCTCCTCAGCCTTACAAGCTAGAGTCTGATCAGAAAGGGAAACCCGCTGGGTGAGAAGAGCGCATGAAACCCAGTGGCGGGATGGGCCGGGGAGCCAGATGGGCCCTGCATGTTGGGAGCAGGCACTGAGGTGCTCTGGTGAATCCCTGAGTATCCTTCAAGTGACCGAGATGCCGCCAGCCACCCCTGCCCCAGCTCAGGACCGCATCTTATCTTCCTGCCAGCTTCTGGGTGTTGTCTGAGGGAAATGTAAATGTGACCCAGGCGTGTGAAGTGTGTTGGGAGCGGTGGGGGTG
This sequence comes from Bos indicus x Bos taurus, assembly GCF_003369695.1. Taxonomy (NCBI): domain Eukaryota; kingdom Metazoa; phylum Chordata; class Mammalia; order Artiodactyla; family Bovidae; genus Bos; species Bos indicus x Bos taurus. The sequence goes on along the minus strand of NC_040086.1, from coordinate 12,995,901 downwards.
GGTGGGTCCAGGGTTGGTTTTCCTAAGCTCAGGGTTGGAGGGCTGTAGCCCAGCAAGCAGGCAGTGAGCAGTGGGGCTGAACACGGCAGGGTAGGCGAAGGATCTGGGAGTTGGGGCCTGTAACCTGTAGGAGGATCTGATGAGGCTGTCTGTCTTTTTGCCTTTCCTGGTGTCCTGGTTTCCTGGACCCTCTTAGCCTGCGGGCCAGACAGGACCTTCCAGAATTCTGTGGTATTGTTGACTGTGAGCCCCAGATAGCAGACCATGTAACTGAGGTTACCTGCTCCAGGGCAGCATGCTTTGATGGGCTCATGACTGACTGATAATGGCCTGTGACAGGATGCATGCGTGGTCACCGGTGCTGGGGCTGAGGAGCTGAGGGACAGGGCTGTCAGATGGAGTGCCTTGATATGGAGGGCCTTAAAGAGGGTCCCACTGGGGGCTGGGGGCCAGGGTCACTGTCTAGGAGAGCATGGGGCTCACATATATCCCACAGAAAGAGAATCTCAGCTCTGGTTATGTCTAGAGAAGGGGACAGGCTATGAGATATGATGTCCCAGTGAGGATGGGAGGTCCTGACCCTGAGTGAGGCCCACAGACAGGCCCCGTTTCCCTAACTCTCAATAGAGCTAGAGGTCTCCAGAATTAACCAACCCTGGGCATGAAGCAGTGGACCCTGGAGCTTGCCCCCTGCTGCGAGATCTATTCTAGATCCCGGGCTCTAGGTCCTTGGAAGCTGCCAGGAATGTTCCTGTTGCTCCTTGATGGGCATGTAAAAGATGGAACTGGCTTTGTGCCTGAGGTCTCTTCACGTGCCTGGAGCCACCGGCATGTTGCTAAGTCTTCAGGAGGTTGGTGGAGGCTCTCAGTGTGGAGATCTGATGCTCAGGAAACTCCAGGAGGGGAGGGATTACTTGGATGGTCTTGGGCTTCAGAGGCTACTGCTAATGGCACCCAGTCCACAGCGTGGAGCAGTTACACTCACACGGCTCCACTTCTGCACAGAGATGATGTACCGGAAGCCCCCAGGTGGTGGCTGGGCAAGGTGAGCCCTGAGAAACAGGAAGTTCTTGTTCTTCAAAGGAATCTGGTCCTAGGGTCAGAAGCCCTCAGCCACCACATGTTAGGGGGGCTTCATTCATCTCTGTTAAATGAGATTCCTGTGGTTATAGCAGAAGCAAATTTCTCAGATTTTCAGAACCTTCTATTTTAAAATAATTTAAGATTCAGCAAAGCTGCAAAAGTGGTTGAAAGAATATTTTGTTCTAAGCCATTTGATTCCTTCTCCTGACTCCTCATCCTGAATTTAGTGTGTATTTTCCCTGATTAAGGACTTTCTCCTACATAACCATAACGAAACCTTCAAAAAGAGGAAATTAATGTTGACGTGACACTACCATTGAACCCACAGATTCTCATTCAAGTTTTATCAGTTTTATCAACAGTGCCCTTTATAATAAAAGGATCCAATTAAGGATCATGTGTTGTGTTAGTCGTTTCCATCTCTTTAGTCCCCATCTCCCTGGGAGAATTCCTCAGTCTGACTTTTATAACCTTGTCACCTCGAGACTTTGGGGAATCCAGGCCAGTTTTCCTGTAGGATGTCCCCCTGTTCATATTTGCTTGCTGTTTCCTCATGACTGGGCTTCCCTGATTGCTCAGATGGTAAAGAATCTGCCTGCAATGCAGGATTCCCAGTTCGATTCCTGGGTCAGGAAGATCTGCTGGAGAAGGGATCGGCTACCCACTCCAGTATTCTTGGACTTCCCTTGTGGCTCAGCTGGTAAAGAAGCTGCCTACAATTAGATTTAGGGTGTTTATCTTTGGCAGGAATAGAACACCGCAATGCTGTGCTGACCCCATCATGTCCTAGAGTGGCAGGATTTTGATTTGTTTCATTTCTGTGTGATTACCCTGCATCATTTGATCACCTGGCATTTGCTGGGTTTCTCCACCAATCTTGCATCCATTCCCCTTTCTAATAAGTAAGGATTTGGGGACAGGGGGAAGGTGCTTTGTGACTCTAAATACTTTGTTCCGTATCTAATATTTATCCAGCAGGTTTAACACTCACTGTTATTTCTTGGTTGGATTGTTGCTTCGATGCTTGCCAAATGGTGGTTTCTTAAATCAATTATTAATTTTTTTCTGCATTAATCATCTGGCATTCCACTGTAAGGAAAAGTGTCCTCCTGTCGTATTTATTCATTTATTTCTATATGGATTCATATATTCCTGTTTTATTCAGTGGTTTAGTCTGTTACCATCATCATTCATTTTCATGTTTAAAATAGCAAAACATGTCAAAAGGTCCTGTTGGCACGTTTCTATATTTCTTTGAATATTTCCTTGTTTTCTGGCACAAAAATAGATGTTCCTGGGTCATCTACCTTCTCTGGCCTAACCCTGGAATTCGTTACTGCTCCGAAGAGCCCAAATTGCCTTTGGATGAAATGAAGAAAGGCCACCCCAGACCGGAATTGGCGGCTCAGGGAGATGGGCGTGGCTGTGGGCGGGTCTGGTTATCTGGGGCCGCCTGAGCGCCTGTTCTTTGTGTCGCTAGAGCTTGGGGTTGGGGGCGCGCTGGCAGCTCAAGTGGCGACACCTGGTGGTGGTTCAGGAACCTGCACGGCCGTTAGGATAATGCCTTGGATCTGGGACTTAAGGGTCTCATTGCCTTGCTGGGCCTCCTACTAGGGCTCCTGGGATGGCGAACTGCGTCCAGCCTCCTTCCTCAGTGTTCTGAGCACCCTTCCTCACCCACCACACACACCCCCGCCCTGCTCTCCCTTAGCCTGGCTGCCCAAGTCCAGGCCCCAGCCTGAAGGGTTCAAGCTCCAGAGGTGGATACACCCAGGACTGTGAGCTCCTTCCATCTCAGGACCAAGATTCGCTCCAAGGGTTTCCGGACATCCCTAACATTACTCAGCAGAGATGGCTGTCTAGTGAATTACACTGAGTTGCTCAGAAGATATTATGCATCATTAACAGTTATATTTATAGAGTTTATCAAAATTTGGGGAAATGCTTATTGTCTCATAAGAAGTAAAAGAAAAATATTTGATGTACAGCAGAGCCTGGTAGGCTGCAGTCCATGGGGTCGCTAAGAGTCGGACACGACTAAGCGACTTCACTTTCACTTTTCGCTTTCCTGCATTGGAGAAGGAAATGGCAACCCACTCCAGTGTTCTTGCCTGGAGAATCCCAGGGACGGGGGAGCCTGGTGGGCTGCCGTCTGCGGGGTTGCACAGAGTCGGACACGACTGAAGCGACTTAGCAGCAGCAGAGCTGAACATTATTCATTTAAAAAGACTGGAGAGAATTATATCAAAATGTGAATAATGGTGGGATTATGCAATTTATTTTCTTTTACATTTCTTTTACATTCTGAAACTTTCATGCTTTGGAGTTTTTCTTACTCTGATGGATTAAAAGGCTGCCCCAGGAGGCCTGCTGGACCAGGGAAGGCTTGGTCAGGCCTCCACTGGCCTGGGAGCAGCAAGGCTGGAGAACCTGCCATGGCTGTACCTTTTCTTCAGGCCCTTTGAAGGGTGCTGGTCTCCTGGTGGGCTTGGCTGGGGTGGGGGCACAAGGCAGCCTCCCCCGTCCGTGTGAACGGCCTGATGGGTCACCCCTCCTCGCTGATCAAAGCCAGAGCATCTGGGGGTTGCTTCTGGGAGGAAAGAGGGCCTCATCCTTTCAGTGCTGTCTGGGCCTGAGCAGAGAGAGGCTGAGCTGTCTGTGGAGAAACAGGGGAGGACCCTTGACTGAGCAGAGTGGCCAAGGGGGCTTTTTTTTTCTGAAGATGGGCGTAAACTGAGAGTTGAAAAATCCTGCAGGTGAAGTTCATTCACTGATGCATTTATAGAAGCTTGCTGGGCATTCAGTTCACTAATTTAATCCTCATTTGACCCTATGCCGAAAGTGCTATTGCTGTCACCACCCCTGTTTTACAGATGAGGAAACTGAGGCCCAGAGAGGTTTCAGATCTTGCCAAAGTCACCCAGCTTCTGAGTGGTGGAACTTGATTCCAGATTCAGTGCTCCTAACCACGTGACTATGTTGATGGGCCCCTGGGGGTGGCTTTGCTGAGCCTCTTGCAAACCAGACTCCATTCCTGGTTTGGAGGAAAGGAACAGGGATGCAGGAACAGGAAGCATGCTGGAGGGCGGTGGTCGGAGGCCAACACAGTAACCCGCTGCCCTCTCACCCCAATCTGTTCCAGGCCTCGCTGGTCCTGCAGGTGTCCTACACGCCGCTGCCTGGAGCCGTGCCCACCTTCCCACCCTTAACACCTCTGGAACCCTCCCCGACTCTGCCTGACATGGATACGGTGGCTGGTGAGGAGCCCACCCTCACCCTGGCAGGGCTGGGGGGATAAGCCTAGTGGTGGCACCTGAGCCTGGGAAGGGGGTGCCTTCCTAGATTGGGGGCTGCCCGGGCCTGGCGAAGAGAGGCCGTGGGTGGGTGGGAAGTCTGTAGAACTGACTTCTGTCTTACAAAATAAAGCAGCAGGAGGCATGCCCTGTAGGTGCCACTAGGGTTAGCGTGAGGACGTCCTCCCAGCGCCAGCTGTTTAGGGAGGGTGTTGTGTGGATGCTGGGTACCCGGCCCTCTGCAGCTCCAGAGAGGTGGGAAGTTTAGAGGGCGGGCCTGTGCTGGGGAGCAGGTCTATCCTAGGAGACGCCTGAGCCCTGCCCGCTGCCCAGCACGCTGCAGGTCTTTAGCAATGACATGTGGTGAAAGAGTTGGACTTTCCCTGAGAGCCCTGAGCTGATGTCAGGGGATGAGTTCCTGTCTTGCCTTGACACCAAGTAGCTGTGTGGCTTCGGGCCAGTCACTCCCCCTCTGGGCCTACAGTTTATTATTTGTGAAAAGTGAGCAGACTGACCAAGCCTCACAGTTGCCCTTTACCTACCTCTCCTGGCCCTGTGAAGTGAGGACCAGCCCGGGTGGCTGGCTTGTCAGTGGTGGCTGGGGGGGACATGACAGTTCAGCCTGCTGGAGTGAGTAGGAAGCACACAGATGGGCCGGGTGGGGTCTTGCCCCTGGGAAAGATTCCAGCCTTTCTCCCTTGGTGAAGGGAACCCATCCCAGGTGTGCCCTGAGCCCCTCCTGGGGCCCGTGTGGGGCTCCTGGTGGGGGAGGCAGAGCGGGGCCCCTCTTGTTGGCCTTGGCACTGTCTGAGCTCAGAGGTGGGGTGATCCCTCTGGACTGGGGTTGAGGGAGGAAGAAGGAGGTGCTCCTGGTGAACGAGATGGAGAGATCGAGGGTCCCAAATGTGCTGGGACCACTTTGAGGTGGATCTGACAAAGTTAGGCTCTGCCCCGAAGGTGGCGAGAAGGTCCGTCTGGACAGACAGGGCACCTGTTCCGGAGCTTTGTGTCGGGCAGGGGCAGGCGGGGCGGGCAGGGCTGGTGGGGTGGGGGGCCCTGGGTTGGCTTCCCTCACCAGCTCCCTCCCCTCCTGGGGCTGTGCCCTGCCCATGTGCCAGGTGGGGGCCAGAGCCTGGCCGAGACCTGGTCCCTGCTCAGTGACAGCACCGTGGACACGAGACACTCTGGAAGGAAGTGGCTGGCCCCCACGGGTGAGACGCGGGCTGGGCTGTGCCGGCCCTCGCGCCCGTAACCAGCTCACTAGCTGCCGCCATCAGCTCCCCAGAGCGGGGCGAGGCAGCCAGGAGGGCTCCTCCTGCAGGTCCTGGTGGGGAGGGCTGGGGCCATTCTGTCTCCTCCTGCCTGCTAACCGGACTGACCACCCTCAAGTTTCAGCTGTTGGAAGCTCTTCTTCTTCTCCCTCATCCATTCTGGCTGACCGCTGGGGAAAGAGAGGGGCGGGGGAGGTGGGTGCTGGGCCATCGAGTCTGCCGTCAGCTGGGACCCAGGGGCCAGAGGGACCCAGCCTCATTACAACCCTCTCCTCCAGACACAGGAGGAGAGGAGGACACTGAGGACCAGGGGCTCACGGGAGACGAGGCCGAGCCATTCCTGGACCAGAGCGGGGCTCTGGGCCCGGGGGCCCCCAGCACCCCGAAGAAACAACCTTCCCATCCGCCCCCCTACCACCCCGGAGGGGGAAGGAAGAGAAGCGCGCCTGCGCCCAGCAAGCCTCTGTCGGACAAGCCGCAGGACTTCCAGGTGACCGCGGTATCCTCCTTCAGCCAGAGGCAGCCTCTGAGGCCAGCATTAGACCTGTCTGTGTAGCCGTGGGGCAGGTCCTAAGAGGGGAGTCTGGTTCCCCTGGGTCCTGGGCAAACGCTCGATGGGGAGGCCATGTCTTGGGGCCTCTAGAAAAAGCCTCTGCCCAGCCCCTGGTTTTACTCTTAAAAAAAGGCAGGGGGGGGGGGGGCGTCACTGCAGAGCGCCAGCATCACCACAACTGTTACCTGTTTGCCCAGCCAGATGCCCCCTAGCCAGTGCTCTGGCTCCCCTGTCCACGGGATTTCCCAGGCAAGAATACTGGCTGGGAATACTTGTTCAAAGTGACGAACAGCACGGCTGTCACCTGGGGGCATGCTCAACATGACCCACTGACTCAATCTGCATTTGAACAAGATCCCCAAATCTAAGAAGCTCTGCCTGTCTTTTTTTCTCTATCCGTTCCCCCTGTTAACAGTCATGGTTTTTCTGAAGGTCATTTGCAGTTTGAATTTGTTCAAGCTTGTCACAGAATAAAACTATGAAAACCAACCCTTTGATTTATTTTTATCCAAAAACCTATCTCATTTAATTTGGGTCTTTTTCTTTTGTTTTTTTCTTTTCTTTTCTACAGAATTTTCCATTTTGATATAATTGCATTTAGTGATATTTAACTTCAGAACTATTTTAAAAATTAAAAACAGGAAACATCAATATTTATTTATTGAATGCAATGAATTATAAAACTATATTTCAGTTCCAAATTGTGGTAATTTCAGAAAAGTTTTAGTTATAACCCACAATGTTTGCCTGCTTCCCGGATGACTCAGACAGTGAATAATCTGCCTGAAATGCAGGAGACCCTGATTTGATCCCTGGGTCAAGAAGATACCCTGGAGAAGGAAATGGCAGCCCACTTCACTCTTCTTGCCTGAAAGATCCCATGGACACAAGAGCCTGGTGGGCTATGGTCCATGGGGTCACAAAGAGTTGAACACTACTGAGTGACTAACACTTTCGTGTTTGCCTGAGACAGAATTCTAATTTATTATTATTTGCAAGACGTGCCATTGTTTTCTCCTTAAAACAAACAAACAAAAACTTTTGGGACTTTCCTGGTGGTCCAGTGCTTAAGACTCCTAATGCAGAGGGCCCAGGTTCGATCCCTGGTCAGGGGACTAGATCCCACATGCCACATTTAAGACCCAGTGAAGCCAAATAAGTAATAAATGAAAAAAATGATTTTTTTTGGTAGAAAATTTGGAAAATACAATGAAAAGAATGAAGATCACTCACTCCCTCTTCCCATTGCTATTGATAATATATCCTACAGCAGCTTATTTTTAAAATAAATAATTGCTGGTTAGAAATTAGAACCAGTAAACACTGTATTTTTTCATGAAAGTTTTAACACTTTAAAACGTAATATTCTTAAATCTTTTGCATAACTTTGGAGGCACAGATGTTCTTGAAACCCTCATTTATTGAAAGTTCAATGAAGAAAACTCACTTCTAAGAATGTCAGACATTCTGTGCTGCATCTTATACTATATAAGGATGAAGTGGGGTTGCATCACTATGTAGCTCTGACCTCTGAGGGAATTGTCAGTGAGGAGTATTCAAGTCCCCCAAGAACATCACCATCGAGGGGTCTGAGATGGGGCTTGTGCAGGAACTGAACAGGGACTGGATTCTCGGGCCACCCCTGGAATTTACTGCTGGCAGCTTACCTGGGGCAGCCGGGCAGCTCTTATGAGGCACCATGGAGTGTTATAGATGCCAAGGACCTTGGTGGGAAAATACTGTTCTTACGATGTTCTTCCTAATTCCTTTTTAATACCTGTCCCAAGAGGCTGGCTGTGAGGGTGGGCCCTGAGATTTCTGACTCTCGCGTAGGGGTGGGGGTGCGTGCCTGACTTCTTCCTCTCCTCTGGCTCATAGCCTCTCCTGGCTTTCAGATCAGGGTCCAGGTGATCAAGGGACGCCAGCTGCCAGGGGTGAACATCAAGCCTGTGGTCAAGGTCACCGCCGCTGGGCAGACCAAGCGGACGCGGATCCACAAAGGAAACAGCCCCGTCTTCAATGAGGTGGGAGCCCCTGGGTTAGGGCTTGTGCCTTGGTGGGAGTGCACAGCAGACGCCTGGCAGTTCACTCAGGTTTTGCAGATGGCACAAACATTGGGTGGAGAGCAGTGCCGGTCCTGAGTAGGTTATCTGAGGAACTGGAGAGAGGGCTTCTGCTCTTACTCCTGCCTTGGGCTCCCCCTGCTCCACACCCCCACCATCCGTGGGGCCGGCCACCCTGTCCTTGAGATGACCACTTCCGTGAGGTTGAATTCCCAGAGCCTGGTGCTGGGTTGAGCCCACCGCACACTCACCGTGTGGACCAGCCCTAGAGGCTGGGTGGTGGCCTTCTCCTCCTGGCCCCGGGCTCAGCGGGCCTTCATCTGTCTCCCTCTCGCCCTGAACCAACAGACTCTCTTCTTCAACGTGTTTGACTCTCCCGCGGAGCTGTTCAATGAGCCCATCTTCATCACGGTACGTGCCAGCCATCGGACGCTTTCTGTGGGCTCCGTGTGTGTGTGTGTGTGCGTGTGGGAGAAGCTTAGATGCCGAGCCTGGGTGACAGGGAGCAGCTCACAGCCTCGTGCTCCCCACTCCCAGTCCGCTTGGCACAAAGATGCCTTCGGGCTTGGATGCAGGAGGCAGCGGAGTGGGGAGGCCCTGACGCCGCCCAGCTTCCCCAGGTACCAGACTCATTCGTGCTGTGGTCCTTTGATTTTCATCTTATTTTGTTTGTCTATATGTCTGCTTCTGGCCAAGGTTTTGTTTCACTGGACCTTAGCTCTTTCCATCATCCTCGCTTCCTCTGAAAGGCAGTATAGTTGAGTGGCTAGAAGTGTGGGCTCTGGAGCCAACCTATCTGGCTTCTAGTCCTGCCTATGCCAGGGAGAGGACATGTGATTCTGTACAAGTGGCCTCTGTGCCTCTTTCTTCATCTGGAGAATGGGAACGATAATAGTACCTACTTGTGGGGTTCTCATGAGGGTTAAGCATTGCTTGGAATAATCTCCGGGATAGAGCCAATGCTGTCGAAGAGTGTGGGCTGTTATTATTTGGGAAGGAGGAGCAACTGGGCTGGGACCTGTCTGGCCCAACGTTTACTTGTGGACAAGAATTTTAGTTTGTTTTCCTTTCAGGTGGTGGACTCCCGTTCCCTCAGAACAGATGCTCTCATCGGGGAGTTCCGGGTAAATGGTTTATTCTCTTTGAAAGCAATCAGTTCTCATTTATCCATCCACATTAGCGGAAACTCTGTGGATGATGGGCAGGATTGGTGCTCAGAGACCTGTCTGTCTTGGTCTGTGTTTGGAAAAATACGATGATAAAATCTAAACAAGATCTTCTCCTAACCCAGAAATCCTCTTCACAAAGGTAGTAGAGAAAGAGAGCGCTTTTGTTATTGAATAAGCATTAAACCAATACGATGGTATTGTGGGCCATCTGATAAGAGATTGCAAAGACAGAAAGAAATCCTGTATAGAGCCAAGCAGACACAACCCATTCCATACGTATTCTTGAGATGAACAATAAACAATTACTAATGCCCACGTGAGTGGCCAGGATAGCGCCTTCAGTACACATGGTTCATCCTGACTTTACCTGGTAATTGGGGTGACAGTCACAAGAAATCAGAAAACAAACTTGCATTTTTATGATGGGAGGTAGTTTTACAATTTGGTTAAGGTAGGCCCTTCCCTTGCCAGAGATTGGAGAGCCTGGGGAAAGGCACTCCTGGGTCCTAAAGCTGAGGAATGACTTATCTGGCTTCTAAAAAGATACATTTCAAAGAGTCAGGGAAAGTACTTATATTGACAAGTTTTCCAAGGAAAACGTTCTGAGAAAAAGAGAGGAGAGGCAAATTGCCCCCCTTCTCTCCAACAGGGGGAGTTCGGCTTCTTACTGTTAATCCACATTTGTCTTTGCATCCTGGAGAGGCAGTGTGGGCCCTGAGTTTGGGCAGCTCTCTTCCTCAGTCTGGCCATCTGGGGCCAGCGCGACACCAGTGCTCAGTACTCTGAGCTCACCAGGGCTGGGGAATGGGTCCAGATTGGGAGTCGCCCAGGAGGCGGTATGGGGTGACCCTGCCCCTTCATGTGTCCCAGACATGCAGAAATGAACCCACAGAGGACCTTGAACTGATAGCATGGGATGTGTTTAACAGATTAGCGTCAAGGCAACGGGTACTGGAGATCTTCACAAATGGCGTTTTAATGTCATTCTTATTGATTTTCTCAGTTTTGAATCTTCAAGAATTTCTCAAATGGAAAGAAAGGGCACAGGTTTATTTGACCCTCCTTCTGCTTTCCAAATAAAATACGGCCCCTTCTCTGAGAAATAGTCACAGATAGAAAACGGAATCTGTTTTTCTAGAGAAGCAGTTTTTTTTTTTTTTTTAAAGAATGGATTGAGCTTGAGTCATTCTATAATAAGCGGGGTCTTATGTTTTGTGTCTCTTATTGTAAGAACCCAAGGGTGAGGTTAAAAAAATTTTTTTTTCCTAATTATAAAAGTAATCCATGATTTTAAAAAAACTTTGTAGTTTTTGAGAGCAATTTTAGGTTCATAGCAAAATCAAGTGGAAAGTACAGAGTTCCCATATGCCCCCACCCTACACATGCATAACCTCCCCTACCATCACATCAAAACCTGTAGGGTTTTTTAATAGAAAATTATATAATATAGGAAAAAATAAGAATAAAATAAAAATCACCCAAATCTGCCACCCAGAGGTAGTGCAGTTGCCATCCAGCATGTTTTCTTTGCTCTGGCTTTTCTATGCATAGATACACTTCACCAAACTTCAATCAAGATATATTCCACTTTTTCCCCATGTAATAACAGGTGACCAACATTTTCTCATGTCTCCAAATGTTCTTGAAAACATGATTTTTAATGCATCAGATTTTTGATTTTCATGCATCATACTTTGTTTAACACTCTGCTGGCAGGACCGTGACCTGTGCCTCTTCTGTTTGCTTTCAGCTGGACGTGGGCAGCATCTACCGAGAGCCCCGTGAGTTGCCCTGTCACCCTCTTGGGCAGGTCTTTGTATCTGGGTTCCGGCTACATGGGGGCACCCACTTGGGACACTTATCTTTTCTTCTTGGGGATTTTAGACTTTAGAGGTGGAGTCTGATCTTGGAGGTGAGGCTGCAGGAATAAAGAGAGGGCAGCTTTCATTTTCTGGGTAAAACAGGTCCCCAGGAATATCAAACCCTCATGTGGGTTTCAGCTGGCTCAGTTGGGATGCTAAACTGGAAGCCCTAAGCAAAGATTGCTGGAGGCTGGGGTCCCTCCAGATGGATGAGTCATTTAGACGACAAGTCTAGGATTTCTCTGCACCTTGGTCTCTGGTCTGGTCTGGTTACTTCCTGAAGGGGAGGAAAATGGCCTGGGGTCTGGCTTTGGCAGCCTCTGATAGTGGTGTCTGTTGACATTTCTGATTTGGACCTGAATGAACACTCAAAATACCTTTTATTTTAGAACTGGAAGTCCTTCCCCCATGTCTGGGTAGATGAGTTCTTCATCTCACCCAGTGGAGTCCACCCTGGACTCTCCGGTGTGGTCGCAGACTTGGGTCCTTCCAATTTGGGGTCACCAAGGGTGTTGTTCCCTTAGGACATGCCTACCTCAGGAAGTGGCTGCTGCTCTCAGATCCCGACGATTTCTCTGCTGGGGCCAGAGGCTACCTGAAAGCGAGTCTCTGTGTGCTGGGGCCTGGAGATGAAGCCCCCGTGAGTACATTCCTCGTCCTCCTCATAAGCACTACCACTGGGCCATGGGGGCACCAAATGAACAAACAAAAAACTTTAGCTTTTCTGATTTAAAAGAATACATGGCAATTGTGAGAAATGTAGAACATGTGGGAAAGCATAAATATGAAATGAATCACTCATCATTCTGCCCATCAGAGAGAACCATCATTAATACTTTTGTGCATATTCTCCCATCTATATATAGGGTATATCTATTCTTTTTCAGATTCTTTTCCCTTAGAGATTATTATAAGTATTGAGTAGAATTCCCTGTGCTGTACAGTACGTCGTTGTTTATATATAGTAGTGTGTTAATCCCAAATTCCTAATTTATGCCCCGCCACCTTTGGCAACCATAAATTTGTTTCCTAGGTTTGGAAGTCTATTTCTATTTTGTAAATAACTTCATTTTTATCATTTATTTGGATTCCACGTATAAGCAATATATGACGTTTGTGTTTCTCGGACTCACTGCACTCAGTATGACAATCTCTGGGTCCGTCCTTGTTGTTGCAAATGACATTATTTCATTTTTTTTTTAATGGATGAGTAATACTCCAGTGTACACACATACACTCACATATACACTCTCATGCACAATACACATACACACACAGACAAAACCAAAGGATTTCGGAGCAGACACAGGAGCTGGAGGCTTTGTGGGAAAGCCTCCTAATACTCAGTGGCCAGGACCCAGAAGGTAGGTGGATGGAGGCGCTGTTAGGCATGGATGAGGCAGGCGTGGTGGAGGCATGGGGCTGGGGAGCTGATGAGCCTGGCAGGGAGGGTGAGGGAGGACCAGCCTGATGAGGAGGACAAATAATAGGGAAGGGCTAGGGAACACACATTTTTTAAACCCCTGCTGTGTGCCAAGCTCTGTGTTGAGTGCCTCCCGTGGTATGAGGGGGATTGGAGAAGGTAGATAGTATGGAGGCTGTTTTTAGAGAAGTGTCTCAAGGTCAAGGTTTTCCTGGAGCGTTGGTTCTGAGCGGCTGGAGATTTGAGACGTGGCCGTTCCTCTGGCAGCTGCAGGGGAGGGAAGATTAAGATGCTGTTGGTGGAAGACAAGGACCTGTGTTGGTGAGTGACTTGTCCTTGTGGATATTGACTATCTCATGGGAAAACTGGAAATCAGATACACAAATGGTGAAGCAGATACTGAAATGATCAAGGCAGGGTGAGGCAGGAGTGGGGAAAGCGGGTCTCCAGGGGAGGGCTGGGGAGGTGGAGTCCCTGGGGAAAGCCGTGTGTGATGGGGAGGTGGAGGGCAAGGTCCCTGAGGAGGTTAAGGCTGAAGAGCTGGCTGATGATGCAGGCTCAGGCACCCCGGTGGGAGGGATTGGGGCAGCCCCAAGTGCTGTGCAGGGCCCGGCAGAGCTCAGGTGGCCCAGTCCCTCCCAAGGGCGCCTCCCCTGCCCTCTCATCCCCTGTTCCTCTGCAGCTCGTCTCTCCAGACGCTGTGCCTTCGTGCTCCTGCAGGGCATCTCTGAATGTGTTCTCCTTTCCTAAAACACTCCTTCTTCCGCTCCCCATTCATCGGACCCTGGTTTTTCCCAGATGAAACCACTTTTATTGAGACCGGCTCAGAAGGAAGCCTGTGTTTTCTGGTCCAGCTCACCATGGTCTTTGGAATGGGAAGCGTGGCCATCTTTTGGTTTCCCATGGCAGCTTCCCAACTTCAGCACTGCCTTCTTCTCTGAAACCCGCCTCTCTGGTTATTTCCCTCCTTCTGGTCTCCTGGACTGTTACCTACCCCTGGGGCAGGAGGGTCCTTGCTGGCAGGTTTCCCTGTTTGCCATTGTTCCGAGACCAGTGTGTCCTCCCTGATGAGCCGTCAACGTCTGATCTTACCTTCTTTAAGCCCTTGAGCTGAGAAATCCCTCTCGCCAGCAGTTTCTTTCTGCCTCCTTCCCTCCCTCACCCTCAGTGAGTGGTTCTTCCTCACTGAGGTTACAGCCCTGACCCCTGTCTGTTTCCCCGCCCATCAGCTGCCTCCTGCAGCCTGGTCCCCGGCTCCCATCCTCTATCTCGCTTGGTGCTCGCTAGCCCTGGGGTTTGCTGCTGTATCTCCGTGTTCCCCACCCTCCCCATGACATACTGTCCACACCACCCTTTGGTCAGCTTTGGTGGCAGAAGTCACCTGGAAGTGCTGTCCACCTCTTCTTTTACTTGGGTGATGTTTGCTTCTTATCCCATTCTCCATGGTGGCTGTTTCCTAACTTTCTGGTTTTTCCTAAGCTCCGGCCTCCGCTCCCCTTAGAGAGGCAGAGTTGCACAGTGGCAGAGACGTGAGGGCTGAAGTTCCTCTTCCCTCCCTCTCCCTCTCCCCACCTCCCTTGCATGTGCTTGAGCCCTGCCGGCTTTCTTGTTCAGTCTGTTCTGCCTCTTCTCTGGCTCCTGTCCTCTGGTCTGAACGAGGCTCCAGATTTCCTGATCTCAGAATACCTTGCTTTCACCCCTCCTGTCCAAGTTGTTTTCCTCGTCCTTTCAGCCATCCTCAAGGCTACCTAACTCTTGAGAGGACCCCACGTCCCCTTTCTCCAGTCCTTCACCAGCTGCTCGCTCCTTCATTGGTTCAGTGTGCCTCCCATCACCTTCTTCCCTGAACCACTTGCCTAAGCCCACCCATTGCCAAGTCCCGGGAGCTCTTCTCTCATTAATCTGATCTGCTGCTCCACAGTGTTTGATTCCAGAGGCATGTCTTACCTGAAACTCTCTCCTCCTTCAGCATCTATGACTCCCCTCATTCTTTTCCTTTTTTTAAAAAACTGGATTCTTCAAATTCAGCAGCTCAATAGGATTTCACTGCCTGCCTCTCTGCTGTGCCTCTGACATGACATTCAAGGCCCATGACAATCTGGCCTCAGCCAGATTTTGCAGCGTATTTGTCTGTCTGTGGAGGAGCCCGTCTCTGTCCACCTGGGCTCCTAAATTGCTCACCTCCAGCCTGGATCCTTGCAGCTCCAGATGCTCGGTTTCAGTTTCCTGTAACAAAGCACATAAACACGTCCCTTTGGCCCCTCTGACTTCACCATGGGAACCCAGTATCATTTGGTGACCACTCCTATATTAGGTGATATCTTGGGAAGTGGCAATCGTCCCCTTGGTCCCCCAGGTCAGAGCCCTGAACACCCTTCCTCATCCCTCAGTCCAAACCTGGAAGTCAAGATGCACACAGTTGGCCAGTCTCGTTGGTGTGACGATCACGCTGCATGCTTCTCCTCTTTCCAATCCCAAGACCAGAGACCAAGGTCAGGCTCTCACATATCTTATCTGGGCCTTCCTGTGAATAAAGATGTGGTTCAGCCGCTGTGAATCTAGTTAGCCTCCACATTACCACCAAAGTCACCTTCTTTAAACCCAGGTACAATCTCGTGATGGGCTTCCCAGGTGGCACGACTGGTAAAGAACCTACCTGCCAATGCAAGAGACATAAGAGACACAGGTTCGATCCCTAGGTTGGGAAGATCCCCTGGAGGAGGGCATGGCAACCCACTCCAGTATTCTTGCCTGGAGAATCCCATGGACAGAGGAGCTTGGTGGGCTATGGTCTATGGAGTCGCAGAGTTGGATGCGACTAAAGTGACTTAGCATGTATGCATGCACAAATCACGTGAGTCTCCTCTTAAAAATCTTCCAGTGACCCACCCTGCCTGCCAGTTACTTTCGGGATGAAGTCCAGAATCCTCAGCATCACATTCAAGGCCATTAGCATTTGGCCTCCGGCTGATTTCGCAGGGCCACTTGCTGGTGTGTACCTGCATGGACTCCGTGCTGTGGCCACGCCAGTCAGTGTGACCCTTTCCAGAGTGTACTTCCGTCCTTGTCTTTCCACCTGTCGGAAGGCCTCCTCTGCCTCTGTTGACCAAAAGTCACTTTGTTCTTCAAGACCCAGTCCAGATGCTACTTCCTCCACGATGGCTGCCTTGTCCTCCAGGGAAACTGATGGATCTTTCCTTTCGGTCACCACCCCATGTTTCGTTAGTTTGGTTAGCTGTTGTGTCCGTCTCTGTCACTGAGACTCAGTTTCTTGAGGTCAGGGAGAATATAGTAAATAAGGACCCTTTTATCTCCCCTCTCGCCTAGTACAGGTCTTGGACACAACAGGTGCTCGATCAGTGATCGTAGCCTGTGGGAACGAACAGTGGTGTGGATGACTGAAAGCAGAGGAGGGGATCATTTTCTTCCCATGTGAGCTGAAGAAAGTGTAGAGCTATTAACAGCTCCTTCCCGGGCTCTTGTGTGACACGAGGCACTCTGGGATGGAGAATTTGGCTGCGGGGATTCTGAAGTGGGTTTCTACATGCAGACGGAGTGAGGATGGTCCAGGCAGCTTTGCAAGGAGTGGACTGCTGGGCATGGCCTTGGGCCACCTCTCCTCTATCATCTGCCCCTCAGCTGCCCAAGTGCAGCAGGTGGATCTTTTGTTCCTCAAACTGCACGTCAGCCCTTGCTCTGCACGAGTTGGTGCCTCTGCCTGGATCCATCATCCAGGTCTCAATGCTGGGCTACCACCAACACTGTTCCCTCCCCCAGTGTCCATAGTTACCAGCCCTCTTGCTCCGTTCTCCCTAAATCCCACCCCCCCACCCCCCGCCGCCCCAGTTCTGCATCCAACCTCTGTGAACTCTCATCCAGCTTATCTGTAAAGTGGGGTATTCTAGGCCCTGGCCCCCTGCAGCATGGACATCACTTGGGCACTTGTTGGAATGCAGAGGCTCGGGCTCCCCCCCAGACCTGTTGAACCAGAACCCGTGTTTTAGTTGGAATGTGCAGCAGTAGTCCACAAGACACTGACTCTCCTGTTTCTAATGTACAGCCAAGTTTGAGACCCACTGCTCATGGGGCTTGCTGTCAGAATTAAATGAGAGCATGTATAAAATCAATACATATTATTTTTATTATTACTGTTCTAATCAAAACACTCAGCACATGCTGTTGCAGTCATTTGCTTAAAGGTGTCTTTCACTGTGAAATGGTGAGTGCCACGCAGGCAGGACCTCTGTCCAGCTTGTCTACTGCTACATCCGTCGCCCCCGGCAGGAGGCTGACACTTCTTAGTTGTTAAATAAATACTGGTCAGGTGAAGGGACAGACGTTACTGAAGACAGTGGCCAGCCTAGACGGCTGCCACTTCTGCGCTATTTTTAATGGGCGGGTTGGGAAGGAGACGGTGGTTCTTGAGTGCCTGCTGGTGACACGTGCACTGACACATTATTGAAGTCGACCCTCCCAGAGCCTGGGAGGTCAGTGTCATTGTCTCCACTGTCCAGATGAAGCTGAGTCTCAGGCTAAGGAACCTGCTGCAGATCACAGGCTACGAGTGGGCAGGATGAAATCTGCCTGTCTTCAAGATGCGCTGTTTAAGTGTGTTGGTTGAACTCTCAAAAAGGAAGGGAAAACGCTGTGCTTGGGGACTCATTAAGTAGTCCAATTTGGTTGTATTGTAGCTGGAGAGAAAAGACCCCTCTGAAGACAAGGAGGACATCGAAAGCAACCTGCTTAGGCCGATCGGCGTGGCCCTCCGTGGAGCGCACTTCTGTCTGAAGGTCTTCAGGGCCGAGGACTTGCCACAGAGTGAGTGTGGGGCCCTTGCTGGGTGACTGTGACGGGGGGACCCTGGGCTAGGCCGCCTCAGATCCCGGCAGGAAGGAGAGGGAGGGGCTGGCCCCCGGCTCCCTCCCTGCCTCCTCCTGGCCTGGCTTCTACACCCAAGTGTCTGCTAGATCTGTGCCAGCCCAGCTTCCCTTATGCTCTGCTGTCTGGGCAAGCCTCACACCCTCTCTAGACTATTCTTAGGAGAAAAGCAGCCAGAATTAATGAGAAGTAATATCAATGCTGGTGAAGTCACAGAGATGGAGGCAGTCCTCAGAGTACTAGCGGTCCCTAGGTCCGGTTCAGCATCTCCTAGGCCTGGTCTGGCTGTTCGACCACTCCATGCACCATTTTCTTGGCTCACACTAGGGGAGAGCATAGTTTCAACCAACAAATACAGAATGTTTTATACCTGTATTTTAATCCCATTACTTATTTAAAGGGTTTCCCCATGATTTTGGTTCAATTAAATGTGTACAGAAGGAACCCATTTATTGGTGTCATTAGTCAAAGCAGAAACCCTCAAACAATTAGCTTCACGCAAAACTTGTAAACAGGGACCCAAGGAGTCCCCGACTACTTGTTCTCTTGGACTCAGCTAACAACAGCGCCTGGTATAATTCTGCTAATGCACGCTGGGACCCTGGGCTGGGCTGCCTCAGGTCCCTGCAGGAAGGAGAGGGAGGGGCTGGCCCCCGGCTCCCTCCCTGCCTCCTCCTGGCCTGGCTTCTGCACCCAAGGGTCTGCTAGATCTATGCCAGCCCAGCTTCCCTTCTGCTCTGCTGTCTGGGGAAGCCTCACACCCTCTCTAGGTTTCCCAAGGGTTTGGGGACTGTTCTTAGGAGAAAAGCAGTCTCCTGCACCATTTCCTGATGCTGAAAAGCATCAGCACCATTTCCATTCTATTGTGTGCCTGGCTCCCACCGATTCTCCTTCCCTCCTCTAGAAAGCCCCCGGCTGAAGACTGGCAGCCCCTGGCTGGGGAAGCAGTTGCTGAAATGTTAGAAGGGCTCAGTGTCTCCACTGAGTGGAGACTCCTGGGTGTCCAGTTTGCCTGGGACTGTCCTGGTTTCAGCACTGGAAATCCCACATCCCAGGAAGCTCCTCCTTCCCTGATAAACTGGACAGCGGGTCACCGTAGCTGTGGCCGAGCCTTCATCACCCCGGGAAGGCTATGGTGGCCACTGCCTGGCTTCTCAGAGTGGCGAACCCTGTGCTAGCCCTGCTCTGTGTGCTCAGTGCATGCTGGGGGAGTTATGCTCAATATTCTGGAGCCGTGGGGGTCAACCCAGACTGTATATTAAATCACCTCTGGAACTTTAAGGAAGTGCAGATGCTGGGCCCTTCCCCCAGTGTTTCAGATTGGCTTGGTTTCAGGTGGGGCTCACCCACCGGCAGTTTTAAAAGGCTCCTGGTGGTTTTCTTGCTGCAGGCTATGAGCCGCCATTTTGGAGCGTGCATTAGCAGAATTATACCAGGCGCTGTTGCTAGCTGAGTCCAAGAGAACACGTAGTCAGGGACTCCTTGGGTCCCCGTTTACAAGTTTTGCATGAAGCTAATTGTTTGAGGGTTTCTGCTTTGACTAATGACACCAATAAATGGGTGCCTTCTGTACATGCTTAACTGAACCAAAATCGTGGGGAAACCCTTTAAATAAGTAATGGGATTAAAGTACGGGTTTAGAACATTCTGCATTTGTTGGTTGACACTATGCAGAAGTGAGGCTGGGGAGCTTCCAAAGGGGGCTGGGGAAACAGAAATGTCTGCTTTGCTCAGGTGAAGGGGATGATGATGTTTAGTTGTCTGCAGTGTTGTTTAAATATAAATAAGAAAAGAATACATGGGTAAATAGAACATAAACATTTGCTAAATATTTGTTAACTGTTGTATTCATGTAGACAGACATTGGCTAGTATACAGTGGTTAAGTGTCCCCTTCTCTCATTTTCTCATTCATGTACACGAATTTGCTAGTCAGTCAGTTGTGTCTGACTCTTTGCAACCCCCTAGACTGTAGCCCGCCAGGCTCCTCTGTCCATGGAATTTTCCAGGCAAGAATACTGGAGTGGGTTGCTGTTTCCTTCTCCAGGGGATCTTCCCAACCCAGGGATTGAACCTGGGTCTGCTGCATGGCAGACATATTCTTAACCATCTGAGCCACCAGGGAAGCCCTTCATATACATACGTACCATTATACAGAGCATATATATATATATATACACACATACATGCATATACACATCTATCATCTATAAATACATATGTAAAAATACAGGTAATTAGTAAAACATTGGTTTGAAGCAGCATAGATTAAATTAAAAAAACAAAACAAAACAGAATTGACTTATTGGTTACCTTCAGGAAAATCACTGAGCTAATGGATATAAGGGAAAATGTCAGACAGGCACTGGTAATGGGATATTACAATAACAACGTCCAGTCTTTCTCTGGAAGCTGGGCAAAGGAGCAGCACAGTGCCTTCAGGAGCTGCTGTTTGGAGATGGTCCTCCTTCCCTAGAACCCTGGGCTGAGGGGCCCGTGGCCTCTTGGGGAGTCCCCAGACTGTCGGGAGACACAAGTGGGAAGTGGGGGTTTTGAAGATGGAGAGCAGCAGGCAGTGACCAGCATGTCTTTCTCCTCAGTGGACGATGCCGTGATGGACAACGTGAGGCAGATCTTCGGCTTTGACAGTAACAAGAAGAACTTGGTGGATCCCTTTGTGGAAGTCAGCTTTGCAGGGAAAATGGTAAGAAGCAAGTAAACAAGAGGACTTGTGGGAGGGTGGCAGCTGGCGTCTCTGTGGATGGGTGCTGGGCATCGTCCTGCCGTGCAGCACAGAGTTCGGGGTGCACAGGGCCTGCCGTGGGAGGCTGCGTGCGTGGGGAGTGGGGGCACTGATCACGGGACACGGGGTGAGACACGCAGGCCCAGCTCTCTGGGGCTAACGTGCACACACGCAGGTCTGCCCACGTGTGTGAGACAGACAGACAGGTGTGGATGGACACGGAGGGGACACAGGGATGGTGGATAGAGACAGGAATATTTGGGGGAAATTAGGCAATAGTACGTAAAGCAAACCAGATGTGAAGGCACAATGATAGGGAAACAAAAAATATGCAGTAAAACCATAATGATTATTTTTAGAAAGTTGTGCCAGGAGTTGAGTGGAGTAAGGCCACTCTGGTGGGGGTCCTGGGGATCACATACCTCTCTTCCTTCCTGCCCAGAGCGGGGCTGTGGCTCCTGTCCCTCCTGACTTCTGCTGGGACTCTTTCCTCCATTGCACTTCTCTCCCTGACAGCCTCAGCTGCTCCCAGGCTTCAGTCATCGCCTCTCACAGAGGAATCCACAGCTGTGTTTAACTCTGAGCCTTCCCTTCAGCTCCGGAACTCCCTGTGCCTTTCTCTGTGCTGCCCACCCACCTCCCGCTCGCCCTGTAAAGGCGTCATTTTCTGCCTATACCGCCCCACTTCCAGAAACTACTGTCTTTACCAGTACCACCATCAAAGGCAGAAAATGCGGGCCTGCCTTGATTCTTCCCTCTTTTTTTGACCTCTCTACATCAAGATCCCACTGCTAGCTTTTGCCTTTAAAAATCCCGAGCTCTTTTCCTCTCTCCATGCCCCTAGCCACTGTCATCTCTCCCCTGGGCCACACAACAGCCTTGCGTCCGTTCTCTCGTCCGGGTTCTCGCCGTAGAAATCCACCAGCATATTTAGTGTAAAAGACAGCCCTGTCTGTAAAATGAAGTTCAAACCGCATAACCTGGTTGACCAGAGCTCACCCAGCCGAACTTTCTGGCCTCATCTCCATGGCCAATATTAGCTTGTACAGTCTTTGTGCGAGTGCGGAGCATCGCGCCCCCTCCTGGGCGGACGCGGCCCTGCAGCCCGCTCGGAGGGCGGAGTCGAGCGGGTTTCAGCGCCACTGGCTCGCTCGCCGCGCTCAGCTTCGGGTACAAACCGCACAGCCCGCACGTGCGCGTGTGTCTTCTCGTCTGCCCTGCGGTCACGCCTCTAGCCTTTCCCCGGGCCTGTGCACTCCTGGCTCCTTCTTGGTCTTCCTCCCCGCAAAATGTGCTGCATCGTTCAAGATCCAGCTTCCGTCACCCACACAGGCTTGCTGTGTTAATTCAGCCCTCGGGGCTCTACGCGGCCTTAGGCACTGCTCTCTTTAAGTCCGTTTTCCATTGCTTTAGGTTGTTCGTTAGCATCTGTTCCTCGGGAAACAGCCCGATCGCGCTTACTCTGTAACCTCAGAGCAGAGACTGTGGTGGAAATACTGGAAATGGGGGAGAATGACATTTCCGGAGGGCTCGGCCTCCGCCCCGGCTCCTGGAACCCCACTCCGCTGGGCTCCCGGGTCCCACCATTGGAAACGGGCGGGCAGAGCAGAAGGGCTGAGGACCAAGCGCGAGGGCTCGCGCCTGCAGCCAGCTGTGCTTTGCTCCGGAGGCAGAGGCGGGGAGCGGGCATACAGGCAGGCGTTGTAGGACAGTTAGGGGAGCCTTTACAAGCTTAACAACAAACGCTAAAAGCGAGGGTGATGATGGAGGTGGTGTGCGCTCCCATTCACACAGCACTTTGCAGTCTTCATTTTCAGTTAATCTATTCTTACGTTCATTTTGGAAACAAGGAGGGTCTGCCTGCCCATCCCACCAACAAAGGACCTTTGAGGTCAGGGGACCAATTGCTGAGGTCCAGGTTGATTTCAGAAAGGAGAAAGGCCTTGGATAAGCTTATTTCCTCTGCCTGCTACCTGATACCACCACCCTCCGCCTCCCTTATTTTGTTTTCTTTCTTCTTTTATTATTGATGCACACATTTATTAAGGAATTTTGAAAACTACAGGAAAAAGTAAATAACATTACCGGTAAAGCATCATACAAGATTTATGTTTGGTGCTTATCTGTCTAGCTTTTTATTTTATTTTACTATGTATCAATATTAGATGCTTTATTGAAGCATTTTTAAAAATTATTTAAAACCACAAAATCTGGAAAACTGTTCAATGAACATGTACCCACTGGTACAGCCTCCACTTAGATGAAACAATTGTGAATGTTTTGCTGCATTTACTTTCTCTCTATGTATATGGATATTCCCCACCCGCCCCCCACCACCACCTGACTGAATCATGTGAAACGTAGTTACACACTTTGCCTCTAAAGGCTTCAGCATACATCTCCTGAGAAAAAGAAAATTCTTTGTAACCACAATAACATTACCACACCTAGGAAATTAGCAGTTATTTTCTATTCTTGTCAGATATTGGCTCATATAAATATCTTTGATTATCCCCCAAATGTCTTTCAGAGCTGGTTTTGTTCCAATCTAAGACCCAACTGGAATTTATGCTCTGCATTGGTATCTTCTGTAACAACCTTACTCCCATCTCCCCTCCCATTTTTCTCAGCCCATGAGATTGCATCTTTGAAGAGCACGAGCCATTTGTCCATGCCCTGGGTTTGTCCCACCATTTCCTTCTGGTTTTGTTTAACTTGTTTTTCTGGCCCCTGTATTTCGAAGTTAGGTCTCGGACCAGATTAAATTCAAATGAACTATTTTGGCAGGAACACATCATAGGTGAGGTTTCGTACATTGCATTTGCATCACAACAGGAAACAGAATGTCAGCATGTCCCATCGCTGGTTACTCGGTTAAGGTGGTGTCTCCAGGTCTCTCCCTTGTCAAAGCACACACTCCGCTTTGTACTTTGCAGGTAATCTGTGGGCACAATCTCAGTCTGCTGATATCCTGTTTCTCAACAACCTCTTACCTAATGGGCAACCTAGCCACTGACCTCCTTGCCCGAATTAGTCATTCACTGGGGGTTGCAGAGGGGTGATTCCCTCATTATCATTCCTTCTCTCTTTATTAGCATTTTTTTTTTTTTGTAAAGCAGAGCTTCTCCTCCCTTCTTCCCCTTTGAGTGTTAATATGCTCCTTCATACTTATTAATTCAGTGTGTTAAAATCAGTCACTATGGTGCTGGATATGTGACCCCTCCTGCCTTCGAGCTGCTCCTCCAACCCAGGCTAATGCAGGGCTCATGGGAAATGTCTGTGAGAGGGGGAACACGAATTTTAAACTCATTCACACTGGGCTACAAATGCTCGCTGTGGGTCTTACACAAGTGCAGTTTTGGTTTGGGCTTTGGGTCAGAGTCTGATGCCCTGTACCTGGCCTTAGAGGGACTGTGATGGGATGAATGAAGGCAGGAAGGAAGCAGGCAGTTTGGCTGGACACTGAACTCCAAGGACCAGAATTAGTTTTCCCAACTTGAGAGATAGGAAAGTCATGTCTCAAGACATGTGTTTTTCTTCCACATTCCCAACATAGTGGGGTGCTGTGATGAAGACTAGAACCAAGACTGGCCTGCCTTCAGTTCAGTGGCTTTCCTTGAAGCTGAATCTCAGCGCTCTGAGGCTCCTAGCTGCACCTGGCTCCTTGCAGCGCCTTCACCTCCCTAGGTCTCTTCTGTTCTGAGATGCCCTTGGCTGTCCCTGGGGCTTTTTCTAGGAAGGTACAGATGTCTGGGCTGGGGAAGGGTGGTGGTGATGGGGGTGGGGGACCTGGCCCAGGCAAGGGAATATGTCAAGCTGGTTGGTGTGGTCCCTAGGCCTCTGTGTCCGCCACTGTCTGCCCCAGCCACCTCTTCGTGGTCTCCCCTACTCTCTCTGCTGCCCTTATCTCCAGTCTCATCCTACCCGTCCCTCTCTTTGGCCTGGTGTGTCGCTTTTTCTCATTACATCCGATTCAGTTGTCCTGGGGATTTGTTCCCTGTGTCGCCCTAGCCTGGCCCTCTTTGCATTTCCTCTTATGGACACTTGGTGTCGCTGTTATCTAGGCTGCGAACCATACCTGGTTTGGCCGTGCTACCGAGGGGCTAGAAAGGTGTGTGTGTGGTGCATCCTCTCACGCACGTATCACACTTCTTCATGGTGTGGGGAAAAGACAGGGGAGGTACTTGGAAGGCAGAGTGGGAGGCTTTGAAGCAACTTTTTTTTTTCAAGAATAAAACTTATTAATCGTAAAAAAAAAAGAAAAAAAATCACAGAAAGCAAGGAGAATGAAAAGCAATGCCTCATATTTCTGTACTGTGCACCACCTTGGAGATGAGCACTATTCACGTTTATGTTTCCTGCCGCTCTCACGCCTTCCGTCTGGCACGCCAACCCCTCTCCCCGTCCGTTGCCCTCACCACCCTGCCCCACTGGAAAAAAATTGGATTCATGATACAGTTGGATTCAGCATACAGTCTGTCTTCGTTATTCACAGAGTCTGTTTGCAGATTTGCCTACTTGCTAAAATTTGTTTGTAATCCCCAAGCCAGTCCTTGCAGTGCTTTGGTCATCATGTGCAGAGCTCCGGACAGTTCGATTTGGCTGAGGCGCGTGCTGCCAGCTGAGCCGGGCGCTGTGCTCCCTTGCGTGTTTCAGCGCTCATCCTGTAATGTGTTTTTTCCTGGTCTATTCGGTGTCATTTTTTGTTTTTGCGTTTTGGGGTTTTTTTTTCCGCTGGTGATGTCTGCGTTTACAGTGGCTCCCAAGTGTAGTGCTGAAATGCTGCCTGGTGTTTCTCAGTGTAAGGAGACTGTGAGGTGCCCCATGGAGAACCACGTATTTGGTAAATTTTGTTCAGGCCTGAGTTAAAGTGCTGTTGGCTGTGAGTTCAGTGTTAATAAACCCACAGTATATTAATATAATGAGAAAGGTGTCTTGAAACAGAAACACACATAAAACAAAGTTACTGGTCAGTTGACCAAAAAAATGTTGTGACAGAGGCTTGCAGGCCCCTAACCCTGTGTTTCCCTTGGGAGCAATGCTTCAGTATTCACTTACAGAATGTGTAACCACTGCCAGAATAAGTCAACTATATCTACTTGGTTTGGTAAACTGCGTTTGTTGTCTAACTTTCCTTAGGTTATTAAATAGCCTTTGAAGTAAATTTTTGCTATCTGCTATATTTCATTAAACGAATATAACATGACATTTAAACTATTTTTGGATGTCTTTTTTTTTTTTTTTTGGAATTTCCCTCTTTCATGAACAACTCTGTGAGGAACATCAGTATATAGGAATCTTTGTCCACACTCTGCCTTTTCATAGGGAAGTTTCTAGAACCAGGTCAGAGGGCATGCTTATTTTTGAGTGTTTGATACAGATGGCCAAATGGCCTTCTGTCATGAAGGGAAGGAGAGTTTAAAAAAAAAAAAAAGACACAGATAAGAGGAGGAGAAGGAGGAGGGGGAGGAGGGAGCTCGGTGTGGGGAGAGGAGGCAGGGGTGGAAGGCTTCTGGGTGCTTCTAGGGCCAGAGGTCGCGCTGGCCTGTGGTGTGGCGGGGGCCCTGCTATTCAGGCTACCGCACACACATCTTGGTGGCTCTCTCAGAGGGAACCTCCAAGGGCAGATAGGTGGAAGTGCTTGCTGGGGAGAAGGCCTGTGGCTTCCGGGGGCAGGGCTTGGGGAGGGTGGGGACCACCTGTGCCTCTCATCCAGGGAGCTGAGGAGCGATGTTGGCAGGGCCTGTCTGTTGTGTCTGATGAAAAAGTCCTCCATTTCTTTCTTTTTCTCTTTTGTTATTTCAAACTTTTGTTCATCTAAGTTTTGAATTAAATAATACATTTATTATGTACACCATATCCATTTACTTATCATCCATCATGAAAACCCTACCTCTCACCCTGTACCTGTCCAGCTGTCCTCCGGTCATCTCCTCCCTTGCACAGGAAATCATTGTTGGTTTCTTCTGCGTCATTCTGGCTTCATTATGTGCATGCCACATGTCTGACCATGAATTCTTACCTTTACACCTTTAACGCACATGCTTGCACATGATACTTACTGCTCTGCACCTTGGTTTTCTTCACTTTTCACCTCAAAAGTTGTTTCATACCGTAGAGTGGTCCTCATTCTCTAGAGCGGCATAGCGCCCCATTCTGTGGATGGGCCGTTCTTTATCCAAGCTGTCCTCTGTTGGTGGCTATGCGGGTTGTTCCACGTCCTCCCTAACTGGAGTCATGCTGCAGAGAATAATCTCAGTTCAGTTCAGTCGCTCAGTCGTGTCCAACTCTTTGCGACCCCGTGAATTGCAGCACACCAGGCCTCCCTGTCCATCACCAACTCCCGGAGTTCACTCAGACTCACGTCCATTGAGTCGGTGATGCCATCCAGCCATCTCATCCTCTGTCGTCCCCTTCTCCTCCTGCCCCCAATCCCTCCCAGCATCAGAGTCTTTTCCAATGAGTCAACTCTTCGCATGAGGTGGCCAAAGTACTGGAGTTAGACGCATGTTATTCTGCACATGTGCAAGTATTTCTGTAGGATAATGTCTAGAGGCAGAACTGGTAGGTCAAAGGGCATCTGCATTTGTAATTTTTGAAAGGTAGTGGCCAATTGCCCTTTGGAGAGGTTGAGTTGTTCTCTCCCCCACAAAATCTGAGCGAGCAGTTTCCCATCGCCTTGCCAAGACAGGGCTGACAGGCTTTAGAGACTTTTATGACTCTGATAGATGAGACACGGTATCTCATTCGTTCTGTCTGTGTTTCTTCAATTATGAGGGAGACGGCACATCGTTCTGTGTGCTTTTACAGCCCTTGGTGTACCCGCTCCTGAGAACTGTGAGTCCCACTCTGCCTTTTGTTCCATCTAATTGTTGGATTCTTTTCTTTCCTTACTCCTTTCTTTGCTCACACAAGCGCCAAATCCTGGCACCCATCCCTACCCCCAGACTTTGCCTGGGCTCTTCTCACAGGGAGGAGGGGACGATGGGCACGGGGCCGATATTGGGTGGATCAGGGATGAAGAAACAGTCCTGACCCCCAGGGAAGCCACACTCTCATTTGATGGAGAGTCTTGTCAGTTGCTCATTAGATGAGATAATTATGTAAATGCTTCGCACAGTCAGGGCCCACAGTCAATGCTCTGAGGAAGGCTGCTCCTTATTTCCATGTAGGACACAAACCTTCCAGCATCTGAGGCAGAGCCTTCGCCCGCTGCCCTGCATGGGTACAGGATGCCCCGGGCAGCATCAGTGCCTCCCTGGGGACTCCTGCGCAGAGTAGAACCTGTGAGCTGCTAGTTTGGACCCAGTTCTTGCCTCTGCTAGGTTTCTTGTTGTGGAAAGCCCGGTCTTTTGAGCAGGGCTGATTGGAGGCAAACTGTGGCCTATGAGGCTTGTATCTTAACTGAATTTTCATCTTCCTCTCAGAATACTGGTGTATGGCCCCCTGCCCAGCCCTTCAGCTCCCTTTTCCTCTCCCCCTCCCCGCGTGCACAGTCTTCCAAAGGGGCAGGTGATCTGCGCTGATGGGCGAAGGGAATTGCCTCAGATGCTAGGACTCCTGGGAAAGCTGGTCTGGACTCAGGGTTGTGGCCATACTTAGGGTCATGGCCATAATGGGAGGGAAGGGAAGGGAACTTCCAGCCAGAGGTATGAGATAAGGGAGAGGCTTGTGACTTTCAAACAATCTGTCCCTCCCTCCATGCCCCGGTGGGTCTGACCTACCATTGAGCTTTGTCTCTGGAAAGATTCCTGGTGTCTAAGCCCACTGCCTCAGGTTCCATAGCCCCCAGGGCCTTCTGCCCAGCCCGAAGGGTGGTTAACTTGGCTGACAGTGGGTGCCCTTTGGTGTGGTGGTCCCCAGGGGTACCCAGAGTCCCCTCAAAGCTCCATTCACCTATCCTCATTGTCTTCTAGCTCTGCAGCAAGATCCTGGAGAAGACGGCCAATCCTCAGTGGAACCAGAGCGTCACACTGCCTGCCATGGTGAGCCTCACCTCCATGAGCCGGGGCTCCCAGCCTCCCGCTCCCAGGAGGGCCGGGCTCCCAGCCTTCCCAGCTCCCGCCTGCCTCCCAGATTTCCACTTCTTCAGAAGGCCTCCACCCCCACACATCTCTCTTCCCTCCTTAGTTTCCATCCATGTGTGAGAAAATGAGGATTCGTGTCGTAGACTGGTGAGTCCTGCATCTGGGGACCTTTAGAGGTGGCTGTTGTCAGGGGTCACTGGGTCCTTCGGTTTCCTTGCGTTCAGTCTGCATGTAGCAGGGGAGTCTGTTTCAGGTGAGGTGGTGTCCTCACACAGAGGCCAGAGAAGGAGAGGGCGTGGGCTGCTAGGAAGCTTACTCACAGTGGGTTGGGACGGCTCCAAGAACCAGAGATCCCTGGGGCCAGAAGGGCCCAGGGAGCCTTCCTGGGGGAAGTGGGGTTTGGGGAAGTTCGAGATGAAGGCATCCTAATGAAGAGAGGATCATAAGCAGAGGCAAGGAGGCTGCAAAGAGCAGAGCTTCCAGGAGGGTAGACTGAGACTCCCCAAGGGCTGGTAGGATGGAAGAGATCTCCAGGCTGGAGAAGGGGGCCAGGTTGCCCAAGCAGGGGATGGCACTGCTGTCAGGAGCAGGGGAGTAGCCACAGGGCCATCCTGGAAAATTAGTATCTAGCTCTTGTGAGTGTCTGTGTGCTCCAGGCCCTCTGCCCAGTGAGCTCTTTACACGCCCGTCTCACCTGATGCTCAGCTCGACTCTGGGTATGGCCCGACCTTACAGACGAGGGAGCATGTCTGAATAGATTGAGTGCCCTGTCTGGGGGTACAGCTGGAAGCAGCTGAGGCCAGGCTCGAACTCAAGCCTGTGCTTAACCGCCGGGCCATGCACTGAGGTGCCCTGTCTCACACCGAGGGCTGCAGGGGTCCCCATGTGCCATCTCCAGGGCCTTCCCTACACCAGGCTTCCCCCAAAGAGAGAGCTGTCCTTTCTCTGCCCCCAGAGAGTCTTGGCTGTGTGGTTCCCAGCGTGTTGTCCTTTGGTCTTCGGCCCATGTCACCCCCAGCCAGGAGGATAATGAGAGACTGGGGAAAACCCCCAGGCCACAGAGCCATTAAAGTGTGCGCCAGGTCCCCAGCCTGAGAGAGAACAGCTTGTGAGAATTAGAGGAGAGGAAGGCAGTGTGAGGAGGGCCAGCAGGGAGAGGCCTCCGGGGCCCCGACCGCCAGTCTGCTCTGTGGGAGGCGGTTTGGGGCGACGAGCTCTGCGTCCACAGAGCTGTCCCTTCGCCTCGCTGTGTGCGTGCACGAGTGTGCCCTGGGTGCAGGTCTGTGCGGCAGTGTGAGTGAATGCACGCGGGCGCCATGACCCCTGTGTTGTGGATGGGTCCCGCCCGAGTCCGTGTGAGCCGTGTGAGGCACCGACATACTGTACAATCCAAACACATTACGGAATCTGGTGGTGGCTTCTCTGGTTTAGGTTGAAGTGGCATTTTTATTGTGAGTCTATTTTCAGACTTGCTGTATTTTCCAAAAGCAACCCCAAGCCCCAAAACCCAACTCTTGGCCAGAAATCATTCTGCTGCTGCAAGTTCCTATCCAGAAAAGGGCTTTCTTCCCAGAAAACTCAGATAAATTTGTACTATTACCTGAATCCTAGAAATACGATATGGTCCACATGGCCTTTTCTCTGTAACTTAATCTTTCATTCAGTTCTTAAAGAATTCTTTTCATTAAAAACCAAAACCCCCCAAAACTACCCCCTCCTCCTCAAAAAAACCTGACTCAAAACCTCTCTCTTCCCATTCAGATTCAGGTGAGCCCAGAGGTCAGAAATCCTATTTTGCTCCAAGAGCTATTGGTCTTCTCTAGGGTTTGGTCGTGAAGGCAGTTTAGAAGTGTCGTCAACTGTCAATTATCTGGTGTTGATAATCTCATTGTAAAATGTTTAAGGGACTCTTTACTTCCCCGTTTCTTGTCACTCACCATGAAAAGTGATACAGATCTGTGCTGACAATTCACTCCTCCTAATGTAGCCCCCGCCCTGATACAAAACTTTAACGCTTAACCACCTCCCTGGGAAATACAGAGAGGAAGGAAGGGAGCAGCAAAGATCTGGTGTCTCATGGCTGTCAGATTTAAAAGAAAAATGACATCACCATGCTCAGGTGGGTCTTTCACCGTGAAGCACGTGGATGTCATCTTCTGAAGCTGCCTGTGGTCAAGGGATGCACAGCAGGAAGAGAGGGCTACTGGGCTCCAAGAGAAGGGAAGATGCACATGGGGAACCTTCTGGAAGGAGATAGAGCCTGCCCCTCCAGTCTTGGCACTGTGGTGTTTTTGGACTGGAAACGTCTTTGCAGTGAGAGACTGTCCTGTGCGTTGTAGGGTGTTTGGCTACAATCACGGCCTCTCTCTATGGCTCCCCTCTATACCAAAAATGTTTCCAGGTGCCAAATGTCCCGGGGTCAAAAATCTCTGGGTTGAGAACTCTCGGTCTAGCCTGACAGGGAAGCAGCAGGCTTCTGCAGGCATGGCTCTGGTTTCCCCATGAGGCGTATCTTGCTCAAGTCCCACCTTTGTCATCCTGCCTGCCTCGGCTTCTTCTCTAGACTGGGGCTGACTGCAGGGCCTGCCTCAGAATCCTGCCTCAGGATTAAATGACGTGACAGTTTCAGCACTGTGCTTGGCTCTCAGGAGGTGCCCAGCAAAAGGTGCCCAGCTGTTACTACATATGGTTGTCAAGGGGGCAGGTGTGGGGCAGAGGAAGGGTCTGCACAGAAACGCTCAGTCCTGGAGCTTCCCCCACGGTCCCCTATGATGGGTAGGAGGGGAGAGGCCTTCTTTGGGGAGGCAGGACCAGTCCCATTTTGGAGCCAGAAGCTGTGTGGACCTTGTTGAGAGTGCTGGGCCAGGAGTCAGGATACCAGTTTCTGTCCTGGCTCCTCCCCTCCCTCCTGGGCTGACCTTGGGCGAGGACTTTGCATCTCCGAGTCTGTTTCCTTCCATCTGTGCAGTAGAGATTTAATAAAAGTACCTATTCCCCAAGGCCATTGTAAGGATCCTTGGTGATCAAGGAAGCTAGAAGTGCTTTGTCACATACAAAATCAGATAAAAAAAAAAGAGCTATGTATTAGCTACCCTAAGCTAGTTAAGACTGTGGGCTTCCTTGGAGAGAGTTTCTTTCTGGTCCCCTGGTTTTTCTCCTTCGTCTGCTATGTCTTAGCTCTCAGAGCCTTGCTCTCCCTGGGCTTGGGGGTCTGGCTCCCTGGGCGGCCTCCTGCTCCCCTGTACTGCTCCTGCCTCAGGCCTCCTCCTTTTCAACCTGCAGCTGTGCCCACAGACTTCCAGCTTGGCTGCTGGGATGCTGATGGACTGGGTTCCCCCCAGAGGAGTCTTGAGTAACACTTTCTTTCCAGTCTCTTTTTGCCAAACATTACTAGGCCTCCATAACATCCCTGGTGTGAAGACTGGGACCCCTAACAAACGATGCATAACTCCGGCCATTTCCTCCCTGGGTGGGTTGTGGCCTGCGAATCCCACCCGTGTTCAGGCCCTTTCTGCCCCTCGCTCTAGGGACCGCCTCACCCACAACGATATTGTGGCCACCACCTACCTGAGTATGTCGAAGATCTCTGCCTCTGGAGGCGAGATAGAAGGTGAGTGCCCCTCTGTGCTGCCCTCTGGTCCCCATGCTCTCCCCTGTCCCACTGCAACTGTCTTACACCTCTAGCTTTAAGAGTTTGCAGAAAAGGGAAGTCTATAAGGTCTTCGTTGCCCATTTCCCAGGAAGAAGGGCTTTGGCCAGTGAAAGAGATAGGCTTGTGTTTAGGACTGGCCTCACTGTGGAATGATTCCTGCAGATGATCTTGGGGCTGTGGCCACACCATCCACCGGGTTCTCTGTTGGCTGACTGTTGGCTAGCAGTTCCTATTTTGAAATGGCTTTCATTGGTCTGTTAGAAAGTAGTGCGTGATCATTTGTACAATTTAAAAGAGATAATCTGAAAGAACAATATACAAATTTACTCACAAAATTATCCATCAGCCTCTCCTCCCAGACAAGAGGTAAATATTAATATTCTGGGGCCTGTTTCTGTGTATGTGTGTATATGATAAACAGTGTTTTGAACAATTTTTAATTGTTTTGACAATTGCTTTTTGTCACTTGGCAATATAACATAGACGTTTATTCATGCTATTAAGTATTCTACAATATGGTGAACGCGCCATAGACCACATTAACTAAATGTTGAATATTTAGGTGTTTTCTAATTTTTCCATTTTATAAGGAGCTAACTTGATATTGAGTATTTTTGTAGCTGAATCTTTATGTAATTCCTGATTTTTCTTTTGCATAAATGCCTTGAAGTGGAATTGCTGTGTCAAAAGATTTGAACATTTTAAAGCTTTTAGTGTATATAAAAATTGCCCTACAAAACGACTGGACTCATTTATACTCTAATCTCTCAAGCTTATTTTGCTGCATCCTTATCAACACAAAGCAAGATAATGATGTTTTTAAAGAACTTTGTCAATTTGTTGGGTGCATTTCATTGTTGCCTTAATTTTATTTCATTGGTATCTGGTAAAGTTGACCAATGTAAAATTTAAAATATTTAATATTCATCTTACATTTGCAAATTATATATTTTTTACAAATTATATATATTTATATACTTTAAAATTTATTCTGCTGTAAATTGCCTATTCATGCTTTGTCCATATTTTTGATGGTATGTTTGTATTTTTCTCATTGTTTTTTAAGAGTTCTGTATGTAGATGGAGGTTAACTTTCTCCTGTCATCTATGTTGTGAATAATTTTTGTCAATTTTATCATTTAATAGTTTTAACTATTCAATTTAAAAATTTTACATAGCCAAATATATTAATTTTTTCCTTAGTGAATTAGGCAAGGGTTTAACATTACTTTTTAAAAAATTGTTCTTCTTTGGTGATACCAACACTGTATGTTGAATAATCTTTTCCCTACATTTTGAAATGCCACTTTTATCCCCTACTAAATTCCTAAATGTGTTCTTGGTCCTATTTCTTGATTTTCTATTATCTTTAATTGGTATGTCTGCTTATTATTTCTTAGGTTTTGGTATCTGGGCTGTGCTGGCTCTGTAAAATTAATTGGAAAGATTTAAAGTCTTTTCTAACATCTGGAACAGTTTATATAACATAAGAATATAGTCTTTTGAGGGTTTGAAAGAATTCACCCATAAAACCGTGTGGGCTGGGTGCCCTTTCTGAGTGGCTGTTGCACTAGCTCTAAAACCTTTTCAGTTTCTCCTGTGATCATTGGTATTTTTAGTTTGTTACTTTTACTACAGTTAATTTTGATAATCTACATTTTCCTAG
Organism: Bos indicus x Bos taurus; assembly: GCF_003369695.1. Classification (NCBI taxonomy): domain Eukaryota; kingdom Metazoa; phylum Chordata; class Mammalia; order Artiodactyla; family Bovidae; genus Bos; species Bos indicus x Bos taurus. The sequence continues at coordinate 12,962,219 of NC_040086.1, read as the reverse complement.
AAAAATATTTATTACATTGAGGTCTTCCAATTTTTTTATAGTGTTGTGCAGAGCAATCTTTTATGATTTAAACAATTCTCTCTACTTTCTTATTTCTAATGATATGAGTTTGAATTTTCTTTTTTCTTGATTAGTCTTGTTAGAAGTTTTTCTTTCTCCCTCCTGTATTGAACTTTTCAAAGAAAAGTTTTTGGACTTAGATATGAGTTCTAATGGGCTTCCCAGCTGTGCAATAGTAAAGAATCCATCTGCCAATGCAGAAGACACAAGAGACTTGGGTTTGATGCCTGGGTCAGGAAGATCCTCTGGAGTAGGAAATGGCAACCCACCCCAGTATTCTTGCTGGGAAAATTCCATGGACAGGGGAGCCTGGCGGGCTATAGCTCATGGGGTCGCAAAGAGCTGGACACATCTGAATGAATGTGCACAGGCACACTTTAGTTCTAATATTTTCTAATTTTTTATTCTCTCATCTTTTAAATCTTCTCTTTAACTCTCTTTAGACATATTTTGTTGTTTCCTTTTTAACTTTCTAATTGTGTGCTGAGTTGCTCAGTCATGTCTGATTCTTTGTGACCCCATGGACAGTAGCCCACCGGGGTCCTCTGTCCATGAGGATTCTCCTGGCAAGAACACTGGAGTGGGTTGCCATGCCCTCCTCCAGGGGATCTTCCCAACCCAGGGATCGAACCCAGGTGTCCTGATTGTAGGTGGATTCTTTACTGTCTGAGCCACCAGGGAAGCCCAACTTTCTAGTTAACTTGTGTTTATGTTCAGTATTTCTTATTTAAGTAATGGAAGTGTGGTTTCTGCCACATATGTCATGCTTTTGGCCTTCAGGAAATCCCAAGGTTGTATTTATCTCTATTTTTTACTTTTATTTTTTACATTTAGATATTTAATCTATTTTGAGCTTCTTTTGATGTGTTTTCTGAGAGCAGTTTGATTTGATTCCTTTATAGACAGTTTTTCTTCTTTTCTGGCTTGTAGGAATGTCTCTTTTTACTTGTAGTTTAAAAAATTATTTTGTTCGGTCTAGGAGCAAGACTCTTGAATTTTTTCTGAGACACAGTGAATTCTTAAATCTGAGTTGAGGACTGATTTCATCTACTCTAATATTGTTGTCTGAGCAGCTGAAGACATGGAGAGGGGTGGGATAAGAGCTGTTCTGGAGCCAGGGAGCTCCAAGAGAGTTGTTCCAGTCTCCTCCCACCAGTCCCAACCTTGTAAGGTCCTTACAAAAATCCAGTGAGACTATAAATGTCACATTCTGGAACACAATAAACCCTAAAGTAATGTTGCTCTTTAGTATCATGATTATTGGCTTTCTGCATCCCTATTCTGATTTTTCCCCCCTGTACCAATTCTGCTTTTTACTGCTTCCCATGTGGTTTAAGACTGGCTATTGCATTTTTAGTTTCTTGTTATGCCTTCCTTTCCCTCCATCTTTCCTTTTATATTTTCCTTTTCCTCTTTGTTCTCTCCCTCATTGTGTTTTGTTCCACAAAAGTTACGTCTTCCTGCACTCTACTGAGGATTCCAAATCATTTCTTGAGAGTTCAAGGTGAACACCCTCCTGAATTTTACAGACGCTGTTTCCTCCCTATTTCCCTATCCTGGTTGGCCCTCTGTTTTTCCCCTCCCCTTTTATTCACTCTCACACACTCTTGCAAGATCTGGCCAGTGTGGTGTCTTTCCACAGACAGGGTGTGTGGGTCTCTGTCCATCCATCTTCTCAGATCTTTATCTGGAGGTCAGGTTAGCATGCCCAGTTTCTGGCAGATTCCACCTAACACTTCTGAAGTTGACCAGTCTCCTCCAGATTCTCTGAAACATTTAAATATATATATATACAAGTAAAAAATCTGCAATGAACTTCCAGTTTCCCTCCCGATGCGTTAACATCTAGCTGCCATGCTCATTTCATCACTGATACTTGTCATTGTTGGAGTATACCAAAACTCCTTCCCAGAAGCCCCTGCTAAAGGGCTTGTCCTGCCCCAGCCCCTGCCCGTCCTGACTGTGGGAACTGCTGGTCCCAGGATGTGGTCCGCCTGTAGTTGCTGTCCGATAGTTGGATGCAGAGCTAGAAAGATGGGAAGTGAGGGCAGCGTGTCATGCAGGTGGGTGGGAGAGACACTATCCTAGGCTCCCCATGGATCAGAACTCCTGCATGGAAGGAATCTCTTCTCCAGTTTGCCGGCTCGTGCCGTCCCTGTCCCTGAGTCCAAGGGCAAATGTTGGCAGAGGCACAAGGTGCCTTTCTGACTGGTTTCCAGCAGCCACTGTTTCACGAGGCTACAGCTCTGCCAGCTGTCAGCCACCCGAGGGAGAGTTTAGATGCCTGTGCCCCCATCAGTCTTCATGTCTGGGGGTGGTGTTGACCTTGCCCTTTTCCAGGGTCGTCATGAGTATTTGAATGCGAACATGAGAAAGATGTTTATATGGTCACTAGATGGCGCTCAAGCCATGGGCAACCCATTGTGGTTCATGGACCACAGGCTCCCACAGTTTGTTTTGGACATCAATGAGAATCTTCTTGTCACCAGCTAAGCAGTTTTAAGTACAGTTAAATAGCTTGATCTCTGTAGCAATAAAACAGTTAGACTTATTGCTCAAACTGGAGCCGTTCTTCTCAAGCTCTCTCTAGGCCTGGAAGGTTAGCCGTTGCCTGCCTCCCTGCCACGCTTCTCCCGCTTGTCCTGAGGCCACCTCCGAATGTCACTCCCACTTGTCCTGAGGCCACCTCCGAATGTCACTCCAACTTTGAGCTCTTTTTGTTTTTCTCCACCCTAGGGTGTTCCAGAATATCTGGGTGATGTGTGGCCCTTGCTTTTCCCACTACTCTCAAAGCTCAAACTAAACCAAACTATAAAAATGGATTCTTTCTCTATATTCTCCAGCCTCACAGTTCACCAGATTATTTAATCCAACCAGGAATTTTTGTTTTCGTGTTTTGTTGTTATTTCCAGCTAGGACAGGACCTAACGCTAGCCTCTTAAGCACTTTTGACTGCAGGTTTGCCTGGCACACTTAAGTATTCCTTGGACCCTATGCTCCAAAGCATTTAGTAAAAAATTTATTTGTTTTTTTTTTTTTTTTTAATGAGGAGTGCTTTCCTGAGAAGCCTCAGTCCTTTTGAAAGGTAGCAGGCACATGAGCCCCATTTAACGTAGGTTCCATGGTACAAATTCTTTTATAACTTTGTACATATGAAAATCATGCTACATAAATAGCACTCAGGCAGTTTTTTCCATGGCTACGAAATCCAAAGTTCGTTTCTTTTTGTCTTTGGAGCATAGATGATGAGGATTTCCCAGCAGTTCTTGGTTTCTTCTCCTGCCTGGCGCTGGCTGGAGTCAGGCAGCCAAGCCGTGGGCGTGGGAGATGTGCTGAGAGGCAGAGGGAGCGGCTGGGCTGGCCGCAGGTAATGGCCTCAGATGCTCCAGGAGAAGGGGGTCCTGAGCTGGGAGGGCCTGCCCTGTACTTCCACAGGTGAGGGAGCTGGGCTGGGCTGCTCAGGCCACAAAACTGGAAGCGTTCATCTGTGTTCTGGGGCTTCCCCAGCCCCTATTCCTTGGGCTTAGGGAAAACACACCAGAACACTTGTGTTTTGGCAGAAGAGTGGTGAGGACTAAATAGAGGCTTTGTCTTGGGTGGCTTCACTGATGACTCTGCCCTTGACTTTATGAGCTGTCTGCAGACACAAGCATGATCCTCACACCTGGAGACCTGTGACCCTGCCCCCAAATTAGGAGTCGCTGGCCTTAGTTGTCGGCAGGGCCCTGTCTCACCATGCCTCATTCTGTGCCTGTTAGGTTTGTGGAGCAAACCAATGAATGAATGAGGCAATTAGTGAAAAGGTGTGGTTGGGAACCAGGCTGCTTGGAAGCCCCTAGCTTGGTCCTCCCAGCCACCAGAGGCACGTGTTGTTCAGATGACCGGGACTAGGGGCCAGCTGTGTCTGGGCTGGGCACTAGTTTGCAGCCAGAACGCAGAGTTGGTCTGTGGGTGGAAAGCTGTGTTTGCTTCTGTGAGGAGCACACGGGGGTCGGAACTATGACCTTGGCCTCATTAGCCCTAGATAACTGGCCAGGCCTGTTTGTAATCATTTGAAGGAGCTTAAAGTGGAATCTGTTTCCTTCCGGCGGGCCCTGGTCGTGCTCTCCTGGGGGTGCAGCTGTGCCCGGGTCGGTCCTCTGTGGTTGCTGAAAGTCTCCTGTGACCAGAGGCCTTGCTCCCCTCCTGATGAAAACCTATTCCTGTGGATATGAAAATGGCCATGAATTATGGTTTATGCACTCTGACTCCTGCCAGCCGGCATTCCTAGCTGAGGCCGGCTGTGGAGAGTGAGGGGCCGGGTCCCAGAGCCGCAGGCCGCCCCCGTCCTCCGTGCCACCTCTGTGCTCACTTGGTCGGCTCTGACCTTGTGCCCATGTTCTCTCTGCTCCATGCCCTTTCTTCCTGTGTCTCTGCTCATTCTTCCTTCCTGCCACAATGTTCTGCTCAGCTCTTGGCTCTTAATTCTGATAATGGAGCTATAGGGAAATAGCAATAGGTATTATTTCTTGAAGGAGACCAATAGGTAAAGGTGATCAGTGAATGAAAATAATTAGGTATTTCACTAAACACAACCCCAGGTCAATCAGGACCCCAGACTGGGCCACACTTGGATGGTTGGAGGAGGAGACAGGGAAGGTCAGAGTGTGGCAAGAGGCAGAACCAGAGAGGACAGTGGAAGGAGACTGAGGATTGCATACTCCTTTGGGGGTGTCTTGTGCTTGTCTTGAAGTGAAGTTGGAAGTCTACCGGAGCATCTCCTTCCTTGCTTCTTTTATTTCTAGACCCTCCTTACCCGTGTTTAGGGTACAACCAAGAGTAGAACATTCAGCTAATGGACAGTGTCTGGCACTGTGCTTCATTCCAAACAGCAGGCGCTGGAAGCCTCCTGTTTCAGAACTGTGCCCAGTGCCTGCTGTTGTGAAAATGCAACATGGTGCCCTTAGTGGTAATTCTACAAATGACCACTAGGTGGAGATCTTGTGCCTTGAAATGCCTCCACTCCATGCAGTCAACCTGCCTGTGGGGTGGAGAGCTGTGTGTGCCTAGCTCTGGCCCTTCCACAGTTCCCTCACCCTTTCTTTGCATCTGAACTTTGTTTCCCCCTCTTATCTGGCTATAATATGCCAAAGCATATATATATATATATATTTTTTTTTTTTTTTTCTGTGTTACTCCTTTAATGTATTGAGTCAAGTTTTCAATCGACAAACAACATACAGCCTTGCAGGCAGATGGCGGCGTGCACGCCGGGGCACTGGGACTGTGTCTCGCTGAGGGGGGTGCACTGATGACTCAGTGTGTGATAAATTCACAGCTGGGCTGGCCTTGGGGTCTCGGCCCACATCTGTTTCCCGTCCAGGAGCTGTTTTCCTTCTGTCTGCCAGCTGTCCATCCACAGTGCCTCATTTACCTAATCGGTCCTCCACCCAGCCATGCCCATCCTAACCCCTCTTCCATTTCTTTACGCTTCAGAGGAGCCTGCAGGTGTGGTCAAGCCTCCTCCAGCCACAGAACGTACGTGCTCTCACCTCTGGGATGACGAGGGAGTTGGGCCTTGAGGTTTTTACTGGAGGGGCAAGGGCGCTGGTTGTGGGGAAGTGTTCCATTTGCCTGTGGTGGGCTGGAGACTCCCCACCACAATCCCCAAGCTTAACTTTGGCTGTTACCTCTCAACCACGGTGGAATATGTAAATTGCTGGGAACGCTTCAAAGGCAATTCCCTCCCACTCTCTAACCCCCTTGCCCAATGTGCCTGGGCCCTGGAACTCAAATGAGTTCATTCTCTCTAGCAGGGTGGGGGGTGGAGCAGGCAGGGGGTCCATGATGAGGAAGGGGAAGTGTGAGTCCTCTCAGGGACCGGGAGGAGGCCGGGGTGAGCTGAAAACTCTTAAAGTTGAAATGTGCAAGGTAAATTACAGTCAGGATGATTAGTATAAATAATTAGTCACGCTTACAACAGCTCCATCACGTCTTTCACCCGCATCCCCAAAGCCAGAGTGGGTGCTGGGGACTGGAGGAGGAGGGATGCTGGGTGCAGGGCTCTGGAACAGGCATGCTCCTGCGTCTAGTTGGGAAAATCTTGCTGCTCAGGGACGGGCTCAAGCCCAGGGTCCCTGGAACCCGCCCCCCCAGGGTCTGAGCACTCAGAGTCATCTCAGATAGTACCTGCTTCTGGGCCCACCTCTCACCTTTGCCATTCTGGAAACGGCCTCTTCCTCCTTCCTATGATGGGGCACCCTGGCTTTTCAGGATTCTCAGAGTTTGGCCATTGAAATCCCGTCCTAGGAAACTTGGCTGTCAGCTAGAAAGTCATGACATTAACAAAAGAGGGCTGTCAAAAAAAAAAAAAAGGATGGAAATGATGTGGAGGAAAGATTTTGTCTCATCATTAGTGTAATTCTCAAACTCTCCTCCAACTTGCTCCACTGAAAGATCCTTCTTTGCACAAAGTGGGGAAGAGGAGGAGATGCCAGGATGAGTCAAGGCTATTAAATGGTCTGTCTCAACTTCATAAGGATACAGGGGTGGAGGAGACATGTGCCTGGGGCTGCCCTGTGTGTGGGGTGACATCGAGTTGGGCCCCCTCCCTGGCATCCAGGAGATGATGTCTCTGGTGACCAGGCTCTTGGGCCTTCTTTGTGCCTCCCCATAGGCTGGATGGCCTGAGACACAGATGGAAGGGCAGGGTGAGGAGGGGATGAGCGTGGGCTGGGAGGGGCAGGGCAGTGAGCCCGAGCCCAGCTTTGCATGCCGGCTGAGTGCATGAGCTTGAAGGTGAGACCGCTGGGGTCATGCCTCTTTGCAGTCATGTGCTCCTTTTCATCCCTTGGCCTCAGCTTCCTCATCTATACAACGAGACTAATAAAAACAATACAAATCTCCATGTCTCGACACAGTGAGGATTAAAGTCCCGCAGGGGAGACAGCAGTAGCTCTCATGGGGTTCACTGTCCTTTATACGTTTGTGGGGGCCGCATCCTGTGCACGTGCGGGGTGCTGAGACCGGGGATGGGCTTGGCCTGAAGGTAGCAGGGCTGAGCGCTAGACATCTCGGCTGGGCCAGCCCCTCTGATCTGCACCTATGTCTGTGTCTCCCAGTGGACGACCATCTAGGCTTCCTCCCCACCTTCGGGCCCTGCTACATCAACCTCTATGGCAGCCCCAGGGAGTTCACTGGCTTCCCGGATCCCTATGCAGAGCTCAACACGGGCAAGGTGAGCCAGACAGGAACCCAGATCCTGGGGCCTGCCTGGGCAGTATCTGAGGTCAGCCTGGACTCCAAGGGCCTGGCGGTGCTTGAGCGGGCCCAGGGCCAGGCAGCTACCCACTCAGAGACCCCTTCTTCCTCCCAGACCCCTCCTGGCCCCTTCTTCCCTCCCATTCTCTTCTCTTTGCCTGTCCTTCAGGGCAAGCCTGACATCTCCTCCCAACCCCCCACACCCACCCCTGCTAATTTTCCTGGCCCCCAAGGGGCCCAGCTTCTGTCTGTCTCAAGTTTCATTCTCCCCTGGCGAGGTTGGACCCTGGTGCTGACCATCAGGGTGGCATGGCCCTTGAACCCTCTGGGCCACCGTTTCCTCATCTGCCGAGTGACGGGGTGTGGCTCAGGGCCCTGCTGGTTTCCTGGGAGATGGGTGACCTCTGGGCCAGATGAGGTTCCTTCCCTTCCCCTTCTCCCCTCCTGGTGACCTGCTCCTGGTGACCCTTCCTCCCCTCTCAGGGAGAAGGCGTGGCCTACCGAGGCCGGCTCCTGCTCTCCCTGGAGACCAAGCTGGTGGAGCGCAGTGAACAGAAAGTGGAGGCTCTCTCTGCCGATGACATCCTTCGGGTAGAGGTGAGGGGCGTGGCCCTGGGAGGGGCCAGAAGGGCGGTGGCCAAGTGGGGCTGGTGGAGGAGGGCTCAGCTCCACCCATACTCACAGGCCTTCTCACCTCTGGGCCTCAGAGTAACCCAGCACCTGGTCTGCCTTCCTGAGGAATGTTCAGAGGCTCAAAGAAGATAAAAAGTGGAAAGTGTTCCTGAAATGAAAGTGTTAGTTGCTCAGTTGTGTCCGACTCTTTTCAACCCCATGGACTGTAGCTTGCCAGGATCCTCTGTCTATGGGATTCTCCAGCCAAGAGTACTGGAGTGGGTAGCCATGCCCTCCTCCAGGGGGTCTTCCCGACCCAGGGATCGAACCCGAGTCTCCTGCATTCCAGACAGATTCTTTATCGTCTGAGCCCAAAGAAGATAAATAGAAGTATTTTAAAGTCTAGAGCTTGATGCAGGATGAGAGGCTATTTTAAAATAGCTAACACTTATGAATCTCTGACTGTTTGTCAGACACTATGCTGATGATACTGCTGATGTCACTGAGTCCTCCCAGCACCTGCCACGTGGCTGCTCTGAGTATCCCCATTTTACAGATGAGAACACTGAGGCTCAAATGTAACAAAGCGGCAAGTGGTGGAACCCGGCCTTATTTCTAGGAGGCAGCTATGTGGAGTCCTCATGAGGGATTATACCCTCTCACCCTGTAGTCAGTGGTGCTGGTTTGACTTCTGGCTTGTCCACTTACCAAGTGGGAGTAATAATTATACCCATCTTAAAAGATTGTTGTGAGAATGAAGTTTATTCTTACCAGCACGCAGTAGGTGCTCGATAAGTGTTAGCCATTGTCACTGTGTGCTTGACCTAATAAACCAGTCATGTAACCCCTCTCCCCTCTGCCTTCCACAGAGGGGATTGTAAAGTCATCTTGGTTCAAGCCGGGATGTGTGGTTGGGTGCTGGCCATGTCCTCAGCCTGGTGCCTGATGCCCAGAGGGGACAATGGGGCTCATTCATCCCATGCGTGCGGCAGCCTGCGATGCTGCAGGGCTGGCCGGCGTGGTGGAGAGCCTGAGTGGTGCGGAGTGGGTGTTCTGGGTGGGCACATGGTGCGTTATGGCCTCTGGCCCCTTCTGGAAAGGCAGAGGCAGGAGGCCAGGCTCCCCGGGGTTGTGGTGCCTCCGCTGCTGGTTTGGATTAAGGAGCTCCATGACCTCGGAGGCGCGGACCTTAGTAGAGGAACACGGCCAAACACACAGGCCTGGAATGAGTTTGCTCAGTTACTGACCAAATCTGGGCTCTGGTGCAGAGCTGGAGCACTCACCACCCGCCCGTCCAGCCAGAGTTTATTGGGTGCCAGGCTCAGCCAGGGCCTCCCAGCCACGTGACGCCCTCCCCGCCCCGCACTGGTGTCCCTGTCCCTTCCCCCGTGACCCCGAGGCTGCCCTCTCTGCCCCCAGAAGTACCTCCGGAGGCGCAAGTACTCGCTCTTTGCCGCCTTCTACTCGGCCACCATGCTGCAGGATGTCGATGACGCCGTCCAGTTCGAGGTCAGCATTGGGAACTATGGCAACAAGTTCGACACCACCTGCCTGCCGCTGGCCTCCACCACCCAGTACAGCCGGGCGGTCTTTGATGGTGAGGCCGGAGGCTGCGTGCCTGGCGGGGGACCCAGGCCTCAGAGTAGGGGCCGAGCCCTAAATCCCATCCCCTGCGGAAAGCTTCTGGAGGCTCGCCCAAAGGCACACGGGTTCGGGGGACCCCTAGTCTGCTCCCCGCTGTGCTGCCTCCCCGTGCTCATTTCCAGGTGCATCCCTCCTGCTGGGATCCATAGACTGGGCTCCTGACACCAGCAGTGGTCGGCCTTGATCTTGACCTTTGGTGACCACTCATTCCATGGTGGGTGTGGGGCTTGGCGTAGAGATTTTGGAGAGCGTGGGATTCCCAGGGTCCTTCTGACAGCGCCTTGGTTTTGATGTGCTAAGGAGTCCAACTGAGAGCAGCAGCTGTCTGTTCAGCGTGTGAAGGGAACTCTTGGCACCTTGTCCGGGCACTGGGGAATACAGGTCGTGCCACAGGTGTCTTAGCTGGGGGGCAGGTATTTGCATCCGCCGCCTGCCTCGGCCCCCCACGCCTCTGCCCGGCTCAGCGCCAGGCCCTTGCGTCCTTCCAGGATGCCACTACTACTACTTACCCTGGGGCAACGTGAAGCCCGTGGTGGTGCTGTCGTCTTACTGGGAGGACATCCGCCACAGAGTTGAGGCTCAGAACCAGCTTCTCAGGATTGCCGACCAGCTGGTGAGTGGAAGCTGCCCCCACCCACAGACCCCATGCATGCACCTCTCCTGCCCCATGGGTGTCTTCAGTCCTGCCTCCACAGGGGCTAAGCCTGCAGACCTCACGATGCCTGTGGTCCCTGTGTCCTGACCAGGCCAGGCTTGCAGTCCTGCCCTGCACACTGGGAAGAGAGGAGAGGGAGGGAGCACAGCTCTGGGGGGATCATCCCTAGTCTGAGGTAGGAGACAGCACAGAGAAACAGCTGAGAGAGACTGAGCTGGGAGCAGAGGACAGAGCCTGCAGCCATCCATCCACCCATTCATTCACTCATCGAATGCCTTTGACTCTTAGCACAGCAAGGGTTGTGCTGGAAACATCTAACTAGAGGGTGGATGTGAACAGGATGCTGCCCCTGACTCCAGGGGTCAGCTTAGTAAAGGAGTAGGCAGGTTCATCCACCCCTCTCCTACAGAGGCTGGAATTTCAGTTCAGACGTTGCTCCAGGAGTCCCTAGGGAGGGGGGCTCAGAGGAGAGAGGAGGCCAGTTAGCATCAGGAAAGCAACTCAGGGCGGCGAGGGGCCGCATCCAGTGAGGGGAGTTGGGGGCTAGGGGAGTGGCTCTGGGAGGGAGCTGACCTCAGGGAGAAAACAGAAGGGGTTGAGCTGCAAGGACTTGGTGGTCTGTTGGACTGGGGAGCAGAGGCTGTGAGGAGGGCCTCCAGTGGCTGGGAGCTCAGGAGAAGAGCAGGGCTGTGAGGTCAGGGATGTGTCCTGTCCTGGATGTGGCTGGGGGTTACTGGTGGATGCTGGGATTTGCAGGCCTGGTGTTTGGCCAGAGAGCAGAGGAGAGTCAAAGTGGGCAGAGGGGAGAGGCCAAGGGTGGAAGATCCTGGTGGTGGCCCCTGGCCATTTCTGTGTGTGCACGGGGTGGAGGCTCACCCACGAGGTGTGTGGCCCGTGAGAACGGGGGGAGGCAGGTGTGCATGCTTTGGGGGCCCACAAGGGCAGCAGGGTAGAGGGCAGGGCGTTGAGAGGTTTGGACAGGTGGAGGAGGTGAGCATGGTGAGAAGGGAAGCGGGGAACGGGGATTTTAGAATGGCTGGGAGGGGTTGTCAGCCCCAGATGGGGACCATGATGACCCACACTTTCCCTGAGACCCGCAGTTCTCTGGGAGGGAGGGACCAGTCCACGCCCAGGTTTGGGAGAACTCGGAGTCGATTTTGTGCAAGTCCAGCATCTTCTTGGCCATCTGTTCTCTCCCAGGCCATGCCTGGCAGACAGGGGCTGGCTGTCCTTCCAGGGCCTGTCTGTCCGCAGCGTGGTGGGCCCAGGGTGGAACGCAGGCTCAGGAAGGCAGAAGAGGTGGGCAAGGGGGTGGGGATGGAGGGGCAAGTCCTTGGCTGAGCGTGACCTGTTGGGAGATCTGTCTCCCAGTTCAGGCCTGAGACCTGGGGCTGGAGCGCCCCCTGGAGGAGACCAGTTGCGATGGGGGCATGAGTAGGAGTTTGGGGAGGGAAGGCCCGCCGGGCCGGCTGTCTGAGCGCTCCCGAAGGAAGGAGCATGGGATCCAAGCCTGCTTGGGTGGTAAGGTTTGAAAAGGAGAGAGGGTGCAGGTGGGACCTGGAGCTGGCTCCGAGGTCGCTTACCTGTGAGACCTGGCTTGACGGGGCCGTGGAGAGCGAGATACACAAGCGCGGTGGGAGTCCCCAGTCTGGGAATTGGATGTTTGTTGCGGGGAACCCTGCAAAGTTCTTGAGCCACGACAGCCGCTGGCTTGTGGGGTCCGTACTCTGCCTTCTTGGCTCTCACTGTTCTTGCCTTTTTGATTCAGGGGCTGGGCTGTGGTGACAGGACCTGGGGATGGAGGGTCCGCCCCACGGTGACCTTCCTGACCCTGCCCGCCCATTCCACAGGAAGCCGGCCTGGAGCAAGTCCACTTGGCCCTGAAGGCTCAGTGCTCCGACGAGGACGTGGACTCCCTGGTGGCTCAGCTGATGGATGAGCTCATCGCAGGCTGCAGGTAGGGGGTGCCCGGCACCCATGGCGCCCTCCCCTTCTGGCTGGCCGGCCCCTTTCCCGGGAGTGTTCGTGTGTGGCGGTGAGCGACGGCACGTCTCCCCGGCCACGCTTGGCTAGCAGTCCAGCCCGTGCTGAGTCCAAAGGTGGTGGAGCCAGCGCGGGGAGTTGAAAAGGTGACATTTAGAGCAGGTCATAAATCTCCCTGCAGCAGCGGCAGCTGCGGGCCCAGGGCGGCCCGGCTCACCTGAATGGGGAGCGTTGTGTCTCTGATCCCCGACCTCTTATTTCCCTGATGGAATCTCCAGGAGGAGCTGGCTGGTGGGGGTGACGGCGCCCCTCCTCCCCCCAAGGCTGTGTCAGGGACCGGTGTTTCTGTTTAGCCTTCTATTGACATGGCTGATTGTCAGCTTCAGGAAAAGGGAGCCCAGGGGTGAAGGAGAATGGGGGTTCAGGGCCCTGGTAGAAGGGGAAGCATCTGAACCTCTCCTCCACAGCTGGGTGATTTGGGGCTCACCACCCACCTGCTCTGAACCTTGGTTTCCTCATTTCAACCTGACATTAAGAATATTGTAACCACTTTATAATGTCACATAAGCAAAATGCCTGGCCCTTAGGACGTATTTAATAAATGATAGCTGTGATTATTATCAAGCAGAAGAAACATTAAGGAGACTTAGATTCTCATCCTTTTACCCACCTTTGTGGCTTTGGGCAACTTCACTTCTCTGGGCCTCAGTTTTCCCAGGTATTAAATGGACTTAATAACAGACAGCAGTCTTTTTTCTTACCATGGGATTAAGTGTGAATGTATGCAGATATAGTCTACACCCTCCTCTAAATCGTCTCACCCCAGCCCCTGTGGAATGTATGAGAAGTGCTGTGTGGCTGCCTGCCCCTTCTGGTCCTTTGTACCCCAGGTAGGAAGCACACCTTTATCAGAAATGGCCCTGTGGCCTGCTGCCCAGATGGGTCATTCACTCCTCCAAACTTTCCTGAGACCTGGCAGGTTCCAAGCGAGGAGCCTAAAGCGTGTTACAAGGGTGCAGCTTCAGCCCTCTCGGGGGTGATGAGGCAGAAGTGAGCAAATGAAGGAAAGTGTTGGGGGCTCGAGGCATGTGCCCCCGGAGCTCGGAGCAGGTGCATCTTGTGAAAATCTATAGACACTTCCTGGAGGCGGTGGTGCCCTAGGAGAACTCTGGAGGGGAGGAGTCAGCCTTTGGGGAACGGACTTCTGGGCATGGGCGCAGGAGCCTGGGATACCTGCTGCCTTCTGGGGGTTGTGAGGGGAGCTGCAGTCCTGTTGGGACAGGCCTCAGGGGGTTGCTAAGGCAAGCCCAGAGCTGGGGGCAGCGGGGGCCCAGGGATTCCTGGGGTTCAGACACTCACTCTGGCTGCAGTGAGAGTGGTGGGCTGTGGGTGGTGGTGAGGGGTGACTGATGAGGGCATCACCCAAGGCAGGGGACTCAGGGACATGGATGAGAGAAGTAGAGGGCAACGTGGACTGTTCAGGAGGCGCTGTGGTGAGTAACAGCCTCGTGGGGACCACTTTCTGTGCCAGGTGCGGTTCTGAGAAGTTCACCTGTATTAACTGATCATAAGAATCTTATGAGGTGGGAAGTAGAGGGATCCACATTTTACAGATGAGAAAACAGGCTCCGAGAGGTTAATCGCCCAGATTCACACCCTAGTAAGTGGCTGACCCCCTCGCTGTGCTGCTCTGTACTGGACAGGCTTTGATGGTGGATTGAGTGTGGCGGCCCAGGGAAGGTCCAGAATGGTCCCTTGGCTCTGGCCAGAGCAGGAGGGTGGAGAGCAGGGCCATTTCTGGAGGGGGACAGTGGGAGAAGAGCAGGTTTGGTAGAGGGAGAGGTGCTCGGGGCTGGCAGTGCTGAGTAGCAGTTGTCTGTGGTCTGGAGGTCGGAGGTCACTGTGAAGCTAGAGGGGGTACCCTCAGCAGGGGCAGCCGCAGAGTGCCTGGCTGTGCCCCACTGCCCGACCTGACAGCTCGGGTGCGGAGGGCGGGCCGGGGCTCTGGGTTCAGCATGGTCTGCTCATGACTCATGCGCGGTGTGGACCTTGGCAGGTCCGAGGGGCCTGACACATCTGAGACGAGTGGGTCCCGGGCCCCTGGGCCGCTGCACCGCTCTCCCAGTGCCCCCCTCTTGATGTACTTGTCTCAAAATGCCTCTGCCAAAGCCTGGTCTCCTTGAATCACTCTCCTGGGGATAGAAGGTGGCTGGGGGCCTCCTGGAGAGCCCTGGTCTCAAGTCAGGGGCTTGTGAGGAGGGTCCCACCCCCTCAGGAGGGCACGCACGGCTCTCTGTGGAAGATCTGTTCCCTCGGCTCCATCTGGGCCACCAATAGCCTTGGGGCCGCAGAAAGAGAGCTCCCCTCCCCCACCAGGCTCTGTGTTGTGCATCATTGCAGCCAACAGCAGGGCAGCTGGGTGCAGATTACATGAGCCAGCTTGCCATAGATGACCACCAGCTGCTCACGGATTCCTCCGGCCAGCCCCCGCCCACCACTCCACCATCAAGAGCCCTTCGTTTGCACAGATCCCTTTCTGCTGCATCTCCTGGGAGCCCCTCTCCCCGCTGTGCCAGTCTCGCCCACTCTGCTCCTTTGGCCCAGCCTTCTCCTCTCATCTCCTGACCCATGGACCCATCTGCCAGCCACACCTGGGTGTCCACCGGCACATCCTATCATTTTCTGTGATCTTCCTAAGCCTGTGCCCTGCCACCTCCACTCCAGCACTGCAGCGGCTCCCGTTGCCTTCAGGAAAAGCCAGCCTCGTCTGACACGTGGACTTCTCTGTCTCCACTGCCTGCTCCTGGACCTCAGCAGTCTCACCCTCCAGCCCCCTGGAGCCTCCGTGCTGGCTCGCTCCCTTGCATGTGCTCCCCCCGCCTCTGAGTCTTGTCTTCTGCACATTCTGCTTCTTCAGCCAGAAGGCCCTTCCTGCTCTGCTCGGCCTGACCTGCTTCTGCTGACCTGCCAGTGCAGCTTGAGTCCTCTTCCTCCAGGAAGTACTCCAGACTCTGAGAAAGCTCGGGGAGGGGGGGGCGGGGAGCTTGTCTGTTCCAGGGCCTTGTCTGTTCCAGGGCCTTCCTGAAGGTAGAGCTGGGTCTCATCCCTGGGTCCAGTCTCTGGTCAGGACCGACAGAGCTGTTCCTCGTGAGGATTGAAATGAATGACCCAGTGCCCAGGGTATCTTTCAGGCTGGACACTCTCCCCTCCCAGGCAGCATCCCTGATAAAGGCATCCAGTCTCCGTGGGGGCAGACAGCCACCTCGTGGACAGCCCAGCTCTGCTCCTAGCCTGTGCTGGACCCTGTCCTGGGCTGGCCTGTCGTTTCCAAGTCATCCAGGGTTGGTAGAGCGACTGCCCCTGCTTGGGGTTGGGGCCCTGTCATTGGCCTCCACTTCCAGGTCTCCCTTTTCTGGGCCTGCCTTGGGCTTTACGGGGTGGGAAAGGGCCGGGGCACCTTGCTTGTGGCAGTTACGGGTCTCGACTGTTTCTTGGGGAGCCTTGTTTGGGCTGGTGGCCTCCGTGAAAATCTCCCTTTGGTGGTCTGCATGGCAGTCCCTCTCAGTTCCGGACCCAGGCTGGGAGCATAAATCACCCTGGTTGGCTCGCCTCTCCATATCCCACTCCAGACCCGCCTGCCCCCGCCCTCAGGCCCACTCAGGCCTCCTTCCCAGCAGGCCCAGCCCAGGAGTCCGGTCGGGCCCCCCTTCACCCTCCGAACATGCCCCTCCGCCATGCTCTGGTGAGCTGGGGATGAAGGCCGCCCCTCTCCTGGCCTGGGGCAGCCCCATCCGAGGCACCCTCGGGGCAGTAAATATTATATTACCACAGGGTGTGCAGTACGTGACCTGAGACAGGCCCCAGGGCTTAAGTTTCCTGAGATGGAGTTTGCGTACTGCTCCCCCCACCCTAAAAATTCAATTAAAAAAAATAACAGGAAAAATGTAGTGCGCCGAGGGCCTGCCAGAGTGGTGTATCTGGCGGCGGCGGTGCCGCTGCGCTCGGCGGTAATTGGTTCTGCATAGCTCGGGGAAATTGGCAGAAAAATAAATCAGCCGGGAGCCGGGAGTCGAGACACCGCGGGGAGGGAACGTGAGGTGGGGGGTGGCTGCGAGTGGTGGGAGCAGATCTGGTGAGCAAGCGGGCTTGACTGATGTCCTGTTTGCGAGTCAAGGGCTTAGAGGGGGTGGGGCGGCCCGTGCCCTGGAGCCCAAGTAATCTGGAGGAGTCCTGCCCGGTGAGAAGAGCACAGAGGCCGCCACCCGCCCCTTCCGCCCTCTGTGACCCCTGTGTGCGTACTGACTGACCCTGGGCCTTGGTGTGGGCCGGAGGAGCCGTATAAAGGGGCGCCCAGGCAGGGAGCCCAGCCTTTGGATGAGGGTGGTCAGAGTTCTACGCCTCCAAATAGGGTTGAGTTTAAACCCAACCCCCCTACTGGAGGCTTGGGGCCGTGTTTCTGGGACTGCGTGTACCCCCACCTCCTCTCCAAAGGCTTCCCAAGGCAGAGGGTTCTGGGAGGGGTGCTGTGGGGCCGCCCTGGGTCGACCCATCTGTGCTGCTGGCTGCTGGCCTCCCCACAGCGTCTGCAGTGGCTTGTCAGGGGTCCATAAATTTCCTTCTTGAAGAAAGTGTGTGTACAACAGAATGGATTCGTTTCAGCCAAAGGCAACTTAGTGCTCAGGCCTCTGCTCTAGGAGGGTGCAGCGGGGGCAGGAGGGACCTACTGGGCCTCTGGGGGCTTGCAGTCAGTTGGGCAGAGGGGATGCACAGGTGAAAGAGGTCACAGAACTGGAGGCTGAGAGGGTAGGTTCCAGACAGGCAGCCTCAGAACAGAGAGGTACTTCAGAGCAGGAGGCACTCTGGCCAGGGTGGTTGGGGCAGGCTTCCTGGAGGAGGTGGCTGGAGGAGGCACCCAGGGCAGGTGGAGCAGCCAGCAGGAGGCTGAGGGTTTGAGGCCTCTTGTGAGTGCCTGTGCACACGTGTACACGCCTGTGTGTATGTCCGGGCCCGGGTGAGTGCTGGGCTCTGGCTCATCAGGCAAATCCGTCTCTGTCCGTCATAGCCAACCCCTGGGTGATGTCCAGGAGATGCCCTCTGCCACCCACCTGGACCAGTACCTGTACCAGCTGCGCACCCGCCACCTGAGCCAGATCACCGAGGCGGCCCAGGCCCTGAAGCTCGGCCACAGTGAGCTCCCCGCTGCCCTGGAGCAGGCTGAGGACTGGCTCCTGCGGCTCCGTGCCCTGGCTGACGAGGTAGCTGACCCTGGGAGGTGCCTTCCTTCCTGCCTGGGATGTCAGAGCTGGGAGGGGCAGGGGGATGTCTGGTCCAAACTGGCTCTGTTGCTGGGTAACCTTGGGGAGGTGACTTAATCTCTCTGAGCCTCCATGTTTGCCTTCAGAGGGGATACTGGGTGTGGTGGGGCCCAGCCCAGAATCTGGCATGTAGTAGGTGCTTGATAAATGCCCCCGAAGAAAGAAAGTGAAGTCACTCCGTCATATCTGACTCTTTGCGACCCCATGGACTGTAGCCCACCATGCTCCTCCATCCATGGGATTTTCCAGGCAAGAGTAGTAGAGTGGGTTGCCATTTCCTTCTCCAGAGGATCTTCCCGACCCAGGGATCGAACCTGGGTCTCCCACGTTGTAGGCAGATGCTTTACCATCTGAGTCACCAGGGAAGTTCAAAAATGCCCCCAAATATGCTCAATAAATGTGCTTCATAAATGCTGCCGATGGCTTCCCAGGTGCCTCAGTGGTAAAGAATCCGCCTGTAGTGCAGGAGTAGCAGGAGACGTGGGTTTGGTCCCTGGGTCAGGAAGATCCCCTGGAGGATGGCGTGGCAACCCGCTCAAGTATTCTTGCCAGGAAAATCTCATGGACAGAGGAGCCTGGTAGGCTTCAGGCCAGAGGGTCACAAAAAGTCACACATGACTGAAGAGACTTAGCGCAAATGGTGCCAAAGTATGTCAGAGACAGAGCTGGGACCAGAATCCGGGGCGCCTGGTCCAGTGCCAGGGTCCCCTTCCCCAGGGACCCAGCCCCACCTCCCCACCTACCTGTCTGCCTCGAGCCTGCCTCACAGGACCCTGTGTTTCCTGCCCGCCCGGATGCTCCTGAGCCCCAGGCTTGAGGAGGCTGCACCTGTAGTAATGTTGCATCTACACCCTGAACCCTCTGCCCTCTGGGGTCAGATGCCCCCACCAGGTCTCCAGGGAAGCAGGCAGGCCACAGATGTGTCTAGAATGAGGAGAAAGGTCTGCCCATATGTCATGGGTGGACACAGGTGCTGACCGCCCTGGCCAGAGCCATGTGGGACCCCCAGGGAGGGAGGTCGTGAGGCATGATCTCTGCAGAAGGGGTGTGCAGAGAAGGCCAGAGCCTGAGTGGGGAGAAGAGGGCCCAGGAGGTGGAAGGGGTGGTCTGGAGGGGAAGTGGCCTGAAGGGTCCGTGTTGTCTCTTCCCCAAGTGGGGCCTCTAACATATGACTGGTTACTTGGGTGCCACTGTGCTGCTCAAGCCCAGGATGACCCCTGGAAGTGGCTGTGGACCATCCCCTGGGGTCACAGACTGCCTTCCACATCTTGGCCCAGACTCCGGAACCCTCAGCGCAGACTGTGTCGTGGCTGGGAGTGGTTAAGGTGACAGGAGCACTAAGGATTGTGGAGGAAATGGGAGGGAGCCTTTCTCAAATTTGAGTGTGCTTCAGAATCCCCCGAAGGGCGTGTCAGCACAGGGTCCAAGCCCCACCTGATCTCGCATCTGGGGTGGGGCCTGAGCATCTGCACTTCCGGCAAGTGTCCAGGTGGAGCTGCGGGACCACACTTGGTGCTGTGGTTAGGGACACATATTTAGAATCAGAAAAGCCTGGCTCCTCGCCTCTTTGAGCCTGAGTTTCCTCGCCTGTGCTGCCTCCCGGCTGCAGGGGGGAAGTGACACGCAGGGAGACGCTAAGGGAGGGTGCCGCCCAGCAGCCCCTCCCACAGAGCACAGGCCTTGGGAGCAGATGGATTTAGCCGACGGACCACCTCTCCTGAGTGTGGCATCTGGGAGCAGTTCTCCCTAGAGGCGTGGAAGCACTCCAGGGCCCTCCGTTTTCAGAGCCCTGTGTCAGTGGCCCCAGAAAAGGGCCAGACCCCCGAGCCCCTGCTGTTAGAGGGAGAAGGGCCCGGTGTCCTCTGGGAAGAGGCTCGCCTCTTCCAGCAGATTCACAGCTGCTGTCAGGAGTCGGGAAGGGGGTGGCTCTTAGGTGTAATGTCATCTCTAGGGTCAAGTCAGCATTTCTCTACTCCCCAGTGGAGGGGTCTAAGAACTTGGGGCTCCAGGCAGGAGGGTCTCTTCCCAGAAAATGTGAATGCACAGCAGTGAATTCCTGGTGGGCTACTCCTGTGAGCTGGGGGCAGCCTGGCATCCTCTCCTTGAGGGCTCATAGCTGCTGAAGATACAGGTGCCCAGCCAGCCCTGGGGAGTCAGGGGACACCCGAGGGTAGGAGCTTGGAGGAGAGGCCTGCGGAGGCTGGCTCACTTGTGGTGGGCTGAGGGCGCGGGCTGGGAGGTACCGTCGTCCCTACCCTGACTGCCACCCTCTCTCCAGCCCCAGAACAGCCTGCCTGACATCGTCATCTGGATGCTTCAGGGGGACAAGCGGGTGGCGTACCAGCGGGTGCCTGCCCATGAGGTCCTCTTCTCCCGCCGGGGCACCAGCTACTGTGGCAAGAACTGTGGAAAACTGCAGACGATATTTCTGAAAGTGGGTTGTTTTCCCTTAAGTTGTGGTCATACTCTCTTACCCCTAGGGTGGTCCACTTCCCTCCGGTTCCCTGTTTTCTGTCAGGCTCAGAATTTCAAGTCTCTGCTCTCTGAAGGGACCGAGGGCTGCCACAGAAAGACTTCCCTTCTCCCCTCCTCCCACAAAGTCCCTAGACCCCATGCACTTGGTTTGGAAAGCGAGTAGGTGAGAATCAGGGGGTGCTTGGAATGAATGGGGGGCTGACCCCGAAGGCTGTGCTCCTCTCCAGCCAGCTCCCTGGTGGGGGCGGCCTCAGCCCTCAGCCCCCACGGCCAACCTTTAGGAGTCCTGGCACAGACCTGCTTCCACCCTCCAGAGGGTTTGGCTCCAGGCAGAGTCACACTCTGGTTAGAGTTCCTCCCCGTGTTAAGGCTGATGTGTGGGCGCTGGCTGTGCCCGTGGCTCTGCTCATCGGAGGCCTGGGACCAGATAACCCTGTCCCTTCCATCCTTTGGTCCCCACCTCCCCTGCCCTTTCTCCTCCCACCCATCCTTGCTCCCCCACCGTCTTCTTTCAGCCTTGGGGGTGGGTGACAGGGAAGTGAGCAGGTGCCTGAAGATGCCTGCTTTCTTCTCCGGGTTCATGTGGGGATACACGAACCTTGGTCAGGGGGCTGTGGCCGGCTGGTCGGGACACAGTTCAGGGACACCCCTCTCTGAGCTGTGGCTGCTGCGGCCCAGGCGAGGGTCTGCGTGTAGAGAGCCGTCACTGAGGCTGCTCTGATCGAGGAGGAGGCCTGGGGAGTGAGCCTGCCGCTCACTGCATGGGGCTGACTCCAGATGGCTCTGCTGGCATCATGAACTGCCTGGCCTTCAACCTTCCCTCCCCTGTCTCTTCCCATCCACACCAGAGCCTCCTTCCATCTCACCTCTTCCAGGAAGTCACTGTGGACTAACCTTAGCCTCCAACCTCTGAGTGGCTATTGGCCGATCCATTCATACACTGGCCAGTCATTCTCGCTGCCCTCTGAGGTGGGCAGAGGAGACAGCTTTCAAAGGCACAGTGTGTGTGGACAGGTTGTAGGTTGGCTGAAATACTGTGTGTCCTTGGGCAGATTGCCCAATCTCTCTGAATGCTGTTTTCCTACCTATAGAATAAAGATCAGACTGCCCTGATTACAGCATTGAGCATGGAATTAGGTAGCACAAGTCAAGGATCTTCCTGGAACTAGGTGATCAATGAATACAATTTTTTTTCTTCTCTTCTCCCCTTTTCCTTCTGGGGAGCTCTTTGCCCCCTGGGGAGAGGAGGCTCCACCAGCATCGTGACTGGAGGCCATCACAAAGCCAGGGATGATCAGAAGTCTACATGCAGGTCATTGGTGCTTCAGAGGACAGCTGGCTTTGCCTAGAAAGAGGGCAGGGGTATGAGGCAGTGGGCTGGCCCTCCCACCTGGGACATTTTCCTCGTGAGATCCCAACCTCCTAGCATCCTGCTTTCTTCTCTCCCAAGCCAGCTCCTTGCCTGGTTGGGCAGATGGGAAAGGAACTCCAGGAGCGGCCACATCTGAACAGGGTTAACCAGACTGTCAGGCTGCAGTGGAGGTGAGGCTGCAGGAACGGGCCTGGTAGACGCCTGTGAACGGAATGAGCATCAGGCTCTGACCTCTTGGCCCTGCAGCCTCAGGGAAATGCAAACTGAAAAATTTTTCTGATCCCAAGCAAGAAAAAAAAAAAAAAGATATAAGATTGTTTCTCGAAGTCTTCCCCACTGAGTTTATGAGCCCCGCCAGTAGCTCCTGAGCAAGCTCTACAAAAATGTTGGCAGCAAGCAGAGACCAAGAAAACATTGGTGTTTCTTAAGTTAAACCAAAGTTGGAAAAAATGAGCACCAGCAGAGAGGGAGAGGAGCCCCAAACTAGACATTTCTTTATTTGCTGTTGCTATTTTGGGTCCAGCAGGCTGGCCCTGTCTGGGGGAGGGCAGGGGAGAGACTGGGGGCGGATGGGGGAAGAGGGGGGTCAGGCATTCCTGCCATCTCCCTGGGGCTGGTGGTTTGGAGGGGAAAAGGCTACTAACCACCCCAGGGGAGAGGACACCGAAGCAAACAGTCATAGGGAGGTTTCCGAGGGGTGACACTTGGGGTCAGGGGCTCCTCTAGGCTTCACTGAGGATGAATCAAGACAGAGAGGCTGGGTGAAGGGTGAGATTGCTGATGCCCTGGCATGACCACCCCTTTCTGATCCTCTTACCTGGCCTGGGCTCCCGCTCTGGGGATCCAGGCCTCTTCTACTGGTTGGAGAGACTCCCTTTCCTCCTCTAAACCCACCAAAGTGACTTTCTCATCTCATTCAGCTCCATGTCCCAGCAGAGACACTCCTCCAAGCTCAGGCACATGAAGCCTGGATACTTAATGTGTTACTTCCTCTAGGGGACTGTGTGTTATTCTGAAAGTGAGGCACTTCTGTTCCTTAGGCCGTATCTGACCCTTGATTTCAATCAAATGGTGAAGCAGTTGTGGAGAATAAATGTTTTATGTTGGGTTGTTGTGGTTATTCTGTTTTGGCAGAGCTTCTGAAAGTTTCAGGATAAAAAGCAGTTGAAGACCAGTGAATAGCGGTTAACATGCTGATAAGCACTTGAAAGGGTGGGGATATCAGATGATACAACATCCAGCCAAAAACCCCTGAAAAAAAAAAACAAAACCCAAAACTGAAACTGAATAGAGAGGCTTTAACCTCTCCCCTTTTCAGACCTTTCTTTCTCTTATAGAGACATGTTCTAGAACCGCACCATCCAATATGCTAGCCATATGTGGTTATTTAAATTTAAATGAAATAAAACTAAAAATTTAGTTTCTCAGTCATACCAGCTACATTTTAACTGCTCAGTTGCCACATGGAGCTGGTGCATTGAACTCTGCAAATGTAAAAAGCCATTTCCACTGTAACAGAAATTTCCACGGGACCATGCTATTCTAGGAGAGAGCAGAAGTGAGGATGCAGTGGGAGAGGGGAGAATGGGGCTCCTGGTCTCGACACAGCCCGTCTCTGCAAAGAGCACCTGGATGGGAGGAATGCCGTCTTCTCTTTTGATGGGAAGGAATCTTGGTGAGGTTTCTCAGTCGTCTGTGAACTTCTGAGAAGTCCCCCAATAGGGCCCACCCTGATGGGGTGACAGGCTGGTATGCCCAGGCCTGGAGGCCCTGCAAGTTGAGACATCCTGACTCTGAAGGGGACTGTGGGTTTCTTTCCTTCTCTGGTACCCAGTATCCGATGGAAGGGGTGCCCAGAGCCCGGATGCCGGTGCAGATTCGGGTCAGGCTCTGGTTTGGACTCTCTGTGGATGAAAAGGAGTTCAACCAGTTTGCTGAGGGCAAGCTCTCCGTCTTCGCTGAAACTGTGAGTGCCTGACCGCCTGCCCACCCTGCCCCCAGCCCCTGAGCTACTGCAGGCCTGCTCACTTCCCTGTTGCTCACTCTCCAGTATGAGAACCAGACCAAGCTGGCCCTGGTTGGGAACTGGGGCACAACTGGCCTCACCTACCCCAAGTTTTCTGACATCACGGGCAGGATCAAGCTACCCAAGGACAGCTTCCGCCCCTCAGCTGGCTGGGCCTGGGCTGGAGACTGGTTCGTGTGTCCAGAGAAGACGTGAGTTGTGGGCAGGGAGGGCTTGGAGATGTGGGCAGGGAGGGCTTGGAGACCCCCTCTGCCCCAGCCATTTCTGTGAAAGGGTCTCTGTCTGCTCTGCCCCTACGTTGGTCATAGTGACTCCCTTGAACTCTCCTGGGCTCACGAGGCAGCATTCTCTGCTCAAAGGGCTCTAATGATCAGAAAGTCCTTTCTGATTAAACCTAAGCTGACATCCAGTAGACTTTGCATCCATTGGTTACAGCCCTTTCCTCCAAGATGCCAGAGAAAGCCTGCTCTCTCCTCTGCATGTTAATCCCTCTCCCGTCTCGGTCCCTCTCCCGTCTCAGGCCCCCTCTCCCTTAGTGCCTCTCAGAACAGCCTTATCCTTCTCCAACTGCATTGCCATCTCTACCTCTTCCTCCTCTCTCTTTTTCTATTTCGGTTGATATTCAACAGTTTTTTTTTTTTTTTTTTAACTCTTTAAAAATTGAAGAGCAATGCCTATCGTAGTCACCTACTCAGATCTTAAGTATGTAGCCTGATAATCTTTGACATTTCTGCAACTATCTACTGAGCTTCAAATTCCCACAGGGTATTTGGAGTCTTCAGTTGGTTTCCCTGTTTCTTTCTCTATCTTGGTGGTGACGTTGTCTTCCGTCCCCTTGACTCGCTGCCCTTCCTGTCTCTTCCCCTCATCTCTCCTGTTGTTGGTTGGAAGTGAGGCTGACACAGAAAGGTTGGCCCAGGCCCTGGAGTGCTCTGCCGGAGGGTGTGGATGGGTGGGGGTGTTGGCAGAGACTCTGACTCACCCCTGTCCGCAGACTGCTTCACGACACTGATGCTGGCCACCTGAGCTTCGTGGAGGAGGTATTTGAGAACCAGACCCGGCTCCCTGGAGGCCAGTGGATCTACATGAGTGACAACTACACGGATGTGGTAAGGGGGTGCTCTGGGGGCAAGTGGGCTCTGCTTTCCCAGGGTCCTGGGCATTTAGGCCCAGGAAGGGCCTGTGACTGAGAGAAGAACGTTCTCCCCTGCTCCCACAGCCCCAGCACCCACGCTTGGGCTTTCACAGGGCCAGTGAGAGGTCTGGCAAGGGTCGGACACGGACCCCAAGTGACACCTGGGGCTTTGAGAGTGTGCAGCGTCAGGTTGCATCTTCTCATCTCCCCATCCGTCTCTTCTCACGCTTGCCTGACCCGTGTCACTCTAGAACGGGGAGAAGGTGCTTCCCAAGGATGACATCGAGTGCCCGCTGGGCTGGAAGTGGGAAGATGAAGAGTGGTCCACGGACCTGAATCGGGCTGTCGATGAACAAGGTGGGCGGCGTGTGGAGCCCCCTGAGCACCCAGCAGTCTTGTGAGGCATGTTGGTGGGGACAACTAGAGGCAGAGCCCTTGGACTTGGGGTACTGGCCTTCACTGGGCTAGTTCATCTGGGGGACCTCCTGGGGAGTCCTTACTTCAAACTACAAATCGGGAATCGGTGGCCACTTGAAAGTCTGTGAATGTCCTCCAAATGCTGAGTGGGAGATGGCCAGGCCATGAACGATGGGCGCCTCTCCCCCAGGCTGGGAGTACAGCATCACCATCCCGCCGGACCGGAAGCCGAGGCACTGGGTCCCTGCCGAGAAGATGTACTACACACACCGGCGGCGGCGCTGGGTCCGTCTGCGCCGGAGGGACCTCAGCCAGATGGAGGCGTTGAAGCGGGTGAGCCCGGGGGTGGAGGTGGGCAGAGGTGAGGCCCTGGGCAGGGGAGGCCAGCTGGGCACAGTGCACACCTCTGTGCACACACGCACGCAGGGGGCGTGTGCAAGACAAGCACTCGAGATGCTCGAAGATCACGTGTCGCTCACACAGGTGCTCATGGACAGAAAGCACCCAAACGCCCACGACTATGCGTGGGGATGTGTTCAGCATCCCCTGGAAGGGGTGAAGGTGTGCCTCGGGCGTGTCTGTGGCTGGGTGGCCTTGGGGCAGAGTCTGAGATAGGAGCTTGGCTACCTGCAGTTTGTTGAGGCAGAGCTCTCGGGTGCCAAGAGCAAGACTGTGGTCCCAGGCAAGACGGTTTTGACTTGAACTGTGGCTCAGAAAGGGGCTCAACCTGGAGCACCACAGCGCTCTCCTCACCTGGAGGCAAGGGGGCTGGGTTTGTACCACCTTAGCCATCAGTCACTGACTGGGGTTGCTGGGGTGGGCTAGCTGCATACCCTCCCCAGGAAGCCTGTTCCCTCCAGCATGGCCAATTCCGCGGAGAAGGGGCCTGCTGCGGATGAGGGTGCTGCTAGTCAAAGAGCCTGGGTGGGCTCAGTCAGCATTTACCAGAGGGCATGTTCAAGTGTGAGCACCCCTGCCCACAGCCATGCCCAGATACCCCAGGATGCAGACAGGTGCAGAGCGAGCTTGTGTGAGCACACACCTGCCTGCACCTGCTTCCGGGGTCACCCAGACGCTCGCGTTCTGCGTGCCTGCCTCCCCGGAACCCTCTTGGCCTGTGTCCTTCCTTTCCAGGCACACGTTGGAATTTTGGCTCGAGAACTAGGCCTCCCCTCCAGTCCAGGAATAGCCTTTGGCATGACCCAAGTCCCTTCTCTCTTTGGTTACAGAGACTCTAGAGAGGAAGGTCACTGGGTCCCAGGAGAGGCCAGGCTTTTGGGCTGTTCCTGGTGTCATGAACCAGACAGACGCCACTGTGCCTATGAGGGCACCCAGGGGACAGAGGCGAAGTCTTGCCAGGCGCTGTGCCTCGCCTGCCCCCTCACCACCGGCATCGCCCCGCAGAGGGACACAGCCAGCCTTGGGACTGGCGCTGAGCTCATGGCCCTGAGGATCATCTCAGGTCATGAGATGGTGGGAAGGGGCTTCTGGGACTCCCTCCAAGATGGGAAAGGGCCCCCTTGGAGGAAGTCTGGGGGGTCTCTCCGCACTGTTGTAGGTCTCACCTCGTGGAGAAACAACCTATGTCTGGGAAATGAGCTATTCATTTTGCCTCCGAATTGCAGATCCATTTCCTTTTTTATAAGTCGGAATATGAAGAAGAAAAAGGAAATTACAAGGAAACCTTGGGTTCACGAAATCCACCTAGAATCCAAATAAACAAACAAACCAAAAGCCCAGTGTTTTCATCACTGCTCAGTCTACCTTCCTTTCTTGGCTCCTTGGATCTCCCCACAGCCCAGGGAGCCTCTGATTTCCTGACCTGGGACTCTTGTCATTGCAGAAACCGCTCAGAAGCCCCTCCTCCAGGGGTCCCTCCCAGGTTTTCCTACCTGCAGGGTGATGATGCAGGGTGTGCGTGTGGGGAGTCCCGGAGGGCAAGAAGGGCACAGCTGGAGCCCAGCCCGGGACTCCCTGCCAACCTGCCAAGCAGCCCCTGAGTCTGGCCTGTTCTCCCATGCAGCACAGGCAGGCGGAGGCAGAGGGCGAGGGCTGGGAGTACGCCTCGCTCTTCGGCTGGAAGTTCCATCTGGAGTACCGCAAGACAGACGCCTTTCGTCGTCGCCGCTGGCGCCGCCGCATGGAGCCCTTGGAGAAGACAGGGCCTGCGGCTGTGTTTGCCCTTGAGGGGGCCCTGGTATGTGGCCATGCCTTTCTGGGGTCGACTGGGTGCAACATGTTTTTCCAGGGCTGCTTAGGGCTGACGAAGGTGAGGTGCAGGGGGCCCCGGGATGGGACTGTGAATTTGGTCCCCTGGGGTTGCATGTGGGGATATGGACACCACTCTGGGTATTCTCCTGAAACAGAATAGCTTGTTTCTTGGCACCAGAAGACCCACTACTACTTTGGCAATTGAGATGGGAGCAGGGAGAGGGCCTGGACTTCTGGTGCTCTGACCTGTGACTGAGGCCAAGGGACCTGTCTCCTCTGAAGAGGCTAGCTGGCCTGGGGATGGGCCTGGGAGGCTTTGGCCCGGCCCAGGGGAGTAGCCAGAGGGGTTCAGAGACCCTGAATGTCCTCGGGTGGACTTGGATCCTCCTGAGGCAGAGGCTATCTCGTGGGCGTCCCGAGAATCTGGGGAGAGAGGTGCCTTAGAGACCCCTTCCCAGAGCTAGTGGAGTGAGGGTCAGATCAAAGTTATCCAGGGTCTGGATGATGTGTTCCACAGAAAAGATGTGTTCACGCTTCCTGGACGGACCAAATGGGGACATTTGGGACCAGGGGATAGCCTGTCCCCTGCTCTGTTGGTCTGGGGATTTCCAGAGTTGGGGGTGAGATGCCCATGAGGAGATGTCACCTCTGAAATCCAGATAGGACAGCCTTCCCCCTGGGTGGGGGACAGGCCTTTGCGCTGTGACCCATGGGAGTAGGTCTCACCAGCTTTACTGGCTAATAGAATCTGAGTGTGTCTTCATGAGCCCACTGTGTGTGTATTTGAGTACATATAAGTGTTTGGTCTGGGTGAGGAGCAGTGGGTCTTAGCCCTCAGCCAGGAAGTACAGTGGGGAGGGCCCCCCGACCTGATGGGATGGCTACAGAAAAAGGAGTGGAAGCTGGCAGTGGCCCTGAGGGGGCCTGGGCAGGGCCTGGAAGCTCGGCCACTCCCAGGACCTACGGGGGGCCATGTCCAGGGGTGACGGTATGGGAGATGGAACCCCCTTGGGGCCGGGTGATGTCAGAGGCTCTAGAGGGAGCCCCTCCCGGTCTGGGGGCCAAGTGGTAGGGAGGCTGAAGGAGGGGGCGGAGCTCTGGGCTCTCTGGGCCCCTGAGCTGGTGCTCAGGCTGGTATGGTGCCGGAGGGCAGGGGGTTGGAACTGCCACCCAGGCTGGAGCAGCCGCGGCCGGGGATCTCTTTGTCCTGTTGGAAGGGGCCTGGCTCGGGCACAGGGCAGGGCGTGGGGGAGCTTGTGTGGCTTCCACTGAGGGGCAGGGAGTAAAGACCTTGGCAGACCTCAGAGGCAGGGCCAGGTCTGAGGGTGCTGCCCCCTACGGGGACAGGGCTTGTTTTCATCAGATAGAAATGCAACCGAAGTGGGCTGAAGAGAGGAAAAGAGCTTAAGGCTCAGATGGCTGGGAATCTGATTCACCACGAGGTGAATCAGGCATCAGGCCTGGCAGGAGCCAGGGGCTCACACAGTGTCCCTGGGACTCTGTGTTTCTGACTCGCTCCGCGGCCTTGGCCCCATTCTCACACTGGCTTATTCCATGTGGTGGCAAAGATGGTGCCCGTGACGGAGGCTGCCACCGTCTTTACAGCCAGCAGAGCCCAGCTGGCCTTCTCTCTTTCCTCACAGCTGGAGACCCCAGGGGGGAGAGTGTACTTTCTCAGGGAGGCCAGGGCCATCTCGTGTGCGACTGACCAGCTCTCCTGGGCCCTGTGCCCATGCCAGTGCCTGAGCCCGAGGGCGAGGAACGGAATGTTCTGATTGACTGTCTTGGTCACGCTCCCCTTTTCTTTGTGGTCGACAGCCCCACCAGGTTGGGGAGAAGAGCATCTGAGAAGGAAACAAGACTCACCGGTGCTGGGCACAGAGTGCAGATGACCACGGTGCTCTTGAATAAGCAGTAGGGAGCGAGTGTGGACTGTCAAGGGGAGGAGGAGCGCCCTGGTCAGAGCTGGGATTTAGGGCCCTCATCAAGTAGCCATGGAGGATGGCAGGGGAGGGAGAGCCTTCCATCACGAGACCCCCAGGAGGCTTGGTTAGAGATCTGGGAGCAGGTGACCATCTGGGGTGGGAGCCAAGAGAGTGGAATGGACGGAGGTAGAGTGGCAAGGCTTGGGGAGGGAAGGGTCAATCGGGTGTCAGAGGCTCCGCCGGATGGGCAGTAGGGCCACTCCCCTCGCCAGGCTGTGGGGTGGGTGGGCCTGGGGCTGCGATGAGTTCACGGTTGGCCCTGGTGAGTGTGACACACACCGTGAAGTGCTGTGTGAGGAAGATGGATCTGGCGGCTGCCTGCCAGGCGGCCCCAGGGCAGGGAGACCGGGTGTGTGGGGGGCTGAGCGTCAGCTGCGAGGGGAGGGAGGGGGCTGGGAGGAGAGAGGGCGCCAGGCCAGAGGTGGCCCCGAGACACGTGGAGGAAAGCGTGGACGGCTCCGGGGCTGGCGGGGATTGAGGGGAAGAAGGCGAGCGAGGCTGGGGGACCCACTGCCAAGCTTTCATGGCTCGGTGACTGGGAGAGTGAAGGCGGGCATTTCCCAGAACTGAGAAACGAATCCGTTTACTCTTTACGTGGGAGAAAATGTTGTGAGGGAGCCCTGAAATCAAATGTCAAGTCAAATGGGAAGGTGACTGGTAGTGATGCAGATGTGAGCCGCCTGTGATCTGTGGAAGAAATCAGGGCAGTGAAGCCTGGAGTCCTGGGGGAGCTTTGCTGATATAGGGAGCCAGAGGCGGACAGTGGTCAGAGTGGCTGGATCTGTGAAGACTGGAGGACACAGTCTTTAGGTGTGACCAGCATTTGGACAGGGCCACAGGCCCATTGGATAGGAACTGACTAGATCACTCTACTTGAGCCAAAGACCACCCCTCATCAGCATGAGAGCACACACACAGATGCGTGCACACACACACACACACACACACACTCACACACACACACTGTCCTTCCATGGTCACGTTTACCTGCCTCCTGCCAGGACCAAGGACAGCCTGGGTGCCCATTCCCGAGTCTGCTGTCCTTCATCCCGGGGAGAACTGATGCTCTAGCATCAGGGCAGACGGTTGGGTTTTCTGGACGTCAGGACCAATCTAATTGTTCCAGGTACTGGCCTTTGCCCACTGGTCACTGATGCCTGCTGATTCCCTTGGCAGGAGTGTGGAAGTGGGTGGGTGAGGCTTCTGAATGGCACCGGTTTGGTTTGAATGTTGCTTCCTCTGCTTCCACTAAGGATAGGTTACTTGTCTCTTTAGCAACTCTGTTACCTTATGAAAATTACTACATCCATGGGTCCTTGTAAGGAATGAAGACATAACCCATGTAAAGAAGTGATTCTGTTTTAATTGAACTTAGGATCCATCTAGGGATCTTGTTAAAATGCACACTTTTGATCTGATGTCTGAGTGGGGCTTGAGAGTCTTCATTTCTAACAGGCCTCCAGGGATGCTGACATTGCTGATCTCAGGACCGTCTTTGAGTAGCCAGGATGTCAGCTGCATAGAACATCCTGAAGATGAGGGAGGCAGTCATATCGGCCCCCTACTTGAATGAATGCCCCTCTGGGGGAGGGGGGCTGTCTCTTCCGGGCTGAAGGTGTGTGGCCAGGGTCCTAGAGAGGGAGGCAGGGAAAGGTGACATGTCCTCTCTGTTTCTTTGTGGGAGAAGGTGATCTTTTCTTCTAGTGATCCGTCTGATGGACCTGGCTCATGGGAGACCCCAGTCTGATTAGGAGGAGGGATATTTACATCTGAATGCAAATAAGCCCAACACAATCTGCATCTTTGAAGTACAGACTGAGAGTCATTCCAGAGTGACGGCATCTAATGAGGGGAGCTTCTTGGAGGAGGCCCTGGGGAGGCAGAGCTTGGAGGAACCCAGGACTGTGGGTGGTGGCCAGGTAGCCTTGCTGGTAATCTGACATTTCTAGATGTCTGGGCCCAAGGGCCAGGCCTATGGCGCCCCCTTGCCTCCTACTGCCCGTCCCCTGGCCCATGAGTCCACCAGCAGGCCGGGCCTCACTTGCCAGCTCCCCTCCTGAAGACGTCTCGCTGGAAGGCAGGCCCTGTCTGCTCATTAGCACGGGCAGCCTTTCCCTGAAACCTTCTGCCGGGGCCAAGCCTGGCTCCCTCTGCGGAGCGGGAGGCCCTGGCTCTGTCTGCTAATCGTCTGCTGTCTCCATCGCGAGCATTATTTTATTTTCGTATTATTCTTTTTCCAGCTAATATCCTGGCATTCCCAAAGACACCGGGTTTCATAATCTTCCTGGCGTTCCCAGGGAGCTGGGAAGCAGAGTACAAAGCTGCTATTATAGCGTGTTCCATCCAGCCTCCCTCTCCTCGCCCCACACCCCTCGCTGCCGCCGCCACCGCCACCGCCGGCTCCGACCCAGTCACCCCCTCCCGACGCCACCGGCCTCTCTGAGAACCCTGGTGACGGCTGCTGGGGATGAGCTCACAGAATCCATCCTGTGGCCCTTGCCCTGTGCCTGCCCTCCTTGCGCGAGGATTTTTCCAGAGCCCCGTCTCTGCGCTCGGCCTGCAGAGTCTGGAAGGGTTTTCTGAGATGCCTGAGCCTGGGCAGGGAGAGGAGGAGATGCAGATTCGGCCAGTGCACTCCTCACCCAGGAGATTTTTAGAGCTGGAAGGAACTCTCCATCTGGGTGCTTGACATTGGGTGCAGAGCTGTGAGTGTGCATGTGTGATCTGTGTGCATGTGTGTGTAAGCCTGTGTGTGGTGTGTATGGATGTATATGGTGTGTGCAGTGTGTGTCTGTGTTGGGTAAGGGTGAGGCCTATGATTTTCTCCAGTTCTCAAGAAAAGCAAGGGTCTCAAATAGAGTAAGAATTACTAAAATCTCTTTTGCCTTGTGCCAAAGACCAGGTTGAGAGCTATATGTTCATTGTCTCATTTCATCCTCACAGTGACCCCAGAAGGCTGGATTTTATGATTATACCCATTTTATAGTTGGGGAGACGGAGGTTCTGGAACTACGCTAATAGCCAGGTGTGGCTATTTAAATTTACATTTAAAGTGATTAAAATAAGAAAATTCAGCTCGCCAGTCACACTGGCCACATTTCAAGAACTGAACTGCCATGCCTGGCTAGTGGCTACCATTGGACAGTATAGAACAGTTCTGTCTTTATGGAAAGTTCTGTTGGACAGCGCAGCTCTAGAACTCTGAGCCCTAATGTGATCCCAGAAGAAACGGGCCTGAGAAGGTGTTTGCCCTGCAGCACGGCATGGTCAGTTCTAGAACCAAGGCCAGGCTTCTCAGGTTCATCTCCCCACTGCTGTTAGGGCATGAAGTCCTCCCTCACAGAGGACCCTTGAGTGGGGTCCCAGGGAGCTTCCTGGGCAGGGTGCAGCCCCCTCCTCATCTTGTAGCCAGGCAGCGTGCCCTCTCTGGGCAGTTGGAACCACTGACTCCAGCCATGAAGCCTCCAATTGGTTGGCAGGGCCGTCTCTATGGGTCCTGACCTGAAGTGCGGAGGATCCATAGAGACAGGAATCCCCAGCACCAGTCAGGGGCAGAGAAGGGCAGCTGGGGAGTTGGAAATGGTAGGAAGGGGGTCAGGGAGAGGTTGGTGCCAGAGAGGAGTAATTTGGGGTTTGAACTGGCTGAAAAGGAGGTCAGATGTGGGTGGGGAGGGCAAGGCCCATCTCTGGACCTGGATGAAATCTGGTGTTATGTGCAGGGCACCTAGGCATACTTCCTAGAGTGGGTACTTTGAGTGAGGGCAGCTCCCGGGAGATGAGAGGCCTTGGCCTTATTAAGTGGCCAAGGCCCCTGGCTGGGTGTGTGGGCCATTGGAAGGTGGCTCTGTGTCTCTTGAATGTCCTTGTGGAGCACTTGTCACACCTGGTATTGTGCTGTGGGGAGAGTTGAGGGCTGCTGACTCCCTGCATAGAAGGACCACCTGCATGAATCCTCTAAATATGCAGACTTCGGGTCTATCTTGCTCAAGAGCTGGATGCTGAAGCCTGAGTGTGTCTGTTGAAACGTGTGTGTCCATGGACCTGAGACAGAATATCAGCACAGGGGCAAGCCTGGACCGGGTGTTCCAGTGGGGTGAATGTGACAGGCGTCCCCATGTGTGCCATTATACATGCATGAGGGTCTGCGTCCACAGTTGCTAGGGCGACCTTATAATTTATCATCTGGTCTGCATGCATGCTAAGTCGCTGCAGTCGTATCCGACTCTTTGCGACCCTGTGGACTGTAGCCCGCCAGGCTCCTCTGTCCATGGGGATTCTCCAGGCAAGAATACTGGAGTGGGTTGCTATGCCCTCCTCCCGGGGATCTTCCCTACCCAGGGATTGAACCTGTATCTCTTATATCTCCTGTATTGGCAGGAGGTTCTTTACCACTAGCGCCACCTGGAAGCCCATTGTCTGGTCTAGAGACTTAAAATTCATGCTGGAAAACAGGCTAAGCTCGGACCATTCCAGGCCAACCAGGATGTACAGTTGTCCTGACTACAGAGGCACTCTGGCATGGCCTGAAACCCATTTGAGTGTGCTCTGCAGACTTCAGAGACCTGGAAAGCCTGGAGGGACACACACGTACACACAAACACAGACACTCGCGCCAGCCCACACGTGGCATTGTGGATTCTCCAGGTTTCCTAATTCCACTCTCAAGTTCCCGGGGGGCCGGCCAGTAGCTTTGTAAGGAGTTTCACAGCTGCTTTCAAGCCCTGGCTCCAGCTGTAAATTAAATGGGGTTGCACACTCGCCTGCTATTCCACTTAAGGTTGCAATCAGCCCTGATTGGGAAGGGAGGGCTGTGTGTTCCAGAGCTTCCTCTTTCACAGGGTTCTCCTCCTCTGGCCTGGCCTGTGGGCCTGTGTGGGGTTTCCCTGGAAGCTGGGGCCAGGCAGCCAGGGCAGGGACGCGGGTGTGGACTCCCCAGGGCCTGACTTGGCACTTAGTCCCATCCTACACAGATCTCTGCTCAGGTGCTGAGCTCTGATAGGAAAGCAGGAGCTGGGAAGAGCCCTGAGGGGTCCCGGGAGATCCTGGGCTCTGCCAGCGGATTTCCCAGGCGACCTGGGGGAACACATGAATCTCCAGGCCTCAGCTTTCTCACTTAACTCACGGAGGTGCTAACAGCACAGCAAAAATAACCATCTCCCCTACAGAGTGGGCGCTGGCAAACGGCGGCCCGCGGCCCAGTCCGGCTCTCTGCCTGTTGGTATAGACAAGGCTGTGTTAGCGCGGCCACGCTCGTCCTTGTGCACGTGGCCTGTGGCTGTCGTCCGGCCGCCACAGCCACTGGGTGGCTGCAGCAGAGCCCTCGGGCCCTGTGTGGACAAAGCTGAACTGTTCTAGAGCCCGCGCTGCGTGCCAGGCAGTGCCCTCTGCCCTGTTCGTGTGCCGTCTCAGTTAGGCCTCCTGACAATCCTAAGAGGTAGGTGTTTATCGGTGCTCCCATTTTACAGAGTAGCAAACTGAGGCACAGAGGAAACAAGCAACGATTCTTTTAGCGGTATTTCCTCAAGTAATAATTCTTTTTCACACCTGAACATTATGGAAAATCTTGCGGATAGTGGTGGGGTTGTACAGGGCTTAGAGCGCTCTTCTCTGTATCTCCATTTGTTGATTGCATGTCCCAGCAGAGCCCAGGTGAAGAAGAGATCCTGGCGGGTCACCTGAGGCCTGTCTGTTGTACAACTGGCTCTCTGGAAAAAACATTCAGAAAACAAATCCAGCTCTATCTGCAGCATTTGCCGATATGGTGTAACTATCCGTGCCATGGCCAGTTTCAAGCTATCCATGTGAAGTCACAGACCGTGGGTATGGAGGAGACGGGCGCAGCTCACCGCCACACAGCGTTTATACAGTTTCCACCTCACAGACACGCGAGATGGAAAGCGTGTCAGGAGCAGGTTCACAAAGGTCGTGGGGTAATTTGGAAGTGATGAGTTGGAGGATTTATTGCCTTTCTTTTAAAAATAATTTCTGAAGTTACACGTTCATATGATTTAATTTTTACAAATGGCTGTGTTTAACAAATGGCTTGCGAATGGCCGGAGATTTAATGATCTCCCCTGAGTCATGCCAGCCGGCTCCAGCTCCTGCTGCTCTCGAGGGTTTCCTGATCCTGTCTACTTAAAGCAAGAGATGGGGGCTCCCCATTGCAGCACGCTTCCTGTCTCTTTGGCTCCATCCTACGAGGGAACTGAGTCCTTCCCATAAGGTGGAGGTGGGGTGCGGCTGGCCCCTGAAGCCCATAATCTTGACTCTGCTGGAGCAGGGTCTCCCTGGGGGCCCCTGGAGCCACCTCGCAGGCTCCACCGTCTCCTGGCCGCCGTGAGCGTGGCTTCTGTGGTTCTGTCCCCCACTCACTGAGCCCTGCGGAGCCCTGCTGCTCAGCTTGTGTCTTTTTGCCGCATCCACCTTGACTCTGGCCCCTTCTGCTCCTCCCTGCCTCCACTTTCTAGATCCTGAACCAGACCTCTGGGCCCTGTGTGGGGGTGTGAGTGTTGTCAGAGGAAGGAGGCATGTGTGTGACAGCCCATGTGCAGAAAGACTTTCAGAAACACCAGTGGTCTGGTGCTTGGTCTTGGATCCCCTTTAGGTGGGTCAAGGAGTCCCCTTCCTAGGCTGCTTCTTTCCAGAGAACCTCCCTACCTCCTCCCGGTGTGGTGGCCGGGGTACCGGGACGTCTGCCTTCAGCAGAGGAGGTGGCTTGGCCACTGGCTCGGGGTGGGGGTGGCCTGAAGGAGCCAGGTATACCTGGGAAGGAGAGTTCCTCACCCTCCTGAGCTCAGGCACCTCCAGGGAGCCGAGGCCGCCAGCAGGGCAGCCGCGGGTTGGAGGCCGCCCAGTCCCTGGGTGAGCAGCAGGCTCCCTCCCACAGCTAGCCCCAAGACCGAGTGCGTGGCCACAGACCGCGTGGCTGCCAGCGCCAGCCTGGGAGTCACATCGGCATGAGCTATGGAGGCAGGAATGTGACTGTGGGAAACCCAATGCCCTGGGCCTGGCCTGGGGAAGAGTGTCAATGTAGAGTGGGGGTGAAGGTGGGTGGGTGGAAACCAGACCGTCAGCCGGCCCTGCAGCCTGGCTCTGCTCAGGGCTCTGTCTGAGTGAGAGCACAAGGAAGCCAGCCCTACTTCTCCCAACTCTGCCCTGCCCTGGCCTCACTCCTGTAGTCAAGTCTTCCTGATCTTGGGGGTGGGGGTCAGGCCTTCAGCGTGCTGCTGTTCCTCCTGTTCAGCACCCTTCTTTCTTCTCCTCCTCCTGAAAGCCTTCCTGAACAGGGGGCCCACTCTGTTCCATTCCAAATGGCCCCTCCTGGGGGGTAAGTGAGCCTACATCCCGCTCTTTCTCGGGTGACATCTGACTCTGAGCTCCAGGAGGGTGTGAGGTGCTGTCTGATGCAGTTTCTTTCCCTTTTCCTGGGACTGTAGACCCGAGCGCTGTGCACATACCTTAGGGTGGGGATGCTGGTGATCCATGTGATAAATCTTCGCTGGATGCTTACTAAGTGCCAGACGCTGGGTTGGGTGCCGGGGGATGAAGAAATGTGCGTGCCTTACTTACACACGTGGACAGATGGATGCAGCAGAGATGTCTGGAGAATTTGGGCAGGGGCTGCTGAGGAAGGCAGGGCAGTAGTCAAGGAAGTGTCCAGGCCTCTGATGACTGAGCTGAGGAAAGAACTTGTTAGCTTGTCTGGAGGGCATTCCAGGTGGTGAGAACAGCCAGTGCAAAGGTCCTGCGGCAGGGGGATGGTGGTGGATTCCAGAGTTAAAGTCAGAGGACCGGGATTAAGGCGGGGGAGGTATTTCTTAGCGTGAGACTGGTGAGATGGAAGAGTTAAACTGGCACCACTGAATCTGATTATGTGCCAGGTACCTGTCCAGGGCCGTGGTACATTTCATTTAATTTCCACCAGTGGCTCTCAGCTGAGGACAATTTATATCCCACGCCCACCCCAGGGAACATTTGACAGTGTCTGCAGATGTTTTTGGTGGTTACAGTGGAGAGCTGGGGGCAGCTATGGGCATCTAATATGTAGCTTCCAGGGATGCTGGTAAACATCCAATGTACAGGACAGCCCCCATAACAAAGAGTTATGCAACCCCAAGTGTCAGCAGTGCCAAGACTGGAAACCCCTGCATTTGCCTCAGTAGCCCATCGAGGTGAGTGTTACCACGATGGCCACTTCACGGTGAGGAATCAGAGTTTCAGGAACTGGATTTTCCGGTGGCATCCCCAGCTGCCTCCTCCGACCCATGTGGTGAGCTCCAGGCACATTCCCCCCACCTTCCCAGTGTGTGACATGGAGCTCGATGCCCGGGGGCTGACAGCCTGATGTTCTCTATGTCGAGCTTCAGGGTCTGTAAAATGAATGAGTTGCCCTGATGGTCTGCTCTGCGCATGCTCACTGCAGTGTCAGGGAGCTGCAGGTCGCTCTCCTGCCACACGGCAGTTGCCTGTGTTTGCCGGCATTGAGGACAGAGCAATGACAATCCCTGTTGTAAGGTGGTAAGGTGTTGGCAGGATTCCGAGGTGAGGATGGATGCTGAGGGTGGCACCTTGGGTCATCTCCGCTGAACCTTCACTGGTCTTCGCTTCTCCTCTCTGCTGACACCATCGCTATCTCAGGGTGTCCATCCCTCAAATCAGTCTCCACCCAGAAATTTTCTTTAGCCCCAAATAATTCTCTCCAGAAAATATGAGATAGGAGAGGCACTCACAGAGACGGGGACTCAGGCCTGGATTTTATTCCTTGATCAGTAAATGTTTGCCGAGGGCTTCTCTGCTCCGGGCGTTGCAGCAGGCCCTGTGGACATGGCAGTGCCCTTGTGAGGTTTGCATTCTACAGCCCGGGGAGACAAGAAACAAAAATGTTCATATAGCAAACACGCAGGGTGGTGAGTGGTGTGAGGAAAAGGAAAGCTGAAGAGAGTAGAGGGCTGTTTTGTGGGGTTGGGGTGTGTGGGCTGGGTGTGCGGTGGTGTGGATGTGCGGTGGTGTGGATGTGAGCATGGCTTTTGACATTCGGACGGGGGTGGCCTCTCTGGGGAGCTGACATTTGATGTCTCCACAAGCAGCAGTACCCCTTTTCCAACTGGAATGTGGGAAAGACCTGGCACAAAGCACGTGTTTAATAAACACAAGCGGAATGTCAGAGGGGAGGGCAGGCGGGAGGGAGATGCTTCCCAGAAGTTCCCAAACCAGCTTTTCATGAGGCTGCATGGTTTGCTTTGAGAGAAATTCCCTGAACCTGAGCTGTGCACGTCCACACGTGAAAGCCGAAAGTACTCTTCCAAGTGGAAAAAGCGTGGCGCTGGATTATCTGTGTTAATGCACAGGTTGATCCCCTGACCTGGGCGATGGCTGGCCTTCATCATCAGCTCTCCCCAGAAAGGTGTGTGCTCATTCATTCATTCATTCACTCTTCCTCCAGTTACTCCTTGAGCACCGCTGTGGGTGAGGGTTCTGCTGGGTACACGGTGGGAACTGCCCAGAGCTCTCTGTGAGAGGGGCAGAGAAGGAAAACAGAGATTTACAATGGAAGGT
This sequence comes from Bos indicus x Bos taurus, assembly GCF_003369695.1. Classification (NCBI taxonomy): domain Eukaryota; kingdom Metazoa; phylum Chordata; class Mammalia; order Artiodactyla; family Bovidae; genus Bos; species Bos indicus x Bos taurus. The sequence continues at coordinate 12,923,535 of NC_040086.1, read as the reverse complement.
GGTATATGTAGTAAGGGAAAAATGTGGGGTTCTGTGGGAGCACCTAGGAGGTGCCCAACTCCCAGCAAGGTGACCTTGAAGGTGAGACTGGACATCTGAGGAGATAGACAGGGAAAGAGTAGGGCAGAGTGAACACTGCAAGGGGCCTGGGGTGGGAAGGGGGCCCTGGGGGTGGTTTGCGTGTGGAGGCAGCAGGGCTCTGGGCCTATGGGAGTGAGTGTCCTGACTGCAGCGGACTCAGTGCAGAGGCTGCAGCCAGACTGGGAGGAGGGCTGGCCCCCACTCTGCTCCCAGGGTCTGAAGGGGATGTGTGAAGAGCCCAGGTGCCCCTGGGAGGGTCATGGGGCCGGAGGATATAAAGCCACTGGCTGCTGCGTGGGTAGAATTCTGCCCAGTGTGAAAACCAGGCTGACTTCAGGACTGGAGCTCTTCGGGGTCACTGAGCTTAGCGGGGGCCCCTCAGCCCGGCTCAAGGTGTGTCTGTTGCCCTGGTTCTCCCAGCTTCTTCCCACCCTTGGCAGCAGATGGGGATGGGGGTGGACAGAGGCCCTGTGGACCAGGGTGGATGGCTGCGGGCCCCTTCTGAAGGATGGGCGGATGGAGGCGCCTCGGCAGCATGAGGGCCATTCCTGGAGGAGCGCGGTTCTGCCTCTGGAGGGTGTCACCATCGGTGCCAGGGCCTGCCAAGGGCCAGGACTGAGCTGCTTCTGAGGCACCTGGCCCTGGCCTTCGTGGAAACCCCAGGGAGGAGGACGCTTTTCTTCATCACAGGCCGGCAGCCCTGCCTTTGGACGGAGACCCAGAAAGTGCTGCCGAAGGCCCAGCCACAGGCCGTTCAGTGGGGCATGGACGGCCCTTGCTGGCCCCCGGCGGGGAGAGGAATCGGGGGCCCATGGCTGCCAGAGGTGGCTTCCCTCCTGACACTCCCCTCAGCGCCCTACTTGTGAGTGGAGTGCGTATGTGTGTGTGGCTGGCTGAGATGAGGGGCTACAGAGTCCCTCCAGACTCTCCCCCCGCCACCACCCCAAGGTTATGAGCTGCTGGGGGCGCTGAGCCCTGTGGCACCTGGGGGCTGGCCGCACCGTTTCTAGCTTCCTGACCTGCTTTCCTGGGCGTCCCTGCACCTGATGGGCCCCGAGTCGGGCCCCGCCTGCGGCCTTTTAGACCCTGTTACCAGACCCGTTAGCTGCTGGACTTGGCAAGGGTGGCGGGGCCGGTGCTGCAAGGCCGGGCTCACACCTGCCGAGACCGAGGATTGTAAACGTGGTGGCTTTTGGGCTCTCACCTGTGCGCTGTGTGACCCCCTCCCTGCTCTCCTGTGTGTGTGTGCACATGTGTGGATGTGTGTGTGTGTATGCACGTGTGTGTGTGTGTGTGTCTGTGTGTATTGAGAGAGACTGACTGCTTGACTCACTGATTTTGATTTCTTCCGGGACTGTGGCTCTGTGCTGAAATGTCCACTTTTCCAGCTCCTGGAATAATTTTGAACAAATACAGGATATATGAATACCACCCCTGAGCACAATTACTGACTTCATAGTTTATGACCTCTCCCCTCACCCCACCCCATGCTTTATTTCTCTCATAAGATCATTAATAGCAAATATTTATTGATTTATTATGTGCCAAGTTGTGTGCCAACACAGCATATAATTCATCTTCTTAACAATCAGGCAGCCTATGAGACACACTGTAGAACTCTCCCACACTCACAGATACTTGGCGCTTCCCTGGTGGCTTAGATGGTAAAGAATCTGGCTGCAGTGTAGATTCTGGGTCTCCTGTAGGAGACCCAGGTTTGATCCCTGGGTCGAGTCAGGAAGATCCCCTGGAGAAGGAAATGGCAACTCACTCCAGTATTCTTGCCCGGAGGATTCCATGGACAGAGGAGCCTGGTGGGCTACAGTCCATGGGGTCACAAAGGGTAGGACATGATTGAAGGGGACAGGTGTCCAGGGAGGCTTCTTGGACCAGGGGCCTGGAGCTAGGCCCTGAGGGTGGGCACGGTTTGGAGAGGAGGAGCATGTCAGTGGCCGCGCCTCTTGTATTTGGAGGTGTGGGTTGGGGTGGGGGGTGGGGGTGTAACTGCAGGGCCTGGGGAGAGGTGGAGATTCCTGGGAACTGGCTGCTGCTGGGTAGAGGGCAGTGTAGCCCAGCAGAAAGGCCTTGGGGAGTGGCTACGCTGGGTGGGCCTGGGTGGGGTGAAAAGGCCATGGGAAGGGAGGCTGGGTTTTCTTTCAAGGGTGGGCGTGCTTGGGTTTTGGAAAGAGGGACTGGAGCAGATGACAGTGTGAGGAGAGGGGAAGGGCCATGCAGAGGGATGGCAGAGGAAGGCTGTCCAGCTCTCCCTGGCCCTTCTGCTGGGCTCCTGCCATGAGAGGCTGGTGGAACTTATGTCCTAGAAGGCCAGGTCTGGAAGGGCGGGCTGCCATGTGATTGGCACAGTTCCTGTTTTTTCCGGGGGCCTTGACTCCTGCTGGGGCTCATCCTCGATGAGGGGGTGCCATGTGGCAGAGGCGGTGGTGGAGGGATGCAGGGCACCGGGAAGGCGATTTATGGCCCAGTGGCCAACGAGGACAGGGGCGGGGACTGAGCATCTAGGTTGATGCAGAGCTTCTGAGCCTGAGTGTAGATGCCCACCCCCCCCATGCCCTTGTCCCCAGCCTCAGGCTCCTCTGACCCTCAGCACAGTGGGAACTGGTAAGAGATGAGAAGACACAGCGCAGCTTCTCTGCAGAGCTGGGGACCCAGCTGCGTGCCTGTGTGTCCCCACACCAGCCCTGTGTCCAGGCAGGGGAGGACAGAGATGCTGTTTGAGGCCCTCCAGACGTGGGCTCCCCATAACCCCTACCCTGGGCAGACCCCTGATGGATTCCACCCTACCCCAGAGAGCCCCTTGAGTCCCTTCTTCTATCGAACTTTAACCTCTTGGGCTGGAACAACTCAAAACCCCCTTCTGGCTTGTCGGGTCTCCGCTAGAAAGGGAGAGGCTTTTCCCTGTGGACTTGACATTGGGATCTGGAGTGAAATTAGCGCTTTAGAGCCTTGTCTAAAGGACCTTGGAGACCTGACTATCTGAGCCAGTCTCCCCACCACCCCCAGCCTCTGGGGTCAGAATCTGCTGTGACCAGCTCTGTGTCTCCAGGGTGGCGTGGTGGACGACAGGAGTGAAGATTCCGTGTCCGTCTCCACCTTGAGTTTTGGTGTGAACAGACCCACGATTTCCTGCATCTTTGACTGTAAGTGATGTTTGGAGGTATCTACAGGGGTGACACGGATGGGTCACCCTACGTTCCTGGGTGTGTGGGTTGCGTGATCAGGTGTATGTGTGGGGGCTGTGGAGAACTGCGTCTGTGTTGGTGGGTCAGTGTCGTGTGTGTGTCCGTGTGTGGTATATGTGTCAGTGCTGAGCCTGAAGTCCAGCACTCAAGGCACGGTGGTTCATTTGACCCCTTCCCCCTTCCCTGCCCCCTTCCCAGTGCTCACCAGGCCCAGGACACATTGTTCTGTGGCTCCGCCTTTGGGCTGTGGTCTGCTCTCCTGATCCTGAGAGTGTGGCACGTGTAGTCTCTTTCGTCCAGCCCCTCTGTCCACTGCTTTCTAGAGACGCGCTCCATCCTCCAGCCCCTGATCCTGTCACCCCCAGCCCCTCACTCGGCATCTGTTTCTTCTCTGGTGCAGATGGGAACCGCTACCATCTACGCTGCTACATGTACCAGGCCCGGGATCTGCCTGCAATGGACAAGGACTCTTTTTCCGGTAGGTGGGGGGAGTGGGGAGAGCTGGGGACCAGGGACTGAGAGCTGGGAACAGAGGCGTAGGGCCTTCGGCCCACAGGGAACGTGGCCTGGGCTTCCCCTGATCGAGGCGGGGTGCTGTGTCTGTTGGGTTTGTGGAGGTGGGGGCTGCTGTCAGCCCACTGTGTCTCCGGGTTGCAGGGGCCTGCTTGACCTCTGTGGGGTTTGGCTTTACTGGCTGTCGCCCCCTGAAAACCCCTCTGGCCTTGGCCCTGGGACACCCCTCTTTCTTGGCCTCCTGCAGCTTTCTGCTCTACCTGTTCCTGATCAACCACTTCACTGCCCCTTGAGCCTGATGCCCCCGAGGAGTTCCGTGTGTGTTTTCTTCTTTGGACACTGGGGTCCCCCTACCAACCCAGGAACTGCTCATGTCACGGAAACTTCCAGGTCTTCAGTTTCTAGAAGCCCCTTATACCACCCATATTTTCAGTGTCTCCCCTGGAAGACTCAGAGTCACCACAGTTCATCTTGTCCAAAACGAACTCCTTGGGCCCCCTTCCCCCAGATCCAGGCCCCCCTTTACTTCCTCCCTCGGTCCTGGCATCACATCAATGTGCCTGTACTGCCCATCAGGCTAGAAACAAGCAGGTGCCCAGCTCTGTTGATTCTGGCTCCCGAGTCTCAGAGACTGTTCCCTCCTGTTCAGCATTGTGGCTACTGTCTCGCACTGGCCATGGCCCTTTTATCTGAGCACTCTGGTCATTTCCTGGCCTCCCTGTGACCTTCCACACTAACCCAGACAGATCTGGTCATGTCACTCCCCTGATTTCAAACAGATACTAATACATAAATGGGCTTCTTCCCTGGTGGCTCAGATGGTAAAGAATCTGCCTGCAATGTGGGAGACCTGGGTGCGATCCCCGAGTCAGAAAGATCCCCTGGAGGAGGGCATGGCAACCTGCTCCAGGCAAGACTTTGCCTGGAGAATTCCATGGACAGAGGAGCCTGGCAGGCTACAGTCCGTGGGGTCGCAAAGAGTCAGACACAACTTGGTGACTAACATTTTCACTTTCACAACACATAAATCCAGAACTCTTAAGTGGACAACTCCTTTGTGATCTGACTCTGCAGACCTCGCCAGTTTCATCTTTTCCTGGTTCTCTCTCCACTAGGCTCTGGCTGCGCCGGCTCTTGTCAAAGCTGTCTGGTTCTTCCGCGTTCCTGGCCATTGTGTCAGTGCCTGGAACACAGTCCCTCCCTATTCTTGGTCCAGTGAACTCCTACTCGTCTTTCAAGACCCAGCCCACATGCCCTCTGACCCTTCCCCAAGCCGAGCTGGTTGCTCCCCCTCAGTACTCGGTCAGGACCTTGCCAGCACCCCTCCCAGAGCCCTTACCCACTGCATAGATGAGTTGCCGTGTGTCTCTGTCACATTCTTTCCACCATGACTCTGAGCTCCTCAAGGAAGAGACCTGCACTTACCTTGAACCTGTAGCGCTAAAGAACTAACACCGAGTGCTTACTCTGAGCCCAGGCACGTTACTGGTGTTATTTCAGAACCCTTACAACTGTTCTATGAAGTAGGCTTTAACATCCCCATTTTACAGATGAAGAACCTGAGACTCAGGTAGGTTAACTAAATTGCTTGAGCTGAAATAGCTGACAAGTGATGTACCCCGCTTCCAAACGCTTGGTGCTTAATTGGGTGAACTGAGCTCCTCTGGGAGAGTGGCCTTCTGTTCATAGACTGGGACTCAGCTCACAGCCACCCATCCATGCCCCTTTCCAGGTCCTGCTCCTCCCCAGCCTGGGGAGCGACCTTGGTTCCTCCCCGGCAGCTGTACCTCCTCACCTTCCTCTCCTCTCAGTGACCTTTTCTCTAGCTCTGTGTAGCCGGACTTGGGGTGGGTGGAGCAATTTCTCTTCTGTGCTTTGGGTTCAGGGTGCTGAGAGAGTGTGCACGCGCAGTGCAGGGGCGTTGGCAGGTGGGAGGGCGGTCTCTGCCACTGCAATTTCCTGGGAACCGCGGCCAGGATGCTTTCTGACACTCAGCACCTACTCTCAGGAAAAGAGAAGTGGCCTAATTCCCAGTCTTGCTTCCTCTTCCTTCAGGGGAGAGTGTGCGAGGTGGGGGTGCAGGTGTGGGAGGAGTGAAGTGGGGTGCAGGTGGAGGACCCCTTCTCCGTGGGCTGTACTGTGGCAGACCTGTTGGAGGGGAGCTCCCCTGGGGGACCCGCACCTCTGGGGACCGCAGGCAGGGTCAGCCTGGTACCGCCCGCAGGAGACGTAACACTTTCCATCCTAGCTCCACCCCCGCCCCCAAATAAACATCCCTTGAGTTTTGAGGGCACTGCCCAGGGCTTCCTCGGAGGCCACTGGCTTCTGAATGAAAGGCCTGATTGAGCAGCTGCTGGAAAGGAAAACAGCAGCCAACACGGGTGAACCTATAAAACCCAGAGTGTTTATTTTCACTCCCAAACCCTAAACCAAAGCAGCTTCTCCCCTGGAACTGACCCTGGGGCGGCTGGCGGCTGGAGGCTGCGCACGGCCACCAGCTGGCATTTCTCAGAGGAAACTCCTGTGTGCATCAGGCATGTCTGGGGCCGGGGGAGGGCCCGGGGCGGCAGAGTCTGTCACGGGTCCCACCTTCCAGCCGGTCTGCTGGTGTCTGCGGCCGTGAGGGCCCGCCTTGGGAAGCCCTCTGGCTTTTCTCCCAGTGGGGGCTCCCGTGGCCCTGGGCTCTGACCTCTGCTTGTCCGTTGTGGCGTGGCCTTGGGACTGTCCCAAGGCTGGTGCTGTGTTTGTTTTCTTCTCCTTGGCCGAAGGTGTGGGGGACATACAGGAGTTGCCCAGGAAACACTTGTTGAGTGACACTGAGCTCAGGTGGGGAGGGAGGCTTGTGGCGATATTGCTGTGCAGGGAGCCTGAGGATTTTGCCTCAGTGGGGTTTGCCTGGAGGGCCAGCACCAATCCTCTGGACCCCCGAAAGGGTGTGTGTGGCCTGTGTTTGTGTGGTTATGAGTGTGTGTGGCCAAGGTAGTGATTAGGTATAAAAAATGTGAACTGATGCTTACTTCAAATGACTTACATTGGGATAGGGTTGCCACTGCTGGGTGAGCATCTGGACTGTGAACTGGATCCATTTAGAATGGAGAAGATAGGACTCCAGACCTAGAAACCACACGTCCTCAACGCCATGCGTCATGGGCAGTAGCGTAGCTCTAACCAGCGCTCAGAGCTGAGTTGCTCATCACTATGGATGGATATTTCTTAAAGAGGCTTGGGGAGGACACTGTCTCCTTTGCCCAGTTATACTCCAGGGAGTTCTTCTCTGCTTTCTCCCCTAGCCTGGAACCACCTGTGTGGTTTGAGGGAGCCACAGGCTCTGCTTCCAGGGCTGCCACCACGAGGACCCCTGGGCAGCTCATAGACCAGGGCACCGCCCTTGGCTTGAGGCCCCAGAAATTCCTCCTTGCAAGTGTCATGGGTCAGTGGGCTCAGGGGCCGGGCTTGGTTAATGAAGAAAATGAGAGGCTTGAGGATCAAATGCCAAGTTATTAATTTCTGGGGATGGGGTGTCTGCCAACAAAGTAGAGAGTCCAGTGCTCTCTTTGCTGGCCTTATGGTTCCTGGGAGGTCAGAGCTACGTGCTAGTTGGGTGGTCCTGAGGGGTGTTGATGCCAGGCCAGGCCACAGTGAGGTCTGCTGAACTACGGTTGCCCCCTGGCTCAGGTCACCTCTGTGGGCCCCCAGGTCCAGACTCTGTCCTGAGTGGGGCTGGGGAGTCCTTGCTTGTGGGCTTCCTCTGTCTGGACTCCAGTCACAGCCCACCCCTCTCTTCTGAAGCACAGCTTTCTGTTAAGGTTGGCTCTGGCTGGGGGAATTCTCCCGATGAGCTTAAGAAGCTGTTTTCCAAGGTGCACTGGAGGCTTGTGAAACGCTCCACTTAAAAAGGGATCCTGAGTGAGAGAGGCTGGGAAACACTGCACGCTTAGCGATTTACAACGCACAGTGGCACTGAAGGCTCTGGGGTGGCTGCAGGGAAGGAGCCCGTGGAACTTGTTTAAGCGTTCCTTCATTCCCCCGAGAACGCGCCTTGCTTAGAGCATATTTTGGGAAACTGATCGACAGGATTCAATCCAGCTAGCTCGGTGTGAATCCGGGACCGTGTGTGGGCTGCCCGCCTGCCTTCTCCTTCGTCCTCTATTCCTGCAGCCCGGGGTGCTCCCTCCCTCGCCGCAGACAGGCTCGCTGTCCCCCCAGTGCTCTTTGGTGCCTTTGCCCATGCTGTCCTGGGTGCCTGGACGCCCCCTTCTCCTTGGTCTGTCTTGGTTACCTCCTTATTCTTAACACTTGGGGAGGCCTCCTTTGGAAGTATTGACTTGAGGCCACCAGGCTCCACAGCCTACCCCAGCCCCTAGTGCCTTGAACACTTTGCTAGGAAGCTGCACATCACTTGGGTTATAATTGATGTTTAGTTACCATTTCTAAGCAGCAGTCATGATCTTAAGAGTCTGGACCATGTCTCATGCGCCTTCATATTCAAAGCACTGTGCTTACCTACCACGTGCTGGTCAGTCAATAACTGTATATTGAACGATGGATTGCAAATAATGCTGGAGTGAACATCTTGGTTCATATAGCTTTTTGGTTAATTTGGATGATTCCCAGGAATATGGGAAACGGTGTAAACAGTTTTATGTTGTTCAAGGCATACGGCCCAATTGCTTTCCTAAAGGGTTGTTGAATTGCTTCCAGCAATAAAGGAGAATACCTATTTCATCAGCTATTCGCCAACACTGGATTTTATAAATCTAAACAAATTTTTCTTAATTTTATATGAAAAATACTGCTGTATTGTAGTTTTTCTTTGCATTGCCTTGCTTACTAGCAGTCTACTCCACCCTGTCTTAAGGGGCCTTTTACCCTGATCATGACAGGAAGGAGCCCTGACTTGGAGTCAGGGAGTCTGGTCCCAGGCACGTGTCAGCAGGCACTGGAGACTTAGTCTTTCTGAGGCAAAGCCCCCTCTTCTAACAAGGGGTACAACGCCTCCTGTCCTGTCCCTCACCCTGGTGGTCTGAGCTGTTGCAGGGAGTGTATTGTGACTGGAGAAGGGTCCTCCTCGGAGCTCTGGGAATGTCGCAGAGATTGGGCACAGGGCTGCAGGTCCAGCAGTCACCTGTCTGGGGCCTCCCACGGTGTTGAATTCCTGTAGAACCCTTGTGTGTTCTTGGCTGGAGCTGCCCGGACAGCCTGTGGTCCTCCAGAGCTCCAATCCAGCTTCCGCCTCAGGGGGATCTCCGTGCGGCTTGGCAGGTGAGGCTGGAGGCTGATGCTAGCCCTCACCTACCGGCATGGCCCTGGGAAGAGCCGGCCTCTCCCCTGCCCTCCCCCTCTTCTTGAGACCTGCCTCCCTCCTCCTGGCTTTCCTGGAAGAGGCTTGTGTCTGTGCGTCTGTCTGGCTTCCCTTCATCTGACCACCTTGCTTCAGCAGCACCCCAGCCCCCCCTTGTTTCTTTTCTGTCGCGGGGCTGGGCCTTGTGCGGGAGAGGCCAGGCCCGGCACACAGTAGCCCAGTGTCTGAGGCCCCAGGCCTCCAGGCCTGCTCCTTACAATGCCTTTGTTGTGTGTTTTTTCCTCCCCTGGGCGGGCGGGGCGTGCGTGTGGGTCTGGGTGATTTTTGTTTGAAAGCCGCCCCCTCCCTCCCCCGTGCTGAGCTCATTGCCTGCGCTGATGGGGCTGCTGGAAGGAGTCGCCTGCGCGGGGGCCAGCGTGGGGGGGGCTGCCAATACCAATACAGCGTGCCCGGCCGCCACAATGTGCAATTGTGATCTCTGTGTAAACGCGGTCGGTCTGGGGCCCCCGTGCTTATAAAAATAAAGCGTTGGGAAGCACAGGGGGTGGGAACAAAAGGGGCTTTTTCGCTGGCTCTCTAATATGGTTTTATTTATCGGAACGCGCCCTCTTTCCCTTACTGGAACCGGGGAGAGGTTCTCTGCCGAGCTTGGAGCTGATGGTATCACAGCCAGACGGTTTCATTAAACGCACAGACGCCGTTGGGCCCTGCCAGGGGCAGAAAGGGAACGGCTCGGGCAGCCCTGCCAGGCTGGTGCATGGGAAGGGAGCCCCGTGCCAGGGAGGCCTCCACCAGGTGGAGGTGGTGAGAGGTGGACACGTCTCTCCTGCCCCTTCTTCTGCCAAGGTCCTCCCAATGCCCTCTTCTACTGCCAGAGTCAGGTTCAAAGCTGATTTCCTTCAGGAAGCCCTCCAGCATTGACCCCACTGTGCCTTTGTGCCTGAAGGTTGCGAACTGGTCTTAGCCTGGTGGCTGCCTCCCATTAGCCAAACCCAGCATTGTTCGGCCAGTGAGTGCCCGTAGCTTCTGCCTCCTAACTCAGATCCCCCCATCACCCTTAAAACTAGCCCCTTGGGCAACAGCCACAATCCTGTACCCTGTCCCTTGGTGGGAGTCCTCCTGTTGCTCACTCCAACTTTTCCACTCCTCGATGGTCACTGTCTGCCGCCTCCTGTAGTGGCTGTGGCATGCCGCCTGGTCTCTTTATGGACAGGGATCCTGGCTTGCCCCTCCCCATGGTGGGGAAAAGCTGTCTCCCCAGCTCAGCCCCAGAACCAGCTGGACATCTAGGCACTAGATGTCTGGTGTTGAGGCCATCTGAGGTCACACCGGGGCCATCCTGTGGGGTGCAAGGTGCTGCGGGATGGAGAAGGTGCTGAGTGTAGAGGGTTTGTGACAGGGCATTTGGGTTCAGCCCTGCCAGCCATTGGGCACCCAGCCTCCTGCACCCTCAGACTTCTCTGTCCACGTGGCCTCAGCATCTGGCACTTTGAGTCTTACAGAATGGCAGCACATGGACCTTGCCCCCTAATGAGAGAAGCTGGGAGAGCCCCTCCTCCAAGCCTTTCGCTCCTGTCCCAGATTATATGCACTCAGCCCCATGGGCCCTTCTCCTGCCTTGGTTCCCAAGTGTAGCCCTGAAAGGCAGCATCGGCACCACCCGGGAACTTGTTAGGAATGTCAGTTCTCAGGCCCCACCCCAGACCTGATGAAGGAGTCTCTGAGGGTGGGGCCAGCCTTCCAGGTGATATCTCTGCATCCTCACATTGGAGAACCACTGCCCTAGAAACTTCTCTAGTGACACCTTGGGACCAGGCAGATGGATGACTCCTGGTGGGTCCCAGGCCAGCATGACTGGGGCTGGCAGGTTAGAAAGGAGTTTGGGGGTGTCAGGAGCTGCTGGGATCTTGAGGTTCTCCTCACTGCCCCCCAGCTCCCAACAGCCCTCGAATCCCTTTGTTTCTCTTTAACTCCCCCACCCGTCTATGCTACCACCCCCTCTGCCTGCACCCTGGCAGCAGTTTCATAACTGGTCTCCCTGCACCCACTTGTGCCCCTTCCAGTCTGTTCTCCCGTGACAGCCAGCAGAAGCTTGCTGAAATGCAGACCTAGGCATGCCAGTCTACCAGCACCTCCCTCTCCACTCTACTCTGCCTCTATTGAGAAAGCTAGATTCCTCTCTTACACACCACTGTACCTCATTGCTATTCTTCAGAGCATGATCAAAATGGCAATTTTATGTTTTTTTTTGTATAGATTTTTGTATTGCTCCAAATGTGTTCTCAGTCTTTATCACCTAGCCCTGAGCTTTGCCTGCAGAAGGCACTCAGTAAATGCTTTCAGGATGAATGTCAATAATTCCAAACCATCTTGAAGATGTGTGTGTGTGCATGCGAAGTTGCTTCAGTCACGTCCCACTCTTTGTGACTCTATGAACTGTAGCCTGCCGGGCTCCTCTGTTCATGGGATTCTCCAGGCAGGAATACTGAAGTGGGTTGCCATGCCCTCCTTCTGGGCATCTTCCTAACCCAGGGGTTGAACCTGCATCTTGTATGTCTCCTGCATTAGCAGACAATTCTTTACCACTAGCGCCACCTGGGAAGCCCTGGATGAATGAATGAATGAATGAATAAATGAATGCACCATCCAGGCTCTTACCTCCTTCAACTATACTTTTGCCCCCAGCAACCAGTCTAGAAAGGAGCCCACAGGGGGAGCTCTCTGGATCTCTGGGCCTGCTCTCCTGGACCTTGGCCCCATCTCCCTGCAATTGTCACCAGCTTGACTCACAGAAGCCGGGGGTGGGGGGAGAGCCCCCCTGGGACATGTCTCCAGCCTGGACATTGCTGCTCCAGAGCGGCAGCCACAGCCCTGCTTCAGCTTTGTGGCCACATGACTCCTGAGCAGGCGACTCTCACGGTCTCTGCTGTGTCCTGTCTCCCTTCCCTATGCCCGGCCCACACAGATCCCTATGCAGTCGTCTCCTTCCTGCACCAAAGCCAGAAGACGGTGGTGGCTAAGAACACCCTAAACCCCACCTGGGACCAGACGCTCATCTTCTACGAGATCGAGATCTTTGGCGAGCCAAGCAGCATCGCCGAGCAGCCTCCCAGCATCGTGGTGGAGCTGTATGACCATGACACCTATGTGAGTCTGCCCGCCTCCCTCCCCCAGCCCTCATTGGCCACCCTCTCCAGAGCCCAGTGCCCGGGGGGAGATGCTGCTGTGAGGGATGGGTGCCCCGCCAGATGGGCGCTTCCCGAGGCTGGGGCTGGTGGCCTCTCCCCGACCCCACAGGCTGCAGAGTGGTGAAAATTTCAGAGTAATTACAGTGAATTGCTGGCAAGTGTGCTGGGCCCATGAGAGAGAAAGGGGACAGATCTGGCCAGGGTGCTTCACTGTGGGTTGGGAGCCTGGGTTTTTCTCTGTCTCTAGCTTGCTTATAAGATCCCAGGTGGGTTCCCCCTCCTCATCGGAGAGCTGCGTGGACTCCGCACATTGTACTGGGCTGAGTGGCCCCTCACATGGGGCTCCCAGTCCAGGTGAGAGCCGGGGCTCAGGGGCCACAGGGCAGGGGCTCCTCCAGGGAGCCAGCTTGTGACACAGGCTGGGTCCTCTCTGGGCACAGAGCAGCGGGTGGCGCTCTCCCACAGAACCTGCTGCGCTGGTGGGAAGGCTCTGCAGGCGTGCTGCCCAAATGAGGGCCACTTGCAGCGTGTGCTGCTGAGCAGTTGAAATGTGCCTAGTCCAACCGAGAAGACGGATTTTCCTTGTTTTTCAGTGTAATCCACTAACGTAAATTTAACCACTGGATGCTGCTGGCTCCTGTACTGGACAGGAAAAGTTCAGGAGGGAGAGAGTGGTGGGCTGGAATGTGACAGGCTCTGGGGAATGTGAGATTGAGGTGTTGGGATGAGGCAGTGGGCATTAGCACAGTACGAGGGAGGGCCAGGGCCGGGAAGGAAGAGCAAGGAGTAGAGGTCAGGGGATTGGAGGCGTAGCGGGGTCAGGGAAACCTTTTATAAAGGAGGGTTGGGATGCTATTGGGAGAGAGAGAGACGAGGTTGGCCAAGGCGTAGGTGGCCAAGAGGCTTTACCTGGGTAGCAGTGGATGAAAGGGAAGGGGCCTGAGTTTTAAAGATGTGTCCAGAAAGAGTTGCCATGCCTGGGTAGGATGGTGTGATGACCAGAGGGTGGCTGAAGGTGATGCCAATGAGGGCACCCCTACCAGGTGACAGCGGGCAATGCAGGCCTGGACCTGAGGCCGGCCTGCTGGCTCTGCCCTTGGAAGAAAAAGCTGGCTCCATGGGGGTTGAGCTGCTGGAGGAAGGGCCTTTTGGGGAAGAGCTCAGGGCCTGGAACCCTGGGGGCAGGAATGAGCGGGAGGCGGCAGGACTGCAGGGTTCAGGGCCAGGGGACGTCACAGAAGTAGGTGCAAGTGCTGGCATGGGGCGGGCGGGAGGCGACCGGGCTTGGTCTCTCTCTTCCCATAGAACCTCACCTCCACTTTCACCAGTGTCACGCAGATGTCACTCTCTGCCCTTCAGGCCAGTGCCTGCGAGGGACCCCAGTGGTAGAGCACCATGGCCTCTTCTGGGTGGGTGGGCCCCGGGGTCCTGCTTTTTGATAACATAGTCAGATGAAGTTGTACCTGTTGGCAAATATCCATTGCTCTGAGCTCCTGCGGTCCTGGCTGCCCGGGCTCTGCAAGGATGCCCCTCCCCCAGCCTCTCCATGACCCAGTGGCTAAAGGGCAACACTGGGCCCAGGGGAGCCTCTGGGACCCTCCCCACCGCTGTGGCTGGTGCCCACTCTGAGGGTCTGTGCTGGACTCTCACTCACTGAGGGGGACATCTAGCTGGTGACCACTCCAGATGGCTCTGGACAATGTCCCCAGCAGTGAGGTGACCACAGGTAGGGATGCCTCCCAGCCCTGGCCAGGATTTTTCCGGATGAGTGCCTTGGGCAAGCCACCAGGGCTTGTGATGGCTGCAGCACCATCTGGCTGAGACCCAGGTTCTGTCTGTGGCCCCTGTCCTGGGGAAGCTAACCATAAGGCTGGAGTTCACAGGTCAGCAAGGTCCCAGGGGTCCACATCAAAGGGCTGAGCTTGGGCAGGGCTGTGGGTGATGGCTGAGAAGAGCAGAGTGCAGCAGGGTAGGGGAGTAGCCAGCATAAAGGCTGGGGTGAGGCCAGCTGAGGGCAACAGCCAGGGTAGAAAATGTGTGGGAAGGGATGAGACAGGGGCACGAGCAGGCTCCAGTGAGCGGCCCTCCATGCCAGGAGGGGTTCAGACCTCATCCTCTAGGCATTGCAGGTCATGGAAGGCACAGAGCAAAGGAATGAAAAGATGCAAACATCATTTTAACAAGATGCATTTAATTTGATGAGCATGATCACAGACTCCCCATGTGGAAGCTGGAGGAGGAGGGGGAATCTGAAGGTGAAATGAATAGGAGACACAAAAGTCCCGGGAAATGTCAAGTGCTTGTATTGCTGAGGACATTCGAGAAATGCTAGGTGGCTATCACTTTTGACTCTAATGAGCTTAGAGCTTGGTTAAATTGAAGCAAGGTGAATGCTATTTGGACAAACAGAGGGACTCCGAGATGGGAGTCAGCTCTAGCAACAGTGGCAGGAGGCCACTCACATGTTTTCCTCACATCCTTCTAAGGGAGGCAGAACTTACCATTTTGCACCAGGGGCTGCCCCGGCTCTGAGGCCCTTTCCAGTTCAGGTGGCCAGGTGTAGGTCTGGTGACAACTCTGAGGCCACCAGCCCCGGGGCTGGGGGACGCTGACTCTCCTTCTCCACGCTTGGTCTAGGGTGTAGATGAGTTCATGGGACGTTGCATCTGTCAGCCGAGTCTGGAACGGACGCCTCGGCTGGCCTGGTTCCCGCTGACGAGGGGCAGCCAGCCCGCCGGTGAGCTGCTGGCCTCTTTTGAGCTCATCCAGAGAGAGAAGGTGAGGCTGGTCCACGTCCGGATTCAGGAGGCCCAGGTCTGGAGCGCCTGGCCGGGGAGGGTGGGAGGCCCAGTGAAGGGATGGTGTGATGGAGGGGAGGGGCCTCGGATACATTCTTCCCTCACCAAGGGCCTGCGTTTAGTGGAGAGCGCTGAAGGGCCACCTCTGGATCTCCTGCCGGAACCAGTTTTGTCCATCTTTTCTGAGCCCCAAATCAAGAGGCGATCTACACTGGGGCAGAAAGTTGAAATCTGAACTGTGTTCAAATGTCTGAGTCCTCTGGTCATTGCATGTGTTTTTCCTGACACGGTTTCTGGGAGAAAGACCTCTGTCATCTGGTTAGGGGGCCTAATTGTCCCGGGGAAGGGGACTTCAGGGACAGGGCAGGACAGGATGTCTGTTCTAGTGCTGGCTCACCACGGCCTCGCTGTGTGACCCTGGCCAGCCACTTCCCTGCTATAAAATAGGGGGTTTGGGTTAGAGCCATGTCTTCAAATTTGCTCTTAGTGTGATGTGAACCTCTAAAATGTAAGCTGGTCAGAAGTGAGGCTGCTGTGGTGGAAGTGTCTGGAGGGGACATGGCATACTGCTAACCTGGCTTCCCCTGCACCTGCCTACCAGGCACTTCCCAGGAATCCCGAGGCTTCCTAGGAATAGTCTGCAGATCCTGGGACTGTCCAATCACAGACATATCCACAAGTGTCAACTTGTGGTTGGGAATGTGTTTGCCTGGCCAGGGCAGGAAGGACGCTGGTGGGGCCTTGGGTGACAGGCACCTAACCAGAGCTCTTTTTTTCACCCTAGCCTGCCATCCACCATATTCCTGGTTTTGAGGTAAGGCTCACTCTTAGCTTTGCTTCTTCAAGCTCGCCCCCTCCCCGTGTTTGCAGCCACCTCCCAGGCTAGGAAGGGCAGTAGGCACATGTCACCACCATCCTGCCTTCAAGCCGAGGAAGGTGTGGGTGAGGTCTTAGGGGCAGGGTGGGTGGGGGCTGGGGTCCGTGCTTAGCTCAGGCTTCCCTGCCTTTTTTCCCTGAGAAGTCCAAGGATCACAGATGACTCAGATGGAAGGGACCACGTCAGTCATCTAGCCCAGTGGCTCTCCTCTGGGCTGCGTGTTGGAATCCCTTGGATAGATTTAATAATCACCAGTGCTCAGTCCCAGCACAGACCAAATGCAGTATGATCTTTTGGGGGTGTGGCTCAGGCACTGGTATCTTTCAAAGCTATGCTGGAGATGGGACTGTGCAGCCAGAGCTGAGAACTGTTGACTCAGGCCAGTGGTTCTCAGCATAGCATCACTGAGGTAGGTATTGTTAGAAATGCCAAACTTGGGTCCCACTTTGGACCTACTGAAGCCAACTCTGAGAGGCAGCACAGTACCCTGGGTATTTTCGAGCCCTCCAGGGGATTCCCTTTAAGAATCACTCACCCTTCAGAAACTCTGATCAATGGACCGTAGTTCCCAGCTCAGTGTTCCCACCGAGATCCAGTTTTCTTTCCTCTGCTAGTGATGGGGACTGTGTTCCCATCACCCTCCTCCCCTTCCTTCTCCTGAGGGTCATGAAAAATGTACACCTTTTTCTGGTACCCGGGCTGACTTAATTTGGGAATCATATACTTGGCCAAGGGTTGCCCAGCTGCAGCTGTGAGCCCAGGCAGCTGGGCTCTGTCTAGATGCCTCCCTGCTTATGAGGCAGGGAAGTGAAAATGTTTAGTCACTCAGTCGTGTCTGACTCTTTGTGACTCCATGGACTATAGTCCACCAGGCTCCTCTGTCCATGGGATTCTCCAGCCAAGAATACTGGAGTGGGTAGCCATTCCCTTTCCCAGGGGATCTTCTCGACCCAGGGATCAAACCTGGGTCTCCTGCATTCCACGAAGATTCTTTACTGTCTGAGCCCCCAGGGAAGCCCTAAGAGGCAGGGAGCCCAGACAAATTTGCAGATAGTTCTTCCGTATAAGACCTCCTCCCATCCCTTTTCATCTCACTCCCTCCCTGCTCCCTGTCCAGTCCAAGCGCCTTCTCAGGTCTGCCAGCCCTGCGCATCAAGCTTCTCCTTGGTTCTCCAAGTCCATAGCTCCAGCAGCAGCTCCAGGGCCGGGCCCTGACTGCATCCTGGGACTGACGCACAGGGTCTGGGATCCTCCCCCCACCTGTCAGTCCGTCAGTCTCCTTTCTTCTGTCACTTTTAGAGATGCCTGGGCTCTAGGTTCATGCTTGGCCTCTCCCAGCAGTTTCTCTGCATCAGTGTCTGTTGTACCTTCTTTCTTCATTGCAGGGACCAGGCAGAGAGTGTGTCTGGGCAGCACATCCCCCTCACCCTAGATGGGAAGCGTTTTCTGTTGGCTCCTTTAGGGGGATATCTGGCATGTTGATCTCTGCCCCAGCCTAGTGCTCCTTGTCACTAATGGTGAACTTCTTTCCTCTTGCTCTCCTCCCTCCACCATCTCCTGGATGTGGACTGCCCCATGGTGGGGTCCAGGTACAGGACACAACAGGGATCCTGGAAGAGGTGAGCTGGACCCTTACAGCTGGCGCCTGTGGCTGGGTGGGTGGGCAGAGACAGAGGGAAGAGGAAGGCCATGCCCGGGAGCCTTCCTGGTTCCTGGTGCTCCAGTGTGTGTCTGTCACATGGACTCCTGTGTGGATTTCATTTCCCGCTCTTTGCATGGATCCAGGGTTGCCTGGGCTGTGTCCTCATGTGATTCTGGCCTTAAGTGGATTGCTGCTATGTTGGAAGTCACATTTACCCAGACCCCAGGGACAGCAGTACGGAGCCTCATCTGGCTGAGTACCAGATGGAATGTTTTCAAGAATAAACATGTTCATAAGGGGACAGAATAGTCAAAGAAGCCTTGCTGGTGGAGGTGGCATTAGGCAGACATTGTTGCAGTGCTTAGGAAAAAGGTGGGGAACGTGCCTTTGACCCAACAGAGCAAGTGCCAGTTTGGGGCCTGGCCGGTTTAGGGTACAGGGTGGGTTGGGGATTCCTAGGTTCTGGGAGAAGCCTGGGGTTTGCATCCAGAAGGAGCAAGGCTGTGTCCTTTGCTATGGCGGATGAGGAGCACCTTTCCTTACGGCCTCCTGCGAACGTGTGAGTGGGCGCTCCTGACTGAGCTGGGGCAGAGGCCCGGGCAGAGAGACAGGAAGGAGAGCCCTGGTCAGATGGGGGCTGGGAAAAGGGCAGCCACTTCCTGCTGACAGGGAATCCCCAGGCTGGGAGCGGACACCGTTTGACATTTTCAGTGCAATTTGGACTTGAAGCACAGGGTCAGGATGTGGGATCCGCAGGCCCGGCGCCCCTTACCTCACTTCCTTCAGCTCCCAGACCGAGGTGGGGTCCGCCAAGTGAGCTGGCTGTAATTGCGCCTGACAGGCAGCCTCCTACTTCTGGCTACAGTTGCGAAAGACTGCCGATTTGGAAAGGGGACCAGAGTCCTGTCCAGGGAAGCAGCACGGAGCCCTCTCTCTTGATTGAGAGCATTCTGTGGCCAAAACCCACAGCCTGCTCTGAAGAAGACCCAGCCCAGGGATGAGTTATTAAAAAAAGTTAAAATCCTTAATAACTGGATTTGTAATATATAACAGTGGAGGCTCAGATTCCAAGAGCAGGATCTGGCTGTGGTCTTGTCAGGAAGCAAATCAAAATCTGCAGCTTCGGGGCCAGAGCCCGACAAGGGCCAAGTGTCTTGCCCCAGGGCCCGCCGGCCACAGGCCGAGGCGGGTATGGGTTAGCAGCACCAGAGGAGGGCAAGTCCTGGGGGTTTGCTGGGCACAGGCCTGGGCTAGCACCTCCCAAGGGTCCTAGGCCCAGGAGGGTGGATGGAGTATCAGCTGGCTTAGGGAACCATTCCAGAAGGTGATCCTTGACCTCTTCATCCCCAGAGGCGGCCCGCAGCTACCCTGTCCCTCTGCATTTGAAGGCTAAGGTTCAGGCCGAGGTCCTGAGTCCTTTCTGGTTTTAAGAATCCCTGGGGACGGGGTGGAGGCAGGTTAGTCTTCCTGCTGCCTCTGGTCCTGCAGGAAGCCTGACGCCTTAGCAGGATTTTTCTGTCTTCCTTGCTGCAGCCAGCTCCTGCTTGGTATCCCTCGTTCAGTCCCCTCCAGGCTCTCAGCTTGATCCCTGTGAAGAGTGCTCCAGCCGTGACCTGCAAAAGCCATGCCGGGAGCTTAGATTCTGGGCCACTGGCTGTGGGAGCCCTCGAAAGTCTGGGAGCAGAGACGGGTGTGTTAGGAAGCTGGCTGGCTGCAGAGAGGTGTGGGTTGGGGAGCGAGGGGCAGGAGAGCCCAGCTAGGAGGCTTTTGAGACAGATGTGATGGGGGCCTAGGCCAGAGAGAGGAATGGAGAGGAACAGTGACTCTGGAGGGTGGTTTAAGGACAGCCTTTCCAGTGGGGACGGCCTCTGGGACAGCACGCGTGGGTGGGAGGCGGGAATGAGGTGAGAGGCCACTCCCCGGGCTGAGGATTCCTACAGCTGGAGGCTGGTGGGGATGGCTTCCTGGAAAAGATGACTCTGTGCTCCCTTTGGGGGTCCAGTGCCTTGGGCTGGGGCATGTCACCGCAAGGGGCCAGGGTGGTGGGCAACGAGATTTCCCTGATGCCAGGCATTTTGCCCACCTGGAGGTCCCCTCTCCGAGTGCTCTTGGTGGGGACCAAGTGCTCTCAGTGTTGCGTTGCATCTTTGAGGTTTTGCTGTGGGGAGACCCAGGTCCTCGTGGAGGGAGGGGAGGGCTGCTTCCCATGAAGCCCCCAGCCTTCCTGTCTGTCCCTCGCTGTTGGCTCCTCTTCTGGAGCTTCGCTCTTCCCCTTGTCCAGCTCTGCCTCTGCGTTTCCCTCTTTCTCTGTTTGCTCCTTGGCCCGGACCCGCTCTCTCCCTCCTTCTCCCGCCTCTTCTGAGCCCTCTGTCTCGTTTCTTTTCCTTTTTGTCTGGAGAACAAAGGCGGTCTGCGCTGCCAAGGGGAATGAGTTCAAAGAAACTGCAATTTTAGATTTCCTGAAAAATGGAGAGCACACAGGCACGCGTGAGTGTGTGCAAATGTGTACACTCATGAGAAGCATGTATATGTGCATGCACGTGCGTGCACACACACACACACACACACACACACACTGCACAAGAGGTGATGGCAGATTCCTTAATAACTGAGGGCCCCTGAGCCAGTGCAGAGGAAGACCCTTTCTTGGGACACTTTAGGTGGGATCAGGGCTTGTGGTCCTGAGTACCTCAGGGGGCGTGGTTCGGAATACTGCCCTTGGTTCTGCTACTCCTGTCTTGCCCCGTGGATGGATGTCCTGGAAGAAGGAAGAGCGGACTCATGGATTTTTTGCTGTGACTTGGGGGCCAACCAGATGTCACTGCATCCCCCTCCTAATCCAGGCAACAGGCTATGGCTTTTAGTCTGAGATATCCAGGAGATGTACCCTCCTGCACCCCCAAATTGTCCAGAAGGAAAAATTTGGTGTTTTGCAATCAGGAAAATAAGCCCAGTGGTCCCCCCCCCACCCCCGACCAGCCCCCTATCCCTCCCCCAAGGCTTTAATTTAAAACACTGTTTTTCCTGGGAAGTGTAATTAGAGCAGCATGTTGTTCCTAACGAGCTGGGTGGGGCAGGCAGACAGTGGAGCCCTCCCAGCCCGCCCGCCTGGAGCTCCCCGAGGAGCCAGGGTCTGAGTGTTCAGAGGGTCCCCTGATTGTGCCCTGCAGGGTGGAGTGGGTGTCTATGGGCTACTGGTGGCGGTGCTGCCCTCGGTGGCTGGAGGGCCCGCCTGCACTTGCCCCTCCCCTGGGATGAACATAAGGCTGTCTAGCGTGGTGGCCTCTAGGACTGGGAGAGGAAGCAACCCTCATGGCCCATGGCCTTGGTTCCCTACACTGAACTGGCCAACAGGGTGGACAGATGAAAGTGGGTAGAGGATGGATTCTGCTCTGGGGAGGACAGAGCCTCATCTGTCCTTGAGACCTTGTCCTCTTGGCCTGCACTATCTCGGTGAGCACCCTGTTCACCTGTAGAGCCCCATCCGTGCAGCAGCCCTGCGTCTGCCCTCCATTCAGGCAGGGTGCGGAGGGTCAGCATGGAAAGGGTGCACCCCACCATGGAATGACTCATCTAATTAGTCTCCTGTTGTGTGGCTGCCCCTGAGGTCTGCGGTCCTCGGAGTCCAAGGTCATACTTAGGACAGTGCATCAGGACACCACTGCGGTGTTTTCAGCCTGCATCCACCTCCTCCCTGGCTGGCTGTGCTGACAGGGGTCACAGCAGCCCATCCCACTGAGAATCGCTGCCCAGGAAGGAGGTACTGTGCCTCTCAGATGGGCTCGACTGGATGGAGAAACTTGGGCACAGGAGTGGCTGTTTGGCTGGTACTACAGGACTCTTAAGTGTGAGATGTTGGAGATCAGTCAGGACCTTGGGAAACCGGAGCCCAGGGTCACTTAGAGGAAAAAGAAGTCAGAGAGAGGATAGTAAGGAGTTTCTGGAGTGGTTTGGGAGATTTTCTGGAGGATGTAGAGTTTGAACTAGGCCCTAAAAGATGTGGTTGATTCTGGAAGATGGCAAAAGAAGCCCATGCAAACAGAGAGAGCCCTGAGCAGGCCCAGGGGAAGGAGGTTGGTGAGGATGCAAGGCTGTTGCAGACAAGTGTTGGGAAGGATGGAGAATGTGTTGGAGTAAGTTCTTTCTCCTCCCAGCCCCCCACCATTCACCCTCTGCCATCCCTCTCTCCATTCAGTTATCTGATCCTAAGCCTCTATTGGACAGGGGATTCAGCTGTGGTCCCTGCGTGCAGAATTGCCAGTTTAACAAGTCGGCTATGGTAGTTTAGTCGTTAAGTTGTGTCCGACTCTTGCTACCCCATGGATTGTAGCCCGTCAGGCTCCTCTGTCCATGGGATCTCCCAGGCAAGAATACTGGAATGGGCTGTCATTTCTTTCTCCAGGGGGTCTTCCCAACCCAGGGATCAAACCCATGTCTCCTCCATCTCCTCCATTGTGGACAGATTCTTTACCACTGAGCCACCTGGGAAGCCCATTGGTTAACGTGGGACACAGACAAATGAACACATGGAAACGACACAGGGTGATGTGTCTTTCAATGGGACAAGTTGCTCTGGAAACTGCGGGGTGCTTAACTCAAACCTGGGGCTCCAGGGAAGACTTAAATGGACCCAGAGTCTGAGTTGGAGGTAGCCAGATGAAGTGGGTGGAAGAGTCCTTCGGCCAGGAGGACCAGTGAGCTCCAACCTCACAGAGAATCTGGTGCCTCCTGCAGCCTTCTGGCATTCAGTAGGATGGGTGTTGAGTGTTTCTGGGGAGGTGGCTGGGCACTGCTTGGGGTCCTGCAGTGGAAAGTTAGTGGTGAGACGTGAGACCGGAGAGGTCAGCAGGATTAGAAGATGAGGGATCTTGGAGGCTGCATCAAGGAGTTTGGGCTTCATCCTGAGTGGGTGGGGAAACTTTGAAGGGTTTTAAACAGAGTGACATTCTTAGAAATTACCTCCTGGCTGCAGAGTACAGTTCTCATTCATTGTTGGAAGGCGATGCCAGATATCAGATGCCAGATGCCAGAAAGCAGATGCCAGATAGAACTTACGTTGTTGTTGTTTAGTCACTAAGTTGGTCTGACTCATTTGCGACCCCATGGACTATAGCCTGCCCAGCTCCTCTGTCCATGGGATCTCCCAGGCAAGAATACTGGAATGGCTTGCCATTTCCTTCTCCAGAGGATCTTCCCAACCCAGGGATTGAACCTGCATCTCCTGCATCACAGGTGGATTCTATACTGCTGAGCTGTCAGGGAAGCCCAAGATGTCACTTAGGAGGAGGCAAAAGAGAGTAGTGAACCAAACTCAGGAAAGAAGACAGGTGTGTGGATATGGGAGAGCTGTAGGAGACAGGTCTCTAAGGCTTGGGGGCCAACAGAGGGGAAGGAGAGCCAAGGTGGCATGCGGCTTCGTGGCTTGGCTGTCCGGGTGGATGGTGGGACTGGCTTCTGAGATGACATTTGAAGAGAGTGGGTTTGAGGGGGAGCTTAGAGAATCCAGTTTGGGACAAGTTCAGTGTGAGAAGCTGGAAGGACACATGGATGAAATAGCAGTAAGGCTGGAATGTGAGTCTGGGGCTTAGGAGAGACGTGTGGGAGAAGAAAGCCTAGGAGAGGGCTGGGCTGAGGAGCGGGTAGAGAGGGCAGAGAGGCCAGCGGTGAGGAACCAAAGGGACCGTTTTAGGAGGGAGGCTGAGGTCAGCGGGCCAGATGCTGCTGGGGGAGGGGGAGAGCTAGGAGCCTGAGAGCTGCGTCTGAGCTACCGGCAGGTTGTTGTTCATTTTGGAGAGAGAAATTTCCAGGGAGCGGGTGCAGAGGACAGAGCGAGTGCGTGGGGCCGAGGGTGGCCTGGAAGTGAGGCAGGGGTGGGGGATGGACGCAGCCCTTTTCGGGAAGCGAGGGAAGAGTAGGCACAGACAGAAGGTGTGGACAGACCCGAGAGGCCATCTCGGGACCATCTGTAAACGGGGAAGGGGAACAGGCAGCGGATAGCGTGGAGAGCTGGGGAGGGCTGGATGAGACCAGCTCAGGGAGCAGAGCGTGGGGAGGCACAGACGCACCGTGACGATGAGAGGCG
Organism: Bos indicus x Bos taurus; assembly: GCF_003369695.1. Lineage (NCBI taxonomy): Eukaryota > Metazoa > Chordata > Mammalia > Artiodactyla > Bovidae > Bos > Bos indicus x Bos taurus. Next base: position 12,899,852 of record NC_040086.1, on the reverse strand, counting down.
CCTGCGTGCACTGCAGTGTGCTCAGTGGGGAGGGGACAGAGGACCGCGTGACACCCGGCAGGAGGAGGGAGCCCCACAGAGGTGGGAATTCTGGGGAGTGGCAGCAAAGGGCTCCTGAGGGAGGCATGGTGGATGGAGGTGGCCTTAGGATGAGAATGGGGGGCCTTGTGCCTGGTAAGCTGCCCCGTGGACACGCCCCTAACCGCTCTTTCTGCTTCTCTCCTCCTGCCGGCCGGGCCTGGCCTCCGCAGCTGTGTGCACCTGCCTTCTTCCTCCAGGGCCTCCTGCCAACGGTATTGGAGCCCAGTCTTCTCCAGGTTCTTGTTCCCTGTCCTCCTCCGTGACCAGGTTCCTGCAGTGGGGAGCCTGGGCCGCCGCACGGAGACACAAGTGTCCTCATGGGGAGCTCGGGGGAGCCCAGCAGGACGGTGGGCCATGGAAGTGAGGGACAAGCAACCAAAGGGACACGGCCCAGAGTTTGGGGGCCTGGAGAGAAGTGTTCTAGGGGGAAATATATTCCTGAGTTTTCCCGGTGATTTCAGGAGAACATTGCAACCGTGTGAGGAAGGTTTGGTCTTCCTGCCTCCCCACCCAGGAGCCTGGGGTTGCTCCCTTCCTGACCTCTTCTACTTGTCCATTTTATCATGGACTTTTGGCCTTGGGCCCACGGTTGGCTGGGCATTGGCCTCGAGCAGGCCACGAGCAGGCTTCCAGGCATAACCTTTTTAAAAGTGAAGTGACCCCTGCTACGCAGTTGTCACAGCAGGCAGCCTTGGAGTGCCAAGGGTGGACACCAAGTCAGGCACATCCGCAGTGGCCAGGCCACTGCGGGCTCTGCCCCCACCCTCTGGGGCACCAGTCATGTGGACTGTGGCGTGCACAGCAGCCCCCAGGTGCGCCCAGGGCCGCCCTGCTCATCACTCTTCCTTCTGATGGCATCTGTTGCTCATTCTGAGAATGTGGGTGCTTCCTGCATCTTGTCACCTGCCTTGGGGTCTGGAGGAAAATGATGAATTTCTTCACATTGTGCTTTGGTGACACTGGGATAGCTATGAAGCTGGTGCTGTTCTGAGAGGTGCCTCTGATGGCTCAGCTCTGCTCAGTCAGTGGGGTTGGTCAGCAGCAACACTAGTGATGAAAACAGTGGCACTACCAACAGTGCACTGATCACTACAGTCCCTGCTCTTGATTAAGCCCCTCTCATGTGCCAGAAGCACTTCATATTTGTTCTCTTGTTAAATTCTCAGAGCAATTTTGTAAGGGTGTCATCCTGGGTCTTCACATGAGAGTCCTGGACCACAGAGTTTGAATAATTTGCCCAAGGTCAAATAGCTCAGAAGCCGCAAGGTTAGGACTAGGACCAAGGTCTGGTTTGATTTTAGAAATCAGCACTGCCGCAGGTCAGTGTGCTGTGGGCAGGAGTGACAGCTGGGGTTGGCTGTGAAGGGCCGAGGTGGGAGGAAGCTGATGTGTTTCAGTGCTCCAGCTGTCCCCCCATTGACGTCAGAGCATCTGCAGATGGATGCAACATCCTTTGAGAAGGAACCCAGAGCAAGTCAGCTTGGAGAACGAATCCGATGACTCCATTGTTTCTTAATGCAGTTATGTGAGGCAAGCTCTGTAGAGCGCACATCACAGCCCTTGGATTTGTGGCTGACGTTTCCTGGGTGTCAGGGCCTTCGTAGACGTGTGTTCAGGTTGTGCAGTGCGTGGGTGCACTGGGTCTCCGGGAGTGGGACTTCCAGGGCAGGCATCGGATATCGGTATTTATTATAGCATTCCAGCAGGTGGCAGTAAAGTGTCTTGTTCCAATAAACTAGTGACCTAGGATGATTTTCTGACATGGAAGTAAAGAGCTTTAAGAAAGGGACATCTTTTTCTAATTGTCACAAAGTTGCCATGTGGACTCCTATTGAGAGTTTACGTGAACCAGGAACTCTTTTAAATGTTATCAGCTTCTTCAAGCCTCACATCAAGCATTAGAGGTTGATAATTTTTAGTAACCATTTTGTAGATGAAAACCCTTGAGCCATAGAGAAGTGCAATAACTTATTTAACTCCGTAAGTGGTGGAGTTGGGATTCATTCACACCCGGAGCCCGTGTTCATAACCACTGCCAGACGTGGTAGTTGTCTAATCCACAGGGATACCTGTTTCTAGTGCTTCGCCCGCTTCCCTATGTATTAATAGTTCTTCAGGATTCTTGCCCTGGTCTTTTTTGGCTGCCCCATAGCAGGCAAAATTGCCACCCTGACCTCTTGCCCACGGTGTGGAGGCGCCTCCCCAGTAGGCCCTTTGGTGCCTGGCGTGGCAGGCTTTTCTAGCCCCTCCTCCTGTTTGTAAGCACCTCTTCTGGCTCGCAGTGCAAGCGTTCTGCTCAGGTGTGTCACACCTCAGGACAGGTGCGACAGGTGGGATTTGGGGGCTGGCCGGTGTCTGTGGGTGTGGATCTGTGGGGGCTGGAGATGGAACACAGGGTGGGTGATCAGTTGGGAGGGTCTGAGCTGGACGCGGGAGAGGCTAGCAGGTGGGCACGTGGTCCTCTCGGGACTGAGACGGGCTGAAGTGGACGTGTCGGGTTGGGCTGGACGGTGCACGTGTGTGCACGTGTGTGTGACAGGGGCTGGGACCCCCGGACGGCTCATTGGCGGGAGGAGTCGTGGCCCAGGGCTTGTCTGAAACAGACTCACCTGATCCCTGGGCCGAGGTGCTGGGGTTGTGACCTGGAGAAGGGGGTGCCTGGGAAACTGACAGCTCTTGTTCTGTCTGCCCGCTTGCCCCCTTCTGTGTCCCCGCCGCTCTATTTCTGTGTCTCTCCACACATGCACTTTCTTTCCATCCCGTCTGTCCTCCTTTCTTGTCTTTCTGCCTTGGGCTTCCTCCTGCCCTTGTCTCCCTTCTACCCCGTGCCCTGCAGTCAGAGGACACGGACCTGCCCTACCCGCCGCCCCAGAGGGAGGCCAACATCTACATGGTCCCCCAGAACATCAAGCCGGTTCTCCAGCGAACCGCCATCGAGGTGAGCCTGCCCCCATCACGGGGGTCGGGGTGAGGGCCTCCCCTTTCCTGGCCCAGCCTTGCCCGGGCCTGGGGCCTTTCCAGCTGCTCTTTTCACTCTTCACCCCCAGATCCTGGCGTGGGGTCTTCGGAACATGAAGAGCTACCAGCTGGCCAGCGTGTCCTCCCCGAGCCTGGTGGTGGAGTGCGGGGGCCAGTCTGTACAATCCTGTGTCATCAAGAACCTCCGGAAGAACCCCAACTTCGACATCTGCACCCTCTTCATGGAAGTGGTAAGCCTGACCTCCCTGCAGTCTGCTACCTACCGGAGTCCTGGTGCTTAGAATTTCCTCGCAGCCCCAGGCAGCCTGGGCTCCTGGCTCACGGTCTCTTTCCCACCTCCTTTGAGAACGGGAGGAAATGCTTGCTGTCTCCTTCCTGGAGGAGCTGCAGCCTGCGCGCAGCACAGAGGGCGCCAGCTTGGTTCTGCCTCCCCAGATCCCGAGTCCACGGGAGTCCCAAGGACCCACCCATGGCTGTTTCCTCTCTCAGGGCAGGCCTCAGTCCCCCAGTGCCATCTGCCAGGGCTCTGACCTTCAGGGATTCCTCCAAATCTTCCTGGACCTAGTCCTCCCCAACCCCAGGCCTTGCAGAGGCCACCCCCGTGGCCCTCGGCCCCAGCCCCCTCAGCAACCTGGTTTGCCTGGGCTTAGTGACCAGAGTAAGGCAAGTCTGAGGGAAGGAAAATGGTTTGCAGGATGAAAGTGCTTTAGAAATTCCAGGCCCAATGGCTGTCAACAGGAGCCTCCTTTTGGCTGAGCCAAAGACGCCACCGAAGGAGAGAATATAAATCATTTCAAGTTGTGTTCAAAGTGCTTTTAGGGTTGGGGGAGAAGAATCTGGGTCTGGAAGCCAACTCTTGAGTATCCACTTGGGGGGGTCTGTCTGCGAGAACTGTTGAGTCCCGGGCCAGCTTCTCCCTTCTCCCCTTCCCCGGCCAGTAAGGGTTCAGGGAAAGGAGACTTGTTTTGACTTTGGGCTGAGTTGGGTGTGTTTGGGGGTTAAAGCTTGAGGGGAAAGTCAGCCTCTGCATGCAGCATTCAAGAGGCAGACAGAGGTGGGTGGCTTCTGCCCCACCGGCCCTCTCCTGGGCTCAGCTGACCACCGCTTTGGATTGACGGCCCTTGGGGGTTAGGTGTAGGTTGAGAGTCATTTTCTGCTCCTTGGACTTGTCCTGGGAAGAAGGGCTCTCCTCCTTCTGAGACCGCCCAGAGATGAGGTCAGGCTGCTGTCCAGAGCTTCCCTCTTCCTCCACCCAGATGCTGCCCAGGGAGGAGCTGTACTGTCCCCCCATCGTGGTCAAGGTCATTGATAACCGCCAGTTTGGCCGCCGGCCCGTGGTGGGCCAGTGTACCATCCGCTCCCTGGAGGGCTTCCTGTGTGATCCTTACTCAGAGGAGAGTCCGTCCCCACAGGGTGGCCCAGGTAGGGGAGGGGCTCTTGACTGGTGGAGGGGGCGGGCAGGGGGTGCTGGGGCAGGTGGGCTTCCCAGCTGAGACACGTTCTGAAGCCCTCCTCTTACCTGAATGAGAATGAATTTTGCCCAGCTGATGGGAGGGAAGGGCGGGAATCTTGTCTTCCTCAGGGCATCATCTGGCCCCAGGCTGGATCCTCCAGGGAGTGGGGGTCGATGCTGTGGTAAGAGACCATGTGGAAAAGGCCACAGGAGAGGGAGATGCAGGGATCAAAGGGATGAGGAGAGAGGGAACTGGGGAGACGGGGAGTGTGAAGGATAATGCTGGGAGAGGGAAGGACGGGGGGAAGAAGAGGAAGACATGAGTGAGAAGTGTGGTGAGACCCAAGGCCGAGTCTCACGGCTCGGGAAGGGTGAGTCCCCAGGGGAGCCCCTCTCAGGCCTGGACACTGCTCTCCCTCCAGATGACGTGAGCTTACTCAGTCCTGGGGAAGATGTGCTGATTGACATCGATGACAAGGAGCCCCTCATCCCCATCCAGGTAGGAAGGGTCCCTGGGGACAGACACTGGCTCCATCGAGAGCCGCCTGGTTTACCCTCTCCCCCCGCCTTGCTCCCCTTCCTCATCACACAGCCTCCATAAGACACTCTCCCATAACCTGGTGGCTGACACTTGACAGATGGAGGGACCCAGTTAGGAGCTTTCAGCCTGGATGGGAGCAGGGCGGGGGCTTGTGGGAAACCCTGTGGGTCTACCGGGCAAGACCCAAAGCATCTGAGAAAAACGGCCCTGCACCTTGAAGGCCACGTGGAGGGCTTGCCCCTGGCGATCACCAGGAAATCAGGTGAGAGGAGCAAGAAAGAGGGAAGGACAGGGTGAGGAGTGACTGGCAGTCTCCGGGGTGCCCAGCCCCATTGCTAGGACCTTCCTTGGGCGGAGATTCATCTATGGGCTTGTGCTTGGTGGCACCCTGGAGGCAGCTTGAAGGACGGGTCTGTGTTCAAGCCAGTAGTCCCTCACACCCCATCCCCTCCACCTGCGGGAGCGAGTAGGGGCAGGAGAAGGGCCTTGCTGCCAGGGTGTCCAAAAGGCAGTCCTTTGCTCTGTGCTCCACCTGGTGAAGTGAAACTTGCTCTTTGTAACTCTTTCCGACTCTTTGTGACTCCATGGACTATATAGTCCATGGAATTCTCCAGGCCAGAATACTGGAGTGGGTAGCCTTTGCCTTCTCCAGGGATCTTCCCAATCCAGGGATCAAACCCAGGTCTCCCACATTGCAGGCGGATTCTTTACTAGCTGAGCCACAAGGGAAGCCCCTTCCACCTGGTGACCCAGGCGTCAATGCCAAACAGATGGCAGGCGAACTGTGGCATCTCTTACTGAGGGGGGATCACTCTTCCCACCTTGGGCTCTGGGTGGCTGTGGGTCCTGTATGGCTGGGCCCACCCAGCCTTATCGCAGTGGAGACGGACACGGACCTCACTGTGAGCACCAGCCTTGAACAGCTCTGTTCCATCTGCTCCAGGTTGTCACCCTCCTCTTGGCTTTGCTTGACTCTGGCTGCCCCATGGCACCTGGGGCTCCCAGAGCTTCTGGGCTGCCTAGAGCAGAGCCTTCCAGCCTACGTAGAGTACGCATGTGTCCTCAGGCCCACAGCCTATTTATTCACTAGGGAAGGGATGGCATTTTGGAAGGGTTCAAATTTTTTAAACAATCAGTCAAGTATTAGCCTTGAGAGCAAGAGGACAGCCTTGGGTGCTGGGTCAGTCTTGGGGTCCTCAAAGCTGTCCCTGAGATGTGCTTACAGGGGCTTCTGTCTGACATTTAGGGTGAATTTCTGCTTCTTTCCATGCACTCATCTCTCACTGTTTTGCTGCTTCCAAGGGGATATTGCTGGTGTTCAGTCCTGGGCCACACTGCCGCTGACACAAGAGCTTTATAGTTGCTCTCAAGTGTCACAGGAGCTAAGCATCCCCACAAGGTCCCAGCTGCCCACTTCTCCCACCTCTCTGGCTCTCCAGGGCCCCACCCCACCACCCTTTCTGCTGGGGACACCTCTGGCCAGCACCGGTCACTCAAGACTCAGCCTAGGTGAGGTCATCTCCTTCTAGGATTCTGCCCTGGCTCCTTCACTTCTTCTGCAAGTCCTGTCTCTATCTGGGTCACTGCACTTGCCTTAAGTCATGCTGATGCTGCTTTAAATGTTAGCATGTTTCCTAGGCTAGGCTCAGGGCAGTGAGTGGGGCCCATTCCTTTTTGCGTCCTCAATGCCAGCACAGGGCCTGGCTTAGAGGACGCATTCGAAGAAAGTCTGCCTGCCCAGATGGACAGATGGATGAGTGGATGGATGAGTGGATGGATGCATAAGTAGATGGGTGGGTGGGTGGATCCTGCCTACTCTCTGTAGGAGCTTAGGAGGAGCTTCTCTTGCCTGGGACACCCAAATGGAAATTGCAAATACACAGAATTCAGCTGCACTCAAGGCCTGGGTGGGTGTTTGTAGCTGAATGAGGCAGATAATTAGCCCCAAGCTCGGTGCCCAGCGCCGGCTCCCACCCCTCAGCGGGCTGTCTGAGTCTGTGTGGGGTAGCACAGAGCTGGCCCAGTAGGATTTCCGTTCTGTGTGTGCTGCCCTTAAAATGTCCACAGACTCAGATGGAGAGGCGCTGTGTCAGGTCCTGCTGGCTACAAGCACAGCCAGAGGCAGACAGTGAGTAGGCCCAGGCTGGACGTCCTCCCGGCGTTGACATGAGTGAACCGGGGCCGGGGTAGGAGCCAGAGCAGGGTCGGCACTCTTTGTGGGAGGACACGGCTCACGCTGCTGGCCAGGCGGAGGGTGGGGCTGGCTCACAGGTCCACAGGGAGAGGCGGCAGTGAGCTCCACCTGCTCTGGTGGAGGAGGTTTGGATCCTGCCCTCATCCAGCTCCCTGTCTGATGGCGGAGGAGACATAACCTTATTGTCACAGAGCCCCAGGCCTGCAGGGAGACCCGTCCCAGTCTCTAGGGAGCCCTGTCTTGATGGGGTCTGATGGCAGCTTCAGGAAAAAGCAATTCTGTGTCGCGCTTTTCTCTGAGATCACTGATCTGATTTGGCTGGTCCAGAAATCTTTCACTGACTCCATCTTGCACATCCCCCATGCAGGACTTGGGAGGACCGGGGCTGACTCAGGACACCGTGGGTTCCAGACCCAGTGGTTTTCCACATAGTTCTGGCTGGGCTCTTGTCCCCTGTCCCCTTCCCCACTGCAGGTGGGATGGAGGGCCCTGGTCTCTGGGGACTGGAGGAACACGAAGTCTAGCAGAACTGGGACTTTTCTGGCTCCTGTTTGTCTAACCTGTGTCTCCAGGCCAGCTTACCATTCCCACTGTGACACAGCCCCTCCGCTGTGCTCACCAGCTGGGGCTGTGGACCCAGCAGAAGGCTCCTCCCCAGCTCCAAATGCTCTCTTAGCACATCTGGCTTCTGTCTTGGTCCCTCCTGTCTCCTTGCTCTGTCGCCCCTTCTTGGCCAAAGAACCGTCTCCCCATCATTGCCCATTTCCTGGGATGAGCTGCACATGCTAGAAAGTCCCGATGACCTGATGCTCAGGTCACTGGGTTGCCCACCACGGCCGAGTGTTTCTCAGGTTTCTAGAAATCTTTTGGTCTGTCAAGAGTGGCCAGTTCTGGAGATGATCTGAAATGGATGTATGAGACAGAGCTGTCCACTTGGCCTTCCAGGGTTCAAAAGTGGGCACCCATCTCTGGGGGTGAGGAGGGTCGTGGCCTCCTGGACTCTTCTCTAGGGGACTGGGATAAGATGAACTCTCACATAGTAACCCCTCAGTGTATTCTCGGTCTGTGCGGCTGTCCTTTGTGTAGATTTCAGAACCGTAGGCTGGGGATGGGGTGGTGTGAGTGTATGTGCGTGGGTAAGTGTGCATGAGAGGTGGGGGGCGGGAGCAGATGTGTGTGCAAGCTCAGTGCTGCTGCTGTAAGTGTCGTGGCCTTGATGTCTGACTTTCTGAGGGCAGGCCAGGGGTGTCCTCACAGAGGGGCTCAGAGGTGTTTCATTCTGTCTAGTGCGCTCCTCAAAATAAAGGATATATTCATTTTTCTCTGATTATAAATATATGTCTGTTGTCTACAGTTGGGAAAATATAGAAAAATAATGAACAGACAGACAATGCCTCCAACCAGGAAGACAATGTGAATGAACCGCTCCCAGCATTTCCTCTGTCCTGTCCTTCTCCCCCCGCCGCATCCCCCACTCCAGGCTGCTCTCCCTGTCTCACTCTGCCTCTGAGTCTGACCCCGCTGCCTCCCCTACTCCAGGCTGCTCTTCCTGTCTCATCTGCCTCTGAGTCTGAATCAGGCTCTACTTTTACCTTCAAACAAACCTGGGGTCTTCGCCTCCTCATCTACTAGTTCTTGTGTTCTGAAGATGACAAGGGGAGGAGAAGTGGTGCAGGAACACACCTGGAGCTGGCTCCCCGCCATTCCCTAGAGGGTCTTGAGGCCCACGTCAGGGTGACACCCCTTGCCTATCCCCCACATCACCCACCTCCAGGCATGGGAGCCGCCAGTCAAGGTGACCCTTTCCTGTTGCTCTGAGAGACCACCATGGGTAGGAGTATCCTCTTGGAGTCTCCAGGGACTCGGGTGGGGGGATGTGTGTGGCCTGAGGAAGGGTAAAGAGGAAGAGAGAGCTCTTGGGAAGTCTCCCCTCTGGTGGGCAGAAACAGGAGGTTGGTACTGTGGATCCATATGAGATGATGAGAGTGATGGCAAAGCTGTGAATGCTCACTTAGCAGGGACACCAAGATCTGGGATTCTGGGCCTGCAGGGTCAGTGTGGACTAGATCATCAGGGGAGCTTCTCTGAGGGGGCTGGTGAGAGGGATTAGAACAGCAGTGGGGAGAGGAGGCCTTTTCTGGTGGGCAGCTGCTGCTGCTGCTAAGTCGCTTCAGTTGTGTCCGACTCTGTGCGACCCCATAGACAGCAGCCCACCAGGCTCTCCTGCCTCTGGGATTCTCCAGGCAAGAACACTGGAGTGGGTTGCCATTTCCTTCTCCAATGCATGAAAGTGAAAAGTGAAAGTGAAGTCTCTCAGTCGTTCCGACTCTTAGCCACGCCATGGACTGCAGCCCACCAGGCTCCTCCATCCATGGGATTTTCCAGGCAAGAGTACTGGAGTGGGTTGCCATTGCCTTCTCCCCTGGTGGGCAGAGGAGTGGGGCAAAGGCTTGGTGGCAGGCGGTGTGTGTATGTTGACAGTGTGTGTGTTGACTGCGTGTGTGTGATGGTGTACTGAGTGCGTGTGTGTGTGTGTGTATGTATGCACTCATATGTGTGTGATGGGCCTGGGAGGCTCTGGGGGAAATGCAGGCTAGTGTGCAGGAGGAGTCGGGAGGCTTGCTCTCCACGGGCATGGGGTGGGGTGCTGGGGCTGGCTGCTCCCTGGCTCCCGGCTTGGGCTAATTTTGAGCCGCCTGCTCCGGTTTTAGTCTCTGGGACGCCGTGAAGGTGGGAACGTGCTCCCAGAACCGGAGCAGCAAATTATGCCCGGATCCCAAAGGAGAACGTGTAATTTCGGAAGCTGGCGCAGACCTTTGGAGCAACTATGTTTAGCTTTATTTTTTCTCCCTCTTGCACTGGTGAACTGCCGGTTTCCCTCTCACCTTTCTAAAAACGATCTGTATTAAAAATAACAATAAGGCTTCTGTGAGGTTCAGGATGAGAACCAGAGGGGCAGAGCTGCTGCCTGGCTGGGCCAGTCTCTGGGCCGCCGAGGGCTTCACGTGGAGTTCATCTGGTCGATTCAAGGGTCACGCCACATGCAGCCAGCCCCCTGGAATCCTCCAGCGGCGTGGCTGCGTGCCCGGCCGTTCTGCCCTCCTGCCTGTGCTCCTGGGCCTAAACAGCCGAGGGCTGGTTTAGGGGAGGCCAGGGTCCCCCTCAGTGAGGCTCTCTTCACAGATCAGGGAGGGGACTGTGAGTTCCCAGACGACTTCTTCTGTGTTTCCCTGACCCCAGGCGAATGGGTCTCCCCGCACCTTCCTGCCAAGGAAGGAAGGACACTGGGGCTTGGCCTCTTGTGGAGACTCCCAGAGCCCCCTGCCCCAGGCTGCCCCCCTGCCTCCCTCCTGGCAGCTCTGGGCCCCCGCTTGTCTCCTCCCCGCTCCGGTCACTCCCCCTTCACCTGTCTCCCGGACTGTTTACCCTGGCAGCGCTGCTTTATTCACACCTCTGCCCTTCACAACTCCTGTCTCCTCTGCCCACAAGGCATCTCCTGGCCACCTCCACCTAGACTGGAATGTGTCCCCCCAGGACCCCATCACCTCTTCCAGAACTGTTTTAGTGGGCCCCCAAAATGTCACCCTGCCTGTAGCCCTGACCCCCACCAAGGCTCTCCTGGACCCCGCAGCCCAAGGATTCATCCTATAAACTGGATTCACCATACCGCGAGATTGCAGGCAAGGATCTGATGCCAAAGGAGAAGGCAGCAGGTTTTCTGTATTAAGAGGTGGCACGTCTATGAGATTGGTTTGGGGCGAAGTCATACGATGCCCTGATGTCTGTCCTTGAGGACAGAAGACTCAGAAACCCGCACTGGCTTAGGAATGGTGCCCAAGCAGGAGTTGGTGTGGCTCAGCTGTTAGGAGAAACCACCAGCGATGATGCAGAGCTTGGTGGATGTCTGAGGTTAGGATGATTGAAAGGCTGGGAGGGCAGGTGAGCGTGGAGTCAGTGGCGCCCAGGGCTCTAAGAAAGCAGGCGGGAGACAGGCATGGACTGAGCCCTCGCGTGTGCCTCACCTTGTCCTCGGTGTGCACAGCCTTCATCTCATCCACACTCGCTGCTGCTCTGTGGCAGTTCAAGGCTTGTGCCCGTTCTCCAGACGGGGATGCTGATGCAGAGAGGTCAGGGTCACGTAGAGCACTGGGGCCAGGATTTGGAGCCATACTTGTCCAACTCCAAAGCACACATTCCTCCCACAGCTTTTGTACCTCCCTGGAGAGAGAGCAGAGGGTGCCTACTCGGAGAGTTCTGCTTCCCTGGGACCATCTAGTCTTCCCTGACTTGGCTTTTCTAATCCTGTTGCTAACCAGCGTGTTTAATTTGTAGTTTGCAGATGGTCTCTCGGGCTTGGCCCCCACTAACATGGCATCTTCTCCATCCAGTCTTCATGTATGTATTGTTTACCTATTTGTGGGCACCTTGATTTCCCCGGGGGGACTGGGTGGGGTTAGGGAGTTAGGAAGGGAGCAGAGGAGGTGGGGGTGGGAGGGGAAGAAAGGAGTTTTCTGAGCCCTGGCAGAAAACAGTTAAGCTGCCCTGTGCAGTAATGGAGGGATGGGGAAAAAGCTAAGGGAAGAGTCTCAGAAACAGATGGGGCTTGGTGCATCCTGGGATTTACCTTCATTTTGCTTCCCTGTGTGAGGGCTGAGGTCTTGGTTGGGATTGCATGGGCCAGGGGAAACGGGGAAGTCTCTGGACCCTGACCGCTGGGATGCAGGACATGAGAGGCCTCTGTGGGCAAGAGGCCTGTGGTACTGCAGAACCCTGGCTGTCCCCAGCAGGTGCTGAGTGCTCTGCTGGGCCCGCAGCTCACACCTGCAGTTCCCGTTAGTGCTGCTGCTGTCCTCCAGGGCTGATTTCCTAGGTGTTATCTTTAAGGGTCATGGGTCTTTCCAGGAAGATGGCTGTTGTGTCTAGCTTTCAATATACACTCCCGAAGTCTCATGCTGAGGGCCAAGGGGAGCCCCAGGCCCGTAGGGGGAACCTAAGATATAGGACCTCCTGAAAGTAAAATTTCATTCACGGTGTCAAGAGGAGACATTGCTGTATGGGGTGCTTTATGGCTTCTAGGAGGAGGCAGTCTATATTTTAACTGTTTTCTGATTTATCTGTTGTAGAAAATACAGAAAACACAATAAAGTATAAGGCAGGAAAGTTAAAACCACCTGTATTCCTACCAGGTGGAGAGGAACACTTAAGATTTTGATGTGCCTCTATTTATAGATATCTCTTATGCACATTAATACTTACAAAATAAAATCTGAATCTTATCAGACTTTAAAAATCTGAATTTTCTTTTACTTAAAAGTATATCGTAGATGTTTTTCCATATCTTTATATTCTTTACAAAATGCTTGCCTGTCATTCCATTGTGTGGATATCCATAAAGGTTTAATTCTTCTCCCATCCCTGGACATTGAAGTTCTTTTTTAAAAAAAGACTGAAAGATTCTGTATTTGTTTTTGACTGCACTTGGGTCTTTGTGGCTGCGTGTAGGTTTTCTCGTTGAGCAAGTGGGACTCCTCCTTGCGGCGGTGCACGGGCTCTCGCTGCAGTGGCGACGGGCTGTAGGGTGTGCGGGCTCCTCCTTGCCGCGGTGCACGGGCTCTCGCTGCAGTGGCGATGGGCTGTAGGGTGTGCGGGTCTCAGTAGTTGTGGTACCTGGGCTTAGTTGATTCGCAGCTTGTGGGATCATCCTGGACTGGGATTGAACCCGTGGCCCCTGCACTGGCAGGTGGATTCTTAACCACTGGATCACCAGGAAAGTCCTAATTTCTTAATTTTTATAACTGTCTTATTTTATGTCCCTTGGAAGAGTTTTTTAGTTTACTTTAAATAGGTCTAGTGCATTTCTTGTTAAGTCTATTCCTAGGCATTTTATAGCCTATTTTGCTACCCGAATGGAATATCTTTTTTTTTTCTTATTATTTTGTCTAGCTGGTTATTGCTAGAATATGGAAAACAACATTTTTTTTGTATATTTACTTTGAAACAGACTCTTGATTAAGTGCCTTTGTTACTTCTGACAGTGGTTAATTGATTCAGTTGAATTCTTCAAGCAGCTAAGATTGTTTTCTTCAAGCAATAATAAATATGTCACTTTCTTTGTAATAGTTTTACCTTATTCCTTTTTTCAGAATAACATTTAGTAATTGAGATGCTAGTGAGCAAATTTATTTAGTTACTGATTCTAATGAGAAATTCTCTGTCATTTTCCCATTAATTAATTATGATAATGATTGGTAGTTTCAGGTAAATATTTTTGATCTTGTGAAGTGAAAGTCACTTAGTCGTGTCTGACTCTTTGCGACCCCATGGGCTATACAGTCCATGGAATTCTCCAGGCCAGAATACTGGAGTGAGTAGCCTTTCTCTTCTCCAGGGGATCTTCCCAACCCAGGGATTGAACCCAGGTCTCCTGCGTTGCAGACAGATTCTTTACCAGCTGAGCCACAAGATTAATAGCTTAAAAATTAGACATGGGAGTTTAATATTATCCAGTGCCATTTATCAAGATGATCATTTTGTTTTCCATTGTTCTGTTCATACATATATATATTGATACATATAATTATCCTGCATTCCTGAGGTAAACCCAAATCAGTCAAATGGTCGTGGTATTATAACTGACTACAAATGAAGTCTTCTTATGCAGTCAATCAGGATAGGTAGTTGGTTGGCTAACTGAAAAAGTCGGTTTAATAGGAACTCATTAAAAGTCAAATATAAGTACCATAAACATTTTCTTTTTAATCATATCCATGTATCTTCATTTGACAATCATTTGATATATGCCAAGGCCTCTTTAAATTCGAATCTGCTATTGGAATGTTATGTTGTCCTTCTGGTATAAAACACATCTAAAATATATTACTTATAATTTTTCCTTTAGGTTTATTAAAGTTTTTGAGATCTTAATGGTAGGTGCAAAAGAACCTGAATGTGGAGTTCTTTTAATGTTTAAGATCCCCTCACACCTTTTTTTGGTCGCTTCACTCATACTTAATTTTCACCATTAAAAAACATCAATTTACCTAAATTAATCAATAGCTAAATTAAAAACATCAATAACTAAATTAATTTTCATAGATAAAATGCCCTTTCTTTTAAAATTCAAATTATATGTATTTATAATGCTTATTGATCCAATTACAAAATTAATACAACTGGCATGAGCAGATTTGGGAACAAACAATTCTTGGTGAACATTTGGCTCATCCCTGGGACCGGCAGTGGGTAAATTAGATTAGCTGCAGGCTTTTGTCTGCTCTGGACCTTCAATTGTTAGCAGAGAGAATGGTTGGTTTTTGTTAATCCTAGTTAAGGGGAAGTTTGCAAGGAGAAGTTTTGGTATGTGTTAGTTATTGACTTAGATTTGTTATTATTTATGTAGGATTTTTGCGTATTTGTTCATATGTATTACTTTTAGGTTGTCTTTGTTAGGTTTTGCTATCCGGGTTTTAAATGAGTTTCATAAAATATTTTCTGAGGTGTACTCTCATTTTCTATGCTCTTGAACAGTCTCTAAGAGATGAGAATGATTGTTTAAAGGTTTAAAAATACATGAGAGGGATTCTTTATGAATCTGAATCATGCAAATTGGAAATTGCATGGTATTTTAATAGCCTTGTTTTGTGTATAAAATGTGTAATAATGTGAATCAATCTAAATTTAAAAAATGATTAAGAGTCATGTAATTTAAAAGGTGGTGGCCAAATGAATTGTATTTATGGTTTAGCTGGTAAACAGGATACCTATCATCTTTTCTTGAAAATGGTGGTT
The DNA here is from genome assembly GCF_003369695.1 of Bos indicus x Bos taurus. NCBI lineage: Eukaryota > Metazoa > Chordata > Mammalia > Artiodactyla > Bovidae > Bos > Bos indicus x Bos taurus. Next base: position 12,884,816 of record NC_040086.1, on the reverse strand, counting down.
ATATGATGTGAGTTTTGAATTATAGGAGATCTTCAGGAATACATATTTTATACAGTTGGGTAAGATGTGTCTGCTCTGTACTCATTTTATAAGACTGGGCCCAGCATCTATTTTTGGGAGGAGATTCTTTGATCACTTTCTACGTCTTCAGTCAATTTGGTGCCTTAGATGTCATCAGATATTGTTTGTTACATTGGTATGGATTTACACATATTACTATAATAAAAGAAAATGCTTCTGTATCTGTTCCGTTTTTTTATCTGTTCATTCCTGATTTTGTAATTTATGCTATTTTATTTTATTTTTTGCTTCATTAGGCTTAATAGCATTTCCTCTATTTTATGGTTATTTTTCATCCAAAGAACTGGCTCTTTAAAATTTTTGATTCTTCTGTGTACTTTTAATTTCTTTTTCTTTTTAACTATTTGCTTTTCTTGTCTGACTGTACTGACTAGGACCATAAGTTTAATACTCTGTATAACTGAAAATAGAGAGTATTCTTATCTGATCTAATTGAAAATGGAATATTTATATTTCGCCACCAACTATGAAATTTATAAGCTGTGTGATTATTAACAAGCTAGGAGTTTTTATTATGAACGATGTTACATTTTATTGAATGTTCTTTATGGATCTGTTGAAGTGATCGTATGTTTTTTCTTTTTTAATCTGTTATTGTGGTGGATTACATTAATAGTTTTTTTTTTTTTTTTTTTACTGCTAAAACAACTTTGCAGTTCTGAAACTATCTATCCTGGTCATGTTATATTATCTTTTTTCTGCATTGCTGGGTTCAGTTTAACTTAGGAATTTTTTTGCATCAATTTTTAATGAATGATAATGGCTTGGGACTTCTTTTTCTGATACTGTTTTTTTCAGGTTTTGGTGTCTAGATAATACTAATCTTATAAAATGATTTGAGGCATATTTGCTCTTTTTCTAGTCTCTGAATAAATGACAAAAGCCTGACATTATCTGTTGCATGAAGGTTTTGGTAGATTCATTGGTAAAACTGTCTAGACTTAGTGTTCTTCTTGGGGATATTTTAAACTGCTGATACAATTTTTAAAAATGTTTATAGGACCTTTGAGATTTTCTGTTTCTATGTGAGTCACTTTTGGTGATTTATATTTTATAGGAATTTATCCGTTTCTTCCTAAAATTATTGACATAGGATTTTTCATAGCAACCTCTTACTTAAAAAAAATTTCTTCACCTTCTATTTAGGTTCCCTTTCATTCCTAAGGTTATATTTTATTATTCTTGCTAGAATTTGTCAGATTTAAAAAAATCTTTTCAAAGAACCAATTTTTAGCTTGCTGATTTAGCTCTATGGTTTCCTGGTTTTCTAGCTTCCAGTTGTTTCCTTTATTATTTTCTTTGCTTCCTTGGTGGCTCAGATGGTAAAGAATATGCCTGCAATGCAGGAGACCTGGGTTCGATCCCTGGGTTGGGAAGATCCCCTGGAGAAGGGGATGGCAACCCACTCCAGTATTCTTGCCTGGAGAATTCCATGGACAGAAGAGCCTCATGGGCTACAGCCCATGGGGTCACAAGAGATGGATACGACTGAATAACCCTTTCCTTTGATGTTTAGAGGGCTTGTTATATTTTTAACCTCTTTAATGCGATGTCTAGTTCATCAATTTTCAAACTTTCCTCTTTTCTAATGTAAGCATTTAAGGCTATAAAATTTCCTCTAAGTATTGCTTTATGCATCCCACACGTTTTGATACATGATATTTTTGTTGTTTTCTAGTTCTGAGTACTTTCTTATTACTGTCATATTTCTTTTTGACACTTGAATTGTTTAAAAGTATGTTTTAGAAATTCCTAACTTATGTTTGTTCTTCTTTGTGATTTCGGTCTACTTTTTGTTTATATATTTGATGCTGTGTTATTAGGCACAATTGTAGCATTCTTTTATCTTCCTAGAGATTCAATCTTTTAATGATATGTAGCAAACCTCCAGTACTCTTGCCTGAAGAATCCCATGGACTGAGGAGCCTGGTGGGCTGCAGTCCATGGGGTTGCTAAGAGTCCGACACTACTGAGCGACTTCACTTTGACTTTTCGCTTTCAAGACAAACCACCACTCCTTGCTTTTTAAAATCTCTACTAATGAGTTTTGCCTTAAACGCTGCTTTGTCTCATGTTAATACAACTAAACCATATTCTCTTGGTTAGTATTTTCCTAATAAATCTTTTCTGTCTTTTTACTTTCAATTTTTCTGTGACTTTACGTTTAGGTATCTCTCTGATGAACAGCAAATAGATGGATTCTTTTTTTATGCATTCTGACATAAACTCAGAGAGTTGACCAGTCTAATATGTTGTGTTTTACTGATATATTTGGATTTATTTCTGCCATCTTGTTCTGTGTCTCTATTAGTCCTACTTTTTCTTTTTTCTCATTTTTTGTATTGAAAAATCCCCCCATCTTTTCATTCCTTCTTCCCTTTTCAGTTTCAAAGCTATACATTGGTTTTATTCCTTTAGTGATTAATATAGAAACTTTAACATGTATCATAAACTTAGCAAAATCTAAATTTAATTGGTATTTATAGCTACTTCCAAAATATTACAAGGAACTTCAGTTCAGTTCAGTTCAGTCACTCAGTCGTGTCCGACTCTTTGCGACCCCATGAATTGCAGCACGCCAGGCCTCCCTGTCCATCACCAACTCCTGGAGTTCACTCAGACTCACGTCCATTGAGTCAGTGATGCCATCCAGCCATCTCATCCTCTGTCATCATCCCCTTTTCCTCTTAGGATGCTTTAATTCTAGTCACTTACCAATTATGAACTTTTGTTCAATATTTTAGTTGTACCGCTATAAATGACATTTTTAAAAGCAGTGTTGTTTTTTTTAAGTAATCTTTTTCTTCTTTTAGCTAGACCCACATTGGCTGTTTTGTTTGGTAGACCAGTCTTCCTCATCCTGGGACCGTCTTTCTTCCTGAAGAGCCTACAGAAATTCCTATAATTAGGATCAATTCATTATAAACACCCTCACTTCTAAATTATTTTTTGGAAGTATTTTTGTTTCACCGTTATTTTGGAACTGCTAGTTTCACTGACACTTAAATCCTGCCGTCACTTTGGAGACCCTATCTCACTGTCTTCTGGCTGCCTTCGTGTTGTTGTCTTCCTAAATCCGAGGACTGTCATTTTGCTTTTAATTAGTTATCTCTTCAAATAGTGCGTGTTTGTCATTCTCTCATTTCCTCCTGGAACTGATTCGATCTGTGATGGACCTGCTCTATTCTCCATGGCAGTTCAACTTTATTTCACATTTCTTTGTGTTGCACTCTGGCTAATTTCTGAAGATATGTCTTCTAGTTCACTAACTCTTTTTAAAGACTTAATCAGGATATAGCCGATTAACAGTGTTGTGAGTTTCAGGTGAATAGTGAAGGCACTCAGCCACACATATACATGTGTCCATTTTCCCCCACGGAGAAGGCAATGGCACCGCACTCCACTACTCTTGCCTGGAAAATCCCATGGACGGAGGAGCCTGGTAGGCTGCAGTCCATGGGGTCGCTGGGAGTCGGACACGACTGAGCGACTTCACTTTCACTTTTCACTTTCATGCATTGGAGAAGGAAATGGCAACCCACTCCAGTGCTCTTGCCTGGAGAATCCCAGGGATGGGGGAGCCTGGTGGGCTGCCGTCTATGGGGTCGCACAGAGTCGGACACGACTGAAGTGACTTAGCAGCAGCAGCATTCTCCCCCAAACTCCCCTCCCATCCAGGTTGCCACATAACATTGAGCAAAGTTCCGCATGTTATATGGTGGGTCCTCATTCACTAAGTCTTAAGTTGCTTCTAAAGGCTAACCCCATCTATTGAGTTTCTAGTCCCAGTATTAATATTTTTATTCTAAAAGTTCTCTTTTTTCCCCCAAATCTGCTTGTTGATTTTTGCAAGTCTCTTATTCCCTTGCCATATTTTTAATGCCTTTTAGTTTTAAACAGTTTTTTTTCTTAAAATTCTATTTGTGATAATTCTGCTTTCTATTGTCACAACAGGCCTGTCTGCAGTTGTTTCTAACTGACTTTCACTCATGGTGCCTTGTTCATTATGTCTCACTATTTCTGACTGTGAACTCATGTTCCTTGGAACTTTATCTGAGAGTTCTTTGAGGGCTGGATGAAAGTCACATTCTTTCAGGGAGTACATGTGTTACTTTTACCAAATGCCTGGAAATATTACAAATCCAGATTCACTTAAAACTAAATGTTTGGCTTGGGCTTCTTGGACCCCACAGTCAATTTGCATTTTGGCTCCTTATTTCTTTGGCTTTTTGCTTTTTCATTTGCACCCAAGTATCTTCTTTATATTCCCATCAGTTCAGCCACTTAAAAAGGATTTTAAACAGATATTATTTGTTAATTTAGGTGTTCCCACTTGGAGAGTTTCTCTGGTCCTCCAGTTTGCCATTTTGCTGGGTCTCTGTTAGAGTTTTCAGTTTGACAGTCATGATGTCTTCATGCACATTCTATTTCTTTCAGGACCAGTACTCTAACTTCTTGTTTATGAGACCCTCTGGAGACTTCCTGAGACCATAAATTGATCATTTGTTTTCTTCCATTTTTACTCAACTCTTTAACACTTGCCTTCGTCCTCATATTATCCCCCTTATTTTGAACCTTCATCTTTTCTTCCTGTTGTTACACAGGGAAGTCCTTGCTTGTCGAGTACCAGGAGCTCAGATGGCACTTCCATTACTGCGGAGGCCCCTTCTAATCTCAAACTCAGATGAAAGGAAGAGAGAAACAGTCTAAAGTTGGCCAATTTTACTTTGTCAGCCAGGAATCCAGCAAGGTGAGAGAAGTAAGAGGGAGAACAGGATCAGAGGCTGTCCTCCTGGGCTCAGCAGTTTGTCTTCTGTGGTGGTGGTGGCAGTCAGATGCTGGCTGGCTAGGTCAGAGTGCAGTTCTTGTGCATGGACCCCGATATAGGAGTTTCTTAAATAAAGGAGAGCTGACTCTTTCCCAGAAGGGAAAGACCAGGCAGGTGTGTTGCTTTCAGGACGTTTTTATAGTCTTGGCTGTGTGGACCCTTGACGCTGTGAGTTTAGACACTTGATGGGTCCATTTTCTTGGGGCTAGATGCATATTATTCAAGTTTCTAAACCAAGGTTGCCAGTTTATGATTTGACAGTGAAAAATACTTCTGTTTGGAGGAGGATGTGATCTTGGGATCTGGCCTGTGGTCTCTCTAAAAGGCTCAGCAACTGGGAAGTCAAATTGTGACTGGAGATGAGTAAAGAATCAGAATGAGGAGAGAGAGTACTGGGATCTGAAATTGAGTGGGCAGCAGTCCAAAATGGATTGAAACATCCATCTCCAATGGTAGGGACAGCTTTAGTCCCTAAGCTGGGGACCATCCCCCTGGTGATGCTGGTGTAAACAGATAGGAACAGTCAACTCTTACTCTTCTTTTCTATTTCCAGGACTGATCAGGTTGTTTTTCCCCTGACATAGTCTTTCCCTAGATGTATTAGTACAGTCTACCCACTATGGTTCAGGCTCAGTGTAGAAGCCTCTCCTTGCTCTGAACACCCCCCCCCCCCACCCCCTCACATTGATTTCATGGTCTGATTCTTTGAGGGCAGCCCTATTTCCCTTAATTCCAAGGTTTGGGGGAATGCTTCATTGCAGCTCATGGATACTGACAAGAATTTATCCAAAGACTTTGAAGCAAAGGTTTTCTGAGCAAAGGAATCAATTACAGGGTGTGGCTCCCAAGTGAGGAAGCATTTCCAGAAGGCAGCCAAGACACTTTGTCTCAGTGCAACGTGCTTGCATCTCTGACCTTGAGAGTTTCAGGGGGAGTATTTTAACTTTAATATCAAGAAGTCTTTTTACCTGTACTTTTGCATATATCAAACGTGCTAATTAGGAAAGTACTTACCTTCTCCTTAGAGTAGGTTTCTTAAGGACATGTATTTGGCACTATTGGTTCAGCAAGAATTATTGTATGTACTTGAAAGTAACAAAACTGTACTTCTTTAAAAATATCTCTGGTTCAGATGTGTTGCCAGTGCAGCCCGGCCTCCCCCCACTCCCATTAGTTCTGATTAGGGAGGTTTGATGCCTGTCACTGAGTGTAATCTGGACCTTCCTTTGTGAGTCATTCCTTCTCTCATTTTCTCAGAGCAAATACAAATCGCCCATCAAATGACAAGTGAAGGCACAGGGGAGGCAAGGGGAGGGAAATCAGAGCCGAAATCTGTTAGCTATTTGGAGTAATTGGTTATTTGCTGTGTTTGCTGGTTGGGAAGCAGAGCACATACTTTACGGTCTCTCCTGTTACGGGGGCTGGAGTCACCCGCCGATATTGGATCCTCGTTGTCGGAGCCCTTGGCTCCGGGCGCCTTTCCCCTGCTTGGCATTCCTGTGGTCTCCTCGGGGGTGCACCCTCCTCCCTCGATGCGCACTGCAGGGGGGACAGCCCAGGGTGAGACTTGTCTGGCAAACTCCAGGGCCTCCTCAGGGAGGAAGAGACCCTAGCCCCCTCCCAGAAGCCCTCCCTGCCTCCCCCCACCCCCCCATACTTCCTTCTTCCAAAGAGGTCTTTTTCCTGATCCACAAGGGACCTGTTTTCCTACTCAAAGGAAAAAGATTCATCTCTTCCCAGAGGGAAATTCTTGGCTTTCCTTGAAATCTACAGGACAGGAAGTTCTCTCTGAGGTCTAATTTAATGCCTTCCTCCCCCTGATGGTCCTGTCATCATCCCTGCCCCCTCCTACTCCCCAGCCTGGGTCCAAACAGCGCTTGGAAGTTGGTTCAGTGCTCACCGCTGAGTACAAGTGCCCCAAAGGAGCTTATCAACCTGCCCAGTGACGTGAGCACCTCTCTTACGTTCACGGAGGCATGGGAAACCAGCTTGAATTAGCAGCAAGTTCAAAATATAGAATATTTGGAAAGTGATATGACTTTGTGTATGAAAACTCACACAGTAACTAGAAAGCAGGTTGACTTTGGCACATAGTAGGCTCCCCCAAAATACTTTTAAAATTGAATTTAAGATAGCTAAGATTAGTGTCTGTAGTTTGATGAATGCTTCTGCAGCCCTGGGAAGGCCTTCAAAAATAGTTTTTCTCTTAAGTAGCTGGTTGGAACTTTTGTTAAGCAAAACTGTCTACATAAGCAGAATGAAGGTAAGACAAGCTTTTGCCCAGGCCTTGTTGGAATCATCACAGATTCTGAGTTAGCCGTGTCTCATTGTTTTCTTCACAGGTTTGAAGACTCTGATTGTCTTTCATTCACCCTACTGGGTAGATTCCATTTGTTTGGGCTTTCTACATGGGTTATGGGGTGATGTTGTCCTTGGAGGACTAAGTCATGGGCTCACATACATACCTTAGGCTTCTGAATTTGGAAAGACATTTCCCACAAGTCTCCCACCTCACTTGGGCCCTCCATCTGGAACAGGCCAATAGTCAAATTGTCAGGTCCTGACCCTTTTCTGTTCACCATCTGCTTGACTGCCAGATTTCGGGCACACTTTTTCACTGGGCCTTTTGGAAGCAATTCAGCATTTTGGTTAAAGGTCTTCCTTTCCCTCCCACTTCTGCTGGTCCAGCTTGAAGTCAGAGTAAGCAGAGTAATGATCCCTCGACAGACATGGAGGCAGAACTGCAGGGAGTGTCAACAAGAGGCTGAAGGCCCAGTGCTCCACTTGTGGAAATAATTAAGTGATTCTTTTTGTCATGAGAGTGTAGAGTTCGGCAGAATCAACATGGTGGCTGGCTGTGGGCATATGTCTTTATGGTTTTGAGGGGCATGAAAAGCTTAGTGTGCGTGGGGTGGGGTAGGTTCTGAGTTGGGTGTTGCACGTCTAGGGGTTTGTCTGGTTTACATGTAGGTGTGAGCCCTTGTCCATTACATCTGTGTTTGTATTAATGTGTATGTGAGCAGATGGACTCAGTTTAGTTTTGAAATCTTAGGACGTTAATTAAAGAACTAGACAATCATCATCTCATCATTCCAGTTCTGCAGATGTTGAGCTATGGGGAAACAGCACCGGGGGTCTAACTGGTGATGTTGACAATATCAACAAGAGCATTGATCATGGTCAACTTTAGAGGTCAACTTCGCAGACATCATCTCGAAGCCTACACTAGTCCCAGTGTTGGGTTCTTACGTTACGACCTTGATGATAATGATTTGTGCTAATGCAGAAATTCTTTTCAACACCATCTAGGATGGCTACCTTCTGGTTGACATAGGCAATGAAGGCCTGTTTTAAAAAATGGACTTCTTTTTTAGAGGTGGGTGTATAGTTCCCTATAGTGACCCCAAGGTTTGACATTGTAACCTGGGTGATGAAGGAATTTGACCACAGGCTCTTGTATTTGATTTAACTGGTCATCCAGGGGAGAGAACACAAGTGATATCCTCTGTCCTCCTCAACTCTCCTAACATCACAGAGAGTCAGGCTTAGAATGATTGTTGTCAACTTTGCCATTCATATTCATGAAATGCATTAGGCTTATTGAATGAAAATGGGAGATTAAACGTTCTGACTGTGCCGTGCTGATTTGGGTCTTCAGAGGGATTAGGGTGCCCATTAGACTGGATCAAGCTTGGAGAAGCAAGTCTTTGTTACATGGCTCTGGTTGCTCAGGAACTGAATGTTGGCTATTAGCTGAAACTGGAGAGGCCGCCAGTCTGTGCCTTGATCAGACTTACTTGTTCAGCGGGCTGAAGGGTGAAGGACCCTGAACCTTGGGCACAGGGAGATAAAGCTCTGATGGCCAGACTTCTTGATGAAGCCTGAGATGACACTTCAACAATCAAGCCTTTTGCATTTGTTTTTCCTCCTTTCCATGTTCCAAGACTAGATGCTTAGCTCTTGCAAAATGAGGTCAAGAGCATGCTTGGAATTAGAAAACGTATGACCATTTCCCTTTTGGAGCTTGGAATTATGGAGCCTTCCACAGAGGGTTGCTTGGCTTTGGTGCATCTGGGATAATAAGACATGGGAGGACTCTCCTGTTTCTGTGGGGCTCATTCTTATGTGGGGGCTAACTTCTTCTTGGGCTTCTTGAGGAAGGGAAAGAAGACATGGTCATGAAGTAACTCCATCAGAAGCCAGGTTAGTGAAATAGCAGGGATGATATTTTCAAGTCACATCTGTGAGAGTGTTGAAAATATGACTATTTTTCTGTAATTCAACTTAATCTGTCTTTTGAGCTCACATTTTTCCTGGCAGAAAAGTCATAGTAATTCTTCAACCATTTAGGTTTAAGCTTTAGTTAGTTTTGGATTTTTCTCCCTTGTCCTTACCCCTGGGAAACAGCTAAATTCTGGGTTGAGCTTCCATAATGTCATGACCTCCACACGAAGGGGCCCCTGGTCACTAGTGTGTGTGCACCCTGGATCTACTGGGCACACAGACCATACAGACACTGTCTCATTATCTCGACCAGAAGGCCCTTTCAGGTATCCTGGCTTCCTCTCTTTGCTGCCTTTCAAGCCTTTCTGGGGAGCATGGTATCATATGACAGCTTCTTTGTGACTCTGGGGTCTACAGGATGTGATGAGGACTCCTTCAGGCTCTCTCTCCCATGACACCCATGCAGCCATCTGTCAAAGGCCACAAGCCCCAATTTCTCTGGCAGTTTTTGAATGGTTGCTACTTATCAGATCCCCAAAGTTTAGGAGAGGTCTCTTCCATGTATACTTTGAGCTAACCTATGGGGGAAGGTATGGGTATGCCTTATCAGAAGTCACCACAAATTTTAAAGAAGATGTGGTACACATATACAACGGAGTATTATTTAGCCACTAAAAAGAATGAAATAGTACCATTTGTAGCAACATGGATGGGCCTAGAGGGTGTCATACTGAGTGAAATAAGTCAGACAGAGAAGGACAAATATCACATGACATCCCTTGTATGTGGAATCTAAAGCTGTCAGAACTTACACAGGACTGGGAAACAGAGTCTTGGAGGGCACAGACAGAAACTTGTGCACCAGGACTCAGGAGAAAGGAGCAGTGACCCCACAAGAGACTGACCCAGACTTGCCTGTGAGTGTCTGGGAGTCTCCAGCAGAGGTGTGGGTCAGTGGTGGCCTGCTGCAGGGTTGGGGGCACTGAGTGTAGCAGTGCCTGCATGGGACCTTCTGAAGGAGGTCACCATTATCTTTATTACCTCCACCATAGTTTGGCTGCAGCTAAATAGCAGGGAGGAAACACAGATCCACCCATCAACAGAAAATTGGATTAAAGATTTAGTGAGCATGGCCCCGCCCATCAGAACAAGACCCAGTTTCCCCCTCAGTCAGTCTCTCCCATCAGAAAGCTTCCATAACCCTCTTATCCTTCTCTATCAGGGGTCAGACAGACTGAAAACCACAATCACAGAAAACTAACCAATCTAATCACATGGACCACAGCCTTGTCTAACTCAATGAAACTATGAGCCATGCCGTGTAGGGCCACCCAAGACAGACGGGTCATGGTGGAAAGTTCTGACAAAATGTGGTCCAGTAGAGAAGGGAATGGCAAACCATTTCAGTATTCTTTCCTTGAGAACCCCATGAACAGTATGAAAAGGGAAAAAAAGGACACTGAAAGATGAACTCCCCAGGTCGGTAGGTGCCCAGTATGCTACTGGAGATCAGTGGAGAAATAACTCCAGAAAGAATGAAGGGATGGAGCCAAAGCAAAAACAACACCTAGTTGTGGAAGTGACTGGTGATGGAAGCAAGGTCTGATGCTGTAAAGAGTGATATTGCATAGGAACCTGGAATATTAGGTCCATGAATCAAGGCAAATTGGAAGTGGTCAAACAGTGGATGACAAGAGTGAACGCTGACATTCTAGGAATCAGTGAACTAAAATGGACTGGAATGGGTGAATTTAACTCAGATGACCATTGTATCTACCACTGTGGGCAAGAATCCCTTAGAAGAAATGGAGTAGCCATCATAGTCAACAAAAGAGTCCGAAATGCAGTACTTGGATGCAATCTAAAAAACGACAGAATGATCTCTGTTCGTTTCCAAGGCAAACCATTCAATATAATGGTAATTCAAGGCTATGCCCCAACCAGTAATGCTGAAGAAGCTGAAGTTGAATGGTTCTATGAAGACATTCAAGGCCTTCTAAATACCCAAAAAAGATATCCTTCTCATTATAGGGGACTGGAATGCAAAAGTAGGAAGTCAAGAAACACTTGGAGTAACAGGCAAATTTGGCCTTGGAGTAAAAAATGAACAGGGCAAAAGCTAATAAAGTTTTGCCAAGAGAATGCACTGGTCATAGCAAACACCCTCTTCCAACAACACAAGAGAAGACTCTACACATGGACATCACCAGATGGTCAACACCAAAATCAGATTGATTATATTCTTTGCAGCCAAAGATGGAGAAGCTCTATACAGTCAGCAAAAACAAGACCAGGAGCTGACTGTGGCTCAGATCATGAACTCATTATTGCCAAATTCAGACTTAAATTGAAGAAAGTAGGGAAAACCACTAGACCAATCAGGTATGACCTAAATCAAATCCCTTATGATTATACAGTGGAAGTGAGAAATAGATTTAAGGAACTAGATCTGATAGATAGAGTGCCTGATGAACTATGGACAGAGGTTTGTGACATTGTACAGGAGACAGGGATCAAGACCATCCTTAAGAAAAAGAAATGCAAAAAAGCAAAATGGCTGTCTGAAGAGGCCTTACAAATAGCTTTGAAAAGGAGAGAAGCAAAAAACAAAGGAGAAAAAGAAAGATATACCCATTTGAATGCAGAGTTCCAAAGAATAGCAAGGAGAGATAAGAAAGCCTTCCTCAGTGATCAGTGCAAAGAAACAGAGGAAAAGAATAGGCTGGGAAAGACTAGAGATCTCTTCAAGAAAATTAGCGATACCAAGGGAACTTTTCATATAAATATGGGCTCGATAAAGGACAGAAATGGCATGGACCTAACAGAAGCAGAAGATATTAAGAAGAGGTGGCAGGAATATACAGAAGAACTGTACAAAAAAGATCTTCACAACCCAGATAATCATGATGGTGTGATCACTCACCTAGAGCCAGACATCCTGGAATGAAAAGTCAAGTGGGCCTTAGGAAGCATCACTAGGAACAAAGCTAGTGGAGGTGATGGAATTCCAGTTGAGCTATTTCAAATCCTGAAAGATGATGCTGTGAAAGTGCTGCACTCAATACACCAGCAAATTTGGACAACTCAGCAGTGGCCACAGGACTGGAAAAGGTCAGTTTTCATTCCATCCCAAAGAAAGGCAATGCCAAAGAATGCTCAAACTACCGCACAATTGCACTCATCTCATATGCTGGCAAAGTAATGCTCAAAATTCTCCAAGCCAGGCTTCAACAATACGTGAACCATGAATTTGCAGATGTTCAAGCAGGTTTTAGAAAAGGCAGAGGAATCAGAGATCAAATTGCCAACATCCACTGGATCATCAAAAAAGCAAGAGAATTCCAGAAAAACATCTATTTCTGCTTTATTGACTATGCCAAAGCTTTGACTGTGTGGATCACAATAAACTATATAAAATTCTGAAAGAGATGGGAATATCAGACCATCTGACCTGCCTCTTGAGAAATCTGTATGCAGGTCAAAAGCAACAGTTAGAACTGGATATGGAACAACAGACTGGATCCAAATCGGGAAAGGAGTATGTCAAGGCTGTATATTGTCACCTTGCTTATTTAACTTATATGCAGAGTACATCATGAGAAACACTGGGCTAGATGAAGCACATGGGAAGGCAATGGCACCCCACTCTAGTACTCTTGCCTCGAAAATCCCATGGATGGAGGAGCCTGGAAGGCTGCAGTCCATGGGGTTGCTGAGGGTCGGACACGACTGAGTGACTTCACTTTCACTTTTCACTTTCATTCATTGGAGAAGGAAATGGCAACCCACTCCAGTGTTCTTGCCTGGAGAATCCCGGGAACGGTGGAGCCTGGTGGGCTGCCATCTATGGGGTCGCACAGAGTCAGACACGACTGAAGTGACTTAGCAGCAGCAGCAGCAGATGAAGCACAAGCTGGAATCAAGATTGCCGGGAGAAATATCAATAACTTCAGATATGCAGATGACACCACCCTTATGGCAGAAAGTGAAGAAGAACTAAAGAGCTTCTTGATGAAAGTGAAAGTGGAGAGTGAAAAAGTTGGCTTAAAGCTCAACATTCATAAAACTAAGATCGTGTTATCTGGTCCCATTACTTCAATGCAAATAGATGGGGAAACAGTGTCAGACTTTATTTTTTGGGGCTTCAAAATCACTGCATATGGTTACTGCAGCCATGAAATTAAAAGATGCTTACTCCTTGGAAGGAAAGTTATGACCAACCTAGACAGCACATTAAAAAGCAGAGACATTACTTTGCCAACAAAGGTCTGTCTAGTCAAGGCTATGGTTTTTCCAGTAATCATGTATGGATGTGAAAGTTGGACTATAAAGAAATGTGAGTGCCGAAAAATTTATGCTTTTGAACTGTGGTGCTGGAGAAGACTCTTGAGAGTCCCTTGGCCTGCAAGGAGATCCAACCCATGCATCCTAAAGGAAATCAGTCCTGAATATTCATTGGAAGGACTAATGTTGAACCTGAAACTCCAATACTTTGGCCACCTGATGTGAAGAGCTGACTCATGTGAAAAAACTCTGATGCTGGGAGGGATTGGGGGCAGGAGGAGAAGGGGACGACAGAGGATGAGATGGTTGGATGGCATCCTGAGGACATGAGTTTGAGTAAACTCTGGGAGTTGGTAATGGATAGGGAGGCCTGGTGTGCTGCAGTCCATGGGGTTGCAAAGAGTCAGACACAACTGAGCCACTGAACTGAAAAAAAAGATACAAATGAACTTACAGAGACTCAACAGAGACTCACAGACTTAGTAAAGGAACCTATGGTTCCTGGGGGAAAGTGATAGTTAGGGAGTTTGGGATAGTCATGTACTTACTGCTATATTTCAAATAGATAACCAACAAGGACTTATTTATAGCACATGGAACTCTGTTCAATGTCATGTGGCAGCCTGGATGGGAGGGAAGTTTGGGGGAGAACGGATGCATGTATATGGCTGAGTCCCTTCACTATTCACCAGAAAACTATCACATCGTTGTTAATTGGCTATACCCTTATGGCAGAAAGTGAAGAGGAACTAAAAAGCCTCTTGATGAAAGTGAAAGAGGAGAGTGAAAAAGTTGGCTTAAAGCTCAACAGTCAGAAAACTAAGATCATGGCATCTGGTCTTATCACTTCATGGCAAATATATGGGGAAACAAGTGGAAACAGTGTCAGACTTTATTTTTTGGGGGCTCCAAAATCACTGCAGATGGTGACTGCAGCCATGAAATTAAAAGACGCTTACTCCTTGGAAGGAAACTTATGACCAACCTAGATAGCATATTGAAAAGCAGAGACATTACTTTGCCAACAAAGGTCCATCTAGTCAAGGCTATGGTTTTTCCAGTGGTCATGTATGGATGTGAGAGTTGGACTGTGAAGAAAGCTGAGTGCCAAAGAATTGATGCTTTTGAACTGTGGTGTTGGAGAAGACTCTTGAGAGTCCCTTGGACTGCAAGGAGTTCCAACCAGTCCATTCTGAAAGAGATCAGCCCTGGGATTTCTTTGGAAGGAATGATGCTAAAGCTGAAACTCCAGTACTTTGGCCACCTCATGCGAAGAGTTGACTCATTGGAAAAGACTCTGATGCTGGGAGGGATTGGGGGCAGGAGGAGAAGGGGATGACAGAGGATGAGATGGCTGGATGGCGTCACTGACTTGGTGGACGTGAGTCTGAGTGAACTCCGGGAGATGGTGATGGACAGGGAGGCCTGGAGTGCTGTGATTCATGGGGTCGCAAAGAGTCGGACACAACTGAGCCACTGAACTGAACTGAATACAAAATAAAAAATTAAAAAAACAAAAACAAAACTGTGAACTCTAGATATTTAAGAGATTTAATCTTAATTTTGAGCAGCTCATTCATTTAAAAAGAGGAAAGATTGAAATATACATTAATAACAAAGCAAAAATATGAAAAAAGTCCTCACAAATCTCTGGTTCTTGCTTCCTCTCCCTCTCTATACTGTCATCTCTTCTGTGTATAGTGTGAGAAGGGCTGAAAAGAACATCCTTTTAAACCTATTTTTTTTAATGGCACATTATCTGCTTTAGGAAATTTAAAAGCCAAGGGTCCAGCCTTCCCACCCCTGGCTGTTTAGGCATTCATATATCCATCAAATATTTACTGGCCTCTAGATACATGCCAGGTAATGTTCTAAGGATTGAGGACATAGTGTTAAAAAAGATAGAGATCTCTGCCATTATGGGACATAATAAACAAGAACCTAAAAAAAATATATGGAGTGAGTGCCTGATGATGATAATTACTAGGGAGAAAAAGTTAGGAAGGGAGAATGAGAATTGCTGGGAGATGGATCATGATTTAAAATAAGGTGAGTAAGGAGGGTAAAACAGATCATATTTAGTCAAGACTTGAAGGACGTGATGAAGTGACCCATGGCTCCATCTGTGGGAGGAATCGAGTTCCTCATGGGAGGAGCCTGAGAGTGCTGGCAAGGTTCATGGACTGGGTGGGCCATTGGGGTGGGAACAGCATGAGTGAGGAAGAAATGGGAGGACATGAGATGCGGGAGGTGTGAGGGGCTGGTATAGCTTGCTGTTGTAAGGCCTTTGGCCTTATTCTGGGTGAGTTGGCAAATCATTGGAGGGATTTGCTCAGAGAGGCGACGTGTTCCGATGTGTGTGGCTATTGTGTTGAGAATAGATTTTGGGGCAAGAGAGAAAGCAGAGAGGCCAGTTAGGAGACTATTGCGATAGGTCCCGGTGATGGGGACTGGGGCCATAGTGATCAGGGAGAAGCGGTCTGGTTCCAAATGTGTACTGAAGGGGGTGCCAATAGGATTCGATGATGGATGGAATGTGGGGCATGAGGAAGAGGCCAAAGTGACTGTTGGGGTTTTGGTTCAAGCATCTGGAAAGAAGGAGTTGTACTTGCTTCTATGAGGAAGACTGTAGAAGGAGCAGGTGGCTGGGGGTGATTAGGAACTGGATTCTGGAGATGGTACGTTCAAGAAGCTTATTAGATGTCCAGTTGGAGATGTTAAATAGGCTGCTGGAGTTCAGAGGAGTCATGCAGGTTGGAGAGAGTCATGTTGGGTTCCTCAGTGTATATGTTATTAAAGACACCAGACTCCAGGAGAGTCCCGGGGGTTGAGAGTGGGTGGGGAAGAAAAGAGGTCTGAGCATGGAGCTCTGGGCCACTCAAGTGATCAGAGCTCAGGTGACAAGGAGGAATCAGCAGAAATTGAGATGGTATGGCCAGTAGGGTGGGAGGACCACGGCTATAATGCTCTGTAAGGCAAAGGGAGCCTCCCAGCCAGACATCATTTTAAGCCAGAAGACAGAGGAGTGACTGCCTACATCAGATACTACTGCTGGTTGACTAATGAGGCCTGAGTCCTCGGTGACCTTGACAGTCATGTTTTGGTGGCGCAGAGAATGGAAAAACAAGAATTAGAGACATGTGTAGACAACTGTAGATGTTTTTCTGTAAAAGGGGAAAGAAGATGAGAACCAAAATTGGGATTGGAGAGTTTTCTTTTTAAATAATGGAAACTAGTGTTACATATAACACCAGTGGGAACGATCCAGGAGAAAAGGAAGTGTGATGACAAGGAGAGGGTGAAGAAGATCACGTCCTTGAGGGGATCAGAAGGCATGAGTGCAGGGGTAGCCTTGGGTCAGGGTGCAAGCGGAGTCACTTCATAAGCAGGAGGGAAGACAGGTGCGATGCCAGTATTGGTGCGCTTGTGGAGCGGTGGGGTGGTCTCTTCTGATGCTTCTGTTTTAAAAGAAAGAGGAAGCAGGGTCACTGCCACAGAGTGATGACAAGGAGGAGGTGTGAGAGGGCTGGGCAGAAAGGAGAAGATATGGAGAGCTGGTGTGTTCCGAGGAAGGAGAGCAAAGACCCAGGGAGCTGAGATGGAGTGGATGGCAACACTGGGCCCCTTTGAGGCTGTTACACGAGCTTGGAGTGAGACCAGCCTCTGGTTTGCTCTTTTTCAGCTGCATTGGATGTGATGGGAAAGAGCTGGGTTTAAACCTAGGTTGGGTTGGCCAGAAATACAGTGGAACAAGAGAGGGCCCAGGGAACTTACAAGTGGGGGAGGGCAAAGGGGCGAAATATAAACCAGCTAGGATGTAAATTATGATTCTGCAACACGTATGATTTCTGTCAAGAATGAGGGCAAGTGGAAGAGGATTTCCCTGTGGGATGCAGGATAAAAAGGGGACGAAAGCCACTGAGCAGCCAGTCAGCTGGGTTCACCAGGGGTTAGGAAGGTCACTGGCTCTGCTTCTCACCAGTGTGCTTAAGGAGAACCAGCCATAGAAATCACCTGGAACTTGGAGGGAGGAAGAAATTACAGCTGAGAGTTCTTGGGGAAAGTTGAGTGTGGTAAGACTTAGGTCCTGTTTGGTGGTCAATTGCTAGTTCTTCAAAATTTTTTTAAACTCTGATTTCTGCTTTTGTTCTTCTTTTAGAGGTTATCTGCTTGTGTTTTATCATCTGTTCTTTTTTATTTTAACAGCTTTTTTTGAGATAATCCACATATACACAAACCCCTATTTAAGTGTGCAATTTAGTGGTTTTTAGTTTATTAACAGAGTGGGGCACCCATCATCAATTTCAGAATGTTTTCAGTTATTCCAAAAAGAAATAATGCACCCCAAGAGCAATTGTCTCCCGTTTTCTCCCAACCATTAATCTACTTTTTGTCTCTATGGGTTTGCTTATTCTGGACATTTCATGTAAATGAAATTATGAAATATGTGGTCTTCTGTGATTAACTTCTTTTATTTAGCATAACATTTTCAAGGTTTATCCATGTTGTTGCATCTATCAGTTCTTCATTGCTTTTTATTATCAAATAATGTGCCATTGTTTGGGTGCATCACATTTTCTTTTCATTGATAGACATTTGGATTGTTTCTACTTTGGGACTTTTATGAATAATGCTGCTATGAACATTCATGTATGAGTTTTTGTGTGGACATAAGTTTTCATTTTTCTTGGAGGAGAATTCCTGGGTCATATGGTAGCTCTCCGTTTAATCTTTTGAGGAGCTGCCACCCTG
This sequence comes from Bos indicus x Bos taurus, assembly GCF_003369695.1. Taxonomy (NCBI): domain Eukaryota; kingdom Metazoa; phylum Chordata; class Mammalia; order Artiodactyla; family Bovidae; genus Bos; species Bos indicus x Bos taurus. The sequence goes on along the minus strand of NC_040086.1, from coordinate 12,866,647 downwards.
GTTTTTAAAGTGACTGCAATACTTTAAATTTCTACCAGAAGTAAACAAGGTTCTGGTTTCTCCACATCTTCATGAACACTTTTTATTATCTGACTTTTTGGTTATAGGCGTCCTAGTGGTGTGAAATGTTCTTTCATTGTGGTTTCTATTTGCATTTCCTTGATGGCTAACGATGTTGAGCATCTCTTTGTGTGCTTATTAGCCATTTGTATAACTTCTCTTGAGGAATGTCTATTTTAATCCATGGCTCATTTTTATTGAGTTGTTTGTCTTTTGATTTTTGGACTGTATGAGTTTTCTATATATTCTGTTTATAAATCCTTTATCAGATACACACAGGCATATATTTTCTCCTGTGAATTATCTTTTCATTTTCTTGGTGGTATGTTTTGAAGTATCCTGTTGTTCTTTATTTTCAAAAGGTTTCAGTTTTTAAATTATGTAAGGAATACATGTACACAATCAAAAATTATAAAACTTTAAGTGATACACAAAATAAAAGAAATAAATAAAACATTTGTAATTTTATCATTCACAGATAATTGCTGTGAACATTTGGGGTTAGATCTTTTAACTAAAAAGAATTCTCATTATTCAGTTTTTAACCTTTTGCAAATCTCATCAGCTGTGAATAACTTTTCATGTCAGTAAACATGTTTACAACATCATTTTTTGTTGTTGTACAAGTTTTAATCACATGGATGTACAATTTACCCCAATAAGTTCCTTATTGTCAGATGCTTAAATTGCTTTTCCCTGTTAAAAGTGTAGTAAGTCTTTATACATATCTCCCTTCTTTGAATAGACTTCTAGAATTGGAGTGAGGGATCACAGTGTAGGCACATTTTTAGGGCTATAGGAGCATGCAGCTAGATTGCCTTCTGGAGAGATTGTGGCCAGCTATGCTCCTGCAGTCAGGGAGAGAGCCAGTCCTTGGCCAGAAGCTAACCTGCTCCACATAAAACAGTGTTGTTGGTAACACTAAGTGCTAGGCACTGTCTAAGCACTTTATACATATGACTCATTATTCCTCACAATAACTCTATCAAATTGGTACTAGTGTTTTTCCATTTTACAGATGAGACACTCAAGGCACCGAGAAGTTTTGTCCAAGCTCACACAATTAGGAGTGACAGGATTTGAACACTGTGAGATCCAGACTCCTTTCTGGAAGAAAGCCTGGTACTGTTAAGTACAATGCTGGCTGTTGCTTGAAGATAGTCTTTGTAATGCAAAGAAAGTTCCCTTTTATTCTTAATTCATGAGAGTTTCATTTAGAAATAACTGAAGAATTTAACAACGTCTCACATCCCCTTCATTTTTGCCTATTATAGATCACAGATTGGCAAACTTTGTCTTAAATGGCCAGATAGTAAATATTTTAGGTTTGGGGTCATAGGGTCTCCATCACAGCTACTCAGCTCTGCTGTTATAGTTCAGAGGCAGCTACAGGCAATATGTAAATGACAAAGCCAAGTGGCTGGCTGCTGGGCCATAGTTTGCAAATTTCTGTTATAGACGATCATTTGGGTTTTCTGTCTTTGCTTATTCATACTGAGTCACTCCTGCCTTCTGGAATAATCCAACCTGACCATGCCAGATATACCGCTGCAATCTATTCATTAGTATTTTTATCTAGGATCTTTACCTTGTGATTCAGGAATGGGACTGATTTGTGTGTGTGTGTGTGTGTGTGTGTGTGTGTGTGTGTGTCCTGGTCAGCCTTCACAAAATGAATGGAGGAAACTCATCTTTTTTCTGTGCTGTGCAGTGATCATTTTTTTCTTTGAAAGACTGATAGAAACTGCCTCCAAAGAAACCACCTTGGTCTGAAGTCTTGGAGGTAGTTCTCTGAGATCTCTTCCACTTTCAGAAAGTTATCTCTTCATATTTCCTATTACATTTGAATCAATTTTGGCAGTTTGTATATTTTTTAGAAAGTTACCTACTTCATCTAGATTTTCCAAGGTTTTTCCACTGATTTGGGTGTAGCAAATCTCTTAATATTTTTATTCTCTCCATAATATCTTTTTATTTGATCTTATTCCTAATGGTGTACCTACTTTTTAACATTAGATTTGATAAATAATCTAATGTTTGTTTTATTGGCCTTTTTGAAAGTTTGCTCTGGGATTTGATTATCAGTTACAATATCCTCCATAATTCTACTCATCATTTTCAAATTTTGATCTTCCTATTTTCCTTTTTCTAACTTTTAAAATTATCAGATTATTTATTTTCATTCTTTTTGTATAAGAGCAAGAATATTTAAGACTGAATTTTCCTTTGAGTACAGACTTAGCTACTAAATTTTAAGGCATAGCCCTCTTACTGTTGGTATTTTCTAAGGACCTGTGATTTTAGTTTTGTTTTTTTGTTTGACTCAGAAAAGTTTTAAGAATACATCTTTAAATTTCTGAAAGGTTGGGATTTTTGAGTTTCTCATTCGTTTCTAGTTTTATTATTACATTGAGATCAGAGAGTGTGACTGATAATGGATTTATTCCTTGGACTTTATTGACATTTGCTTTGTGGCTTTTAATGTTTTTGAAGTGCTCCAATGGTACTGGACAAGAAGGTATAAGTTCCGTTTTTGGAATACATGGTGTTTGTCTATTTAAATGACACTGTTAATCATATTACTCAGATTCTCTGTTTCCATATTCTTCTTTTTAAAAATTTACTTGGTTTTTCAAGACTGAGGGAAATGTAATAACTTTCCCACAACTATTGTGTTGCTGTCATTTCTTTGTACAAAACACACTGGTTGTTGTCTGTTTATGCCTGACTCTGAGCCTGAGTCATAAAGGCAAATCTTGAAGTATCTGATCTTGGGAAGAAAAGATAGACTTAGGAGGAAGCAAACAGCTAACGTGAATTCCATTGTGACCACTCCTACCTCTGTGTACATATTTGCCCGTGTGTTAGCGTGTGTACTTTGTGGTGTGGGGGGTATATGTGCATTTCAGCATATATATGTCTCTTGGGCATGAGTGTGTAAATATGTTCTTTCATGTGTCAGTGATTGTATGAGTTTGATATGTGTGTGTGTTTATGTTTATTCATCCATCATCTCTTTTATTCAAATTGGACTTAAAACATCAGGACTGGTGTCTGCCTTGCTGGCTTTTTTGAGAATGGTTACAACTCTGAAAGCTCTGCTACTCTGTATCTTAACCCCTCTGAACCTCTTTTCCCCTCTCTGGCTGCAGAAGATCCTTCTGGTAAGTTGGTCAGACAGAGATTCTCTGTAGACTCAGTGTGGCTCTGGCGTCCACTAGTGTTGTGTGTCTGGGTACCACGTTCTGGCCACACAGGCAATGCTAGGGCCATACTTCCAGAATGGGTCGAGACTCTGAGAACCTCACTTTACCCTCTCCCCACTCCACCTGTTCATGTTCCATTGGCCTGCCTCCATCTTGGGTCACCCTTGAAAACCTAGAGCTGGATGGGCTAGGCATTGGTTTAAAGGGAGCACCAGCATTCCCGGAAACTCATGATGGAATTCAGTTCATTTTATAGAATCAGAGCAGGCTCCTGGGAGATCCCTTAGTTGACCGCCTCATACAGAGGAGGAAAGCAGGCCCCAGAGTGGGCTTCCTGATGCCTTGTCCAGTGCCCTTCCCATGGAACTGGGTGAGCTTTACTGGAACCAACAGCACAGACCCAGGGCCTGGGCCTGTGTGGGATTTTGGTGGAGGTCCAGGGAGAGTGACAATCCCACCTTCAGGGAACTTGCTGACTCCCTGAGCAACGGGACACCTGGACAGGACACAGCCGAAGGAGCATTCTAGACACAAGACCCAAGAGGGCCTGCAGACACACCACGTGTAGGAGAAGTTAAAAATGGGGCGACACCAGTGTGGGCCCCAACAGGCCTGCCCACTTTTGCCCACAAATATGAGTATGTGAAGGGGCAGAGAATGTGTTATCCCAAACTTCCTTTCTGCTCACCTCATTTCTCCCATCTAGCACAGTATTTTTTTTAAAAATAATGAGCACTTAGCATTTGTTGAATTTCAGGGGCTCTGCCCTGATCTGACCTTGGGGGAGGCTAAGTTATGATTTTGGAAGCTTTTATTTTTTGCTGGAGTCTGGAGGTTGGGGATCAGAATAGTTCTTTGGTGTCTTAAGTTTTCCTGGGTCTACTGTAATTTTTTAATAAATAATATTTTATTGACATTTCCTCCCAAGGAGTTATCCAACATATGGTCTGAGTTTAGCCTCAGTATACTCCTGGAATGCAGGGGGGACTGTGATGAAGAGCCCACTTCATAGAAGGGAAAAGGAAGGCCCCAGGAGCTTAACAGAAGCACATGGTGAAGGTGGGGCAGAGTCAGGGCGAGAGCCTCTGCTTCTCAACACCAAGCAGGTGTGAAGACCTTTTTCCTGACTGTGCAGTTGGCCCCTAAAGAGGCAGGGAATTCCAGTTCTTTGCTCTTTTGAACTCACCCAGCAGGAGAGAGCTGTGGTCCAGGCCAGCCCATCAGCCTTGCTTGGTGTTCATCCAGAAGAACCTTGCTTGGCAAGTTCTGTTTCTGAAACTGTTTCTCGTTTTCTACCCACTCAGGAGGAGGAGTTCATTGATTGGTGGAGCAAATTCTTTGCCTCAATTGGGGAGAGCGAAAAGTGCGGGTCCTACCTAGAGAAGGACTTTGACACTCTAAAGGTAAGCCCTCTCCACAATGTCCTCTTCAGTCCAGTGGTCCCTGGGGACCAGGAGTTGCAACCAAAAGATAATATGCATCTATACATACATGTTTATTGGTGAAAAGCTACCTGGGATCTGCTTAACTTTCTTAAATGCTTAAGAAAAGTAAGGATGAGTTATTTAGATGATGTGGGTTGCCCTCTGATAGATTTTCAAAATATTAAAAATTGCAAAATATTGAATTATTAAAGCTTGAAGATGAGTACTCAGGGATTTGTTATACTATTCCGTCTCTTCTAAAGTTATTTGAACTTTTTTTATTATAAAATTTTTCCATGAAAATGAAAAGGAAAGTCAATGTGAGAATGTACCTCTGACTCCCCCACCTCTGCAATTAGGATAGAAATTACCCAGCACATATAAAAATATGGTAAACTCTGTTTCTGTGGAAAAAAAAACCCCAGAGCCTCAAGAACAACACAAAACCAGGAGTGAGTCAGCCAAATTCTGGTATTTTGAGGAAATTCCACAAATATGGTTGTACTTTTTAAAAGCAGACTCCTTTAAAAAAGATAACCAGAGGTGACTCAAAACTGCTCCTTGAAGAAAGTTATACAGTGTCCTGGAAGAGGTTTCCAGGTAAAATTCAGGATGCTCAGTTACACTGAATTTCAGGTAGATAATGAATAATATTTTATTCGAATCTGAAAAAAAATATGGAATTCAAAATTCAAATTTAACTGGGTGTCCTGTATTTTCACTTACTAAACCTGGCAGCCCTTCCTAGAGAACAAGAGGGGCAAAGGTTGTCAGACGCATGAGAAGACCCCAAGGAGCTCCCTAAAGGGGACTGGATGAAGGGAGCTTGAGGGTCGTTGAAGTGGTGGGTGGTCACTCCGGAAGGCCATCTCACAGGGTGGCAAGGGCTGCCTCTGGCACGCTGGAGGCCCCTGTGTGATTGTATCTGGAGACCTGGAGGGCAGAGATGAGCCTCAGGGCACCAGCGGTCAGAAGGCTCAGGCCTTCCCAGGCAGCAAGTTCTTTGTTGACTTGGTAGGTGGGTGTATGAGGCTGGGCAAAGAGACAGAACTATTTGTGTACCAGGAAGAAGGTCCGACACATTAAGTCTGGCATGTGGTCCTGTGGCCTTGCCAAAAGAATGAGAAAAGCCATGTAAGAATGAGGACTCCTGCCAGGGTGGCCCATGGCCCAGGCACCCTCGCTGGTTCCTCAGATGCCAGATGCTGAACTGGCACCCAGCCCACCTGCTTGACCTCTCTGAGGAGCTCTCTGGCAGTTTCCAAGTGAAAGTGGGTTATTTAAAAACAAAATGCATTCAACCTGTTTCTGGGGGGGAAGCAGACCTGGAAGAAACACTGATCCTTTAGGGACTGTTAACCACCACCAGCAGTATGGGTCTTTGAAAAATAGCGTTGTAGCATTATGGAGAGAATGGAGTACACAGTGGGTGGGGAAACAAATCACCGTTTGGAAATCACTTATCATAGAGGGGAAAAGACAACTCATGGTCTCAATAGGGAAAGATAGAAAACAGAAGATACAGCAAGAAAGCATAGAAGAAACGAAATCATATAAAAACAACAGAAAAAGAATAAATGTTAGTTTTCCTATAAATAAAAATGGGCTACACTCTTTTACTAAGTGATAAGGACTCTTAGACTACAGCAAAAGTAAAATTTCATTATACTACCTTTAAAAGACACTTCTAAGGCAATACAATTTAGAATGGCTAAAAAAGCAAATATTTTGGCAAACAAAATAAGTGCAAAGAAAGGGGAAACAAATTGAAACTAAAGTCAAAAGCAAAGGAAGCAAAATGGAGTGTTTTGTATAAATGAAAGATGTACATCTCAGTGCAAAAATTCTAAACGTTAATGTATGGAACAGTAAAGCTTAGAAATCCTTAAAGCAAAAGTGGATAGGAATATATAAAGTAATAAATGTGAAAGTATGAAACTGCAGAAATTAAAGTTGCAGTGGGATTTTAATGTACCTTTTTTTTAGACAGATGAAACAGGCAATCAATAAATAAGGAAATGAAAGATATGAATAACAAGGCAAACACTTTCTAAGCTACATCAAGTAGCTTTAAAATAGAGAACAAAAATAATTAAAAATTAGAAAATACATTTTTCCTAATGCTCAGAGAACACTTAGAAAACTTGATCACATATTAGTTTAGTAATAAGTTACCCAAAACAGAAATCATACAAGGCAGATTTAAATGCAATAAAATGAGAAATTAATAACAAAAGTTTAAACAAAAAGACCAACCACTTGGAAATTTAAAAAATATTTTATTGGGACTTCCAGTATGAACATGGCTGCATAAGTCAGCGTTTTTCCCTTTTTCTCTTGGAAATCATTCAAACCCACAAACTTCATTTTCAGTAAAAGTTGGAAACAAATAAAACCCGCAGACTCCAAAATACATGTAAGGGCTGTCCAAAGGCAACTGAGATTGGGTAGAAGCCACTCGGCCATAAATGAAGAGAAGATGCACGAAAATGATGAAAGGTCATGGTGGTAGCAGACATCAGAAAACCTCATACTTCCTAATGAAAGAATGCTGATAATTATTTAAGACAGACTTTATGGATTCATGGGGACTTATTATCTATTCTCTTTACTTTTGTGTGTGCTTGAAGCTTTTCATAACAGTTAAAAATATAATTCCTGAAATTGAAGTTTTACTGTAAAATATAAAACTTATATTCTTTGTTCACAACAATGGACATGGGAAATTTGGAGACAGGTTCAGGCTGGTGGCAAAAGCCTCTTAGATCTGGTTTGGATCAGAGAAATAAAGAAGGTGGAGTTACACAAGAATCACGTGGACGAGCCACATTTATAGGGAACAGCCTGCCTTTGCTGTGGGAACTAAGGAAATAACTGGTCTAGGAAAATTCAACACATTTAGTGACAAGTAATAAGAAAAGAAATAGTACAGAATTATTTTAAAAATCTAAGGAAAAAAGAAAAGAAAATGTAAAACAAAAGTTAAGCAGAAGAAGAGGATAGATACCCACCAGAAAAGTGTCTCCAAGGGGCAGAGGGGATGAAAGACTTTGCTGTGAACTTTTTAGAAATAGGGCAGTATGAATGCAAACAGAAATGAAAGCACTCAAGGGAGGATGAGAGGAGAAGGGGTGAAGTGTGAGCAAGCGGGACTCAGGAGAGAAGAAGAAAACCTGGCATTGGAAGGAGCAAGGGGCAGAACGGCCACGCTGGAAAACACAGGAAGGGGCGCAGGGGACAGAATGAAACGGAAGTAAGTAATTATAAAAGGATGACGAGAAAGTGACAGATATTAGTAGTCAGGGAAAGGCTATCCAACATTTGCATAACTGGAGTCTCTGAGGAGGACAACCAAAACAATGAAATTAAGCAAACAGTTAATAGTTTAATAAAACTTCACCAGAACTGAAAGGATACTTGAATATGCACATTAGAAGTTCTGCTGTGTCAGAACGTCAGAAAAGATTGACCCAGATCGGTCAACTCGGGGACCTATTCCCACTGTAGTTACTGAACTTTAGAGATAAAGAAAAACATCCTTTGGATAGTCATATCTTCTCTCTCCACAAAAATTTAAATAATTAAAAAAAGGAAATAAATCAAAGTGGCTTCACTTTCTCTATGACATTTAATACTCAAAGATGACAAAGCACCATGTGTAGGATCGTCAGGCAGAGAAAAGGTGACCCAGACACTTGACATTCAGCCAAGCCGCCCTTCATGCATAGCTGCGGCAGACACACAGGTAAGCACACTGAGGAGCCGGGTAGTATGGCTCCCAGGAGCCTGTTTGGAGGGACTCCTAGGGGATGAATGGAGTAAAGGATGAAAGAGGATGGGATAGAGAGGAAGGACACTGATAGTCGTGTTATAGACATAAGGAGAATTGACAGATATTATTTAAAACTGCAAATCATGAAATGTGGAAATTACCTAAATGTCCATTGAGTGATGAATGGATAAACCAAATATGGTAAATACATACAATGGAATATTATTCAGCCTTAAAAAGGAAGGAAATTCTGATACATGCTACAACATGGGTGAATCTCTAAGACATTGTGTTAAGTGAAATAAGCTAGTTGCAAAAAGACAAGCATTGTATAATTCCACTCTAGAATACCAGAGTAATTATTATTAAGAGTATTATTAGCCTTATTGAACCTGGTGGCTTGAAAATAGAGACACCCCTATGGCACATTTACAAAATTGACATATATACACTACCATGTGTAAAATAGATAACTAATGAGAACCTACTGTCTAGCATAGGGAACTCTACTATTTTATTCTATGGTGACCTAAATGGGAGGGAAATCTCAAAAAGAGGGGATATATGTATAACTGATTCACTTTGCTGCACAGCAGAAACTAATGCAGTATTGTAAAGCAATTATACTCCAATAAAAATGAATAAAAGCAATAAAAATTGACCACGTAATAAGCCATAAGGAAAATCTTAACAAAGTTAAAAAATGGAAGTACTACTGACAATGTTTTCTGCTTATAAGGCCCTAAAATTAGAAATTAATAACAAGCTCAAAAGTAAAAAAAAATTCTATCTGAAAAATTAAAAAGAAAGCAACTCTGTTCTAACAATTCTTGGTGAAAGAGAATATATAAAAAAAAATTGTGGAATATTTGGGAAGCAATGATAAAACACTATATGTTAGACCTTAGTGCTTACAGTTAAAGCTGTATTCAGAGGAAGCTTATAACCTTGAACACGTATGTTAATTAAAACAAAAGGATGAAAACTAACTATACATCTAACTCTTAGATCAAAAAAGTAAAAATGAGACTATTATTATGGAATGCCAAGAAAAGGAAAATGAAAACATTATATATCAAAATAAACGGGGTCATGCTAAGGCAGTAGCAATTTTAAGTGTTTTCCTTATCAGAAAAGAGGGAGCAAAGTAATTAAAATTTCAACTGAAGAAATTAGAAAGAAAGAAAATGCTTAAAATAGTATGAAGAAGAAAATAATAAAACTAGAAGCAGAAATAAGAAACTGGGTGTGGAATCTGCAGATGTGGAGGGCCGACTATCCTGCTGGTCAGTTTCAGATATACCAATTAAGCATGCATATTGAGTGGGTTAATATCACTATTAATTAGGTACATTTTATCATCTATATTAGAAAACCACCGCTTCATTTAAATCTAAGCACTACTCTAACAAGTAAAAATCATTGGCTGTTGAGAGGAGAGAAATTTGATTCACTGCCATTTGGACATCCTGGGCACTCAGCATTTTGCTGACTTGTGAATTTTCTAGAGTTCTGTCTTTGATGTTCAAATAAAAAGTCAGTTAACTTTTCATTTATGTGTTTGACTGTGATCTTATTCTCAAGAAATGCACCACTCATGTACATGATGACTCTTGGGTGTTTAGAATATTGGATTAATCAGAAAACCCTGTTTTTCAATGGTGCTGAACAAATGTCTTCCCCTTTTATTTCCTTCTCCTGTTTTTTTCCCCCCTTTCTCTTGCTCATCTCATCTCCATGACTTGCATCCTTTTCCTCTCCTTCTCTGCCTCTCTTGCTGGTCCCCTCTCTTCCCTCCACCCACCCCACCAACCTGCCCTCCTCTTGGCTTTTTTTCTCTAAACTGCTTCTGGTCCCCCCCGCCATTTTTCTTTCTATCCCTTCTGTTACTCAAACTCTGTCATGCTTCCTTTTTCCCTGCTGTCCCTCTACTTCTCTCTTTCCCTTGTCCCCCTCTCTCGTCCCCACATGTGGCAGCTCTATGACACATCCCTGGAGAATGTGAAGGCCTTTGAGGGCCTGTCTGACTTTTGTAATACATTCAAGCTCTACCGGGGCAAGACACAGGAGGAGACTGAAGACCCATCAGTCATTGGGGAGTTTAAGGTAAGTCCTTGAGGACATGTCTCTAGCCCAGGGGTCCCAACTGTGGAGTAGCAGCAATGAGTGAAGGAGGGGCAGAAGTACTGTAGTAACATCAGCAGTGACCCCAGTGCTGAGATTGGTGGCTATGCGGGTGATGGAGGTGGTGGTGGTGACGTTGAAGCTGCTGATGCAGAATCTGATGGGGGTAATGGGATTGCATTGGGCTTCATAATCACAGTGGTGATGACTCTGACAGATTTGAGAGTAATGGATGTAGTGGTGAGTGTCTTGGTGACAATGATGATGAAAGTGAAAGCTGACCCCTCCTTCTTTTCAGGGACTCTTCAAAATTTATCCTCTCCCAGAAGACCCAGCCATCCCCTTGCCCCCGAGGCAGTTCCACCAGCTGGCTTCCCAGGGGCCCCAGGAATGCCTGGTCCGCGTCTACATTATCCGGGCGTTTGGCCTGCAGCCCAAGGATCCCAATGGGAAGGTAACATCCCTGAGCTCTCACCTCCCCTAGAATAAATAGCAGGCTGGGGTATCAAGAGGCTGCAGAATCTGGATATAATCTTTGCCCCAGGGAGTTCACAGTAAGTGGGAAACCAGACAAACATGGACAAAATTGAGATGTTATGGTGTTGGAGTTCTATCAAGGCCAAGTGCTCCAGGAGGTCAGAAAAGCCCAAAGGCAGTACACAACTTCGGGACAATAAGGAAGACTTTCTGGAAGGAATAGAATTCTTAAGGATTGAGAATTAAGTTTTAATAGGTGGGGAGGGAGAAGAAAACCATATTTTAGGAATTAAAAACATTGGGAAAAGTTTGGGAGCAAACTGCTTAGCATAGGTTTAGCACAAGGATAAGGCATAAGGACAAGGGACATTAATGGTGTTGGTGGGACTTTCAAGGGTGGGATGGGAAGGCAAGAAGGAGGGACGGAACACGATGGGCAGCTATGCCAGCCTGGCCATGGTGGAGCCTGGGGTAGAAGGAAAAACAAATAATCTTGGTCCTGTCTTTATACAAAATTTTGATGTTTTATTCATCATGGACTGTTGGTATTGATTTTAATTTTTAAAATATCACATTAAAATGTTTATCTTGATTACTAAAGGTTTTTGTCCTTCCCTTAAATTTTATGCCTGAGTCGAGCACCGCTCTGACTTCCTCTAATCCTGACTGTTGAGTGAAGGAGTGGAACTGAGGGAGAGCCTGAGTCTGGAGCTGTGGGGAAACAGGGGCAGGGGCAGAGTGTGGCTGTGAAGAGAGAGAAAGAGGAAGAGCTGGGGCAGAGTGAGGGGCCGTGGGGTTCAGACATGCGAGCTAGGGTCTTCTCTTGTCCCCTTAGACAGGTGCAGGCCTAGCCTGTGTCCTAGGTTGTGGGAGGGCCCTCGTGTCCCATCCCTGCAACCCTGCTCTTCAAGGCGAGAAAAGCTCCGTTGCCCTGCTGGGAGATCACAGGGCGGGATGGAGCGGTCCCAACCCAGGCACCATCCACGGCCTCCAAGATGTGGTTGTGGTCAAGTTCCTACACCTCAGCCCTTCCTGGTGCCGAGATTGACCCAAGCACTCTGGCCCTGGCTGCTTCTGAGGCTAGTTGAGGGAATGCTGCTGCTCGTAGGAGGCTAGGTTGGGCTGAAAACATCTGGCCATTTCTCTCCCTTTCTATTGGCTGAAGCAGAGGTCACAGACAGGACCCCAGCCTGGCCCCGTCACATATGTCACACAAACTGGTATGTTTCTGGGGGTATGAGCCTGGCCCCCACCCACCCTTTCCTAAGGGGGGCAGTGGACTGGGAATGTGGAGGACTTGGGTACCCCATTTCCACTGGTGGAGCAGAGGCTAGAAGCACATGTTGGGGCGGTGTGCATGATGGGGCTGCTGGCCTGGCAAGTGGCAGCTGCTTCTTGTTTTTTGCAGGTATATTATTTATATTTATATAAATATTATATATATATAATTATATAATATATATATTATATATTATATATATATTATATAAATATTATATATATATATTTATGTGATGTTAATGAACCTTTAGTCTATAGTAATAGAAATTAGTTATACACTGGAATCCAGATAGATGGGAGAAGCATTAACAACCTCAGATATGCAGATGACACCACTCTAATCACAGAAAACGAAGAGGAATTAAAGAACCTCTTGATGAGGGTGAAAGAGGAGAGTGAAAGAGCTGGCTTAAGACAATGTTAAAAAAACTAAGACCATGGCATCTGGCCCCAGTACTGCAGAAAAGGTGGAAGTAGTGACAGATTTCCTTTTACTGGGCTCCAAAATCACCACGGACAGTGACTGCAGCCATGAAATCAGAAGGCAGTTGCTTCTTGGCAGGAAAGCAATGACAAACCCAGACAGTGTGTTGAAAAACAGACATTACTCTGCTGACAATGGTCTGTATAGTCAAGGCTATGGTTTTCTCAGTGGTCATGTATGGATGGTGAGAGCTGGACAGTAAAGAAGGCAGAATGCCAAAGAATTGATGCCTTTGAACTGTGTGGTGCTGGAGAAGACTCTTGAGAGTCCCTTGGACAGCAAGGAGGTCTAGCCAGTCAATCTTAAGGGAGATAAACCCTGAATATTCAATGGAAGGACTTATGCTGAAGCTTCAGCTTCAGTATTTTGGTCATCTGATGCAAACAGACGACTCATTGGAAAAGTCCCTGATACTGGGAAAGATTGAGGGCAGAAGCAGAAGAGGGCATCAGAGAATGAGATGGCTGGACGGCATCTCTGATGCAATGAACATGAACTCGGGCAAACTCTGGGAGACAGGGAGGGACAGGGAGGCCTGGCGTGCTGCAGTCTATGGGGTCACAGGAGTTGGAAACGACTGGGTGACTGAACAATAGCAACAACAATAGAAACTAGAATGGTGGTTGCTTATGGGGTAAAGAGTGATTGGGTGGAGGAATGAGGAAACTTTCTGGGGTGACTGAAATGTTCTGTATTTTGAATCATGTGTTGGTTTGTTGGTTACACAGATACATACATACACACACACACACACACACACATATATATATGCTCTAAATATACTATATATATATATCAAGTATGAAATATTATTTCAGTAATGCATATGTATATATGCTATGCATATACATGATATATATGTATATGTTACAATGTATATGTATATATATTATGTGTATATAATATGAATTTATATACTACATATGGGCTTCTCTGGTGGCTCAGATGGTAAAGAGTACTACATGTACATTAGTCAAAACTCATCTAACTATATGTTAAGATTGACACATATTATTGATATAACTTTTACTGTAATTTAAAAAACGAGGGGAAAATGCTTAGGCTAAGGGCATGGACTTTGTTTCACTTTCTGGGGCTGGGTGTGGTTGGCAGCTCACCGGTTGGGAGCATGGAGGCTGGGCAGAGAACGAAAAGGTAAATCAGAGCACAGCAGAGCTGGGAGTGAGGGAGGGATTTCATAGCTATCCCGAGTATGAAACTTGAGGGACAGGCAAAGCTGTCCAGGAAGGCTGTTTAGGGAATTCTCTCTGTTGAAAGTAGTGAGAAGACTCTGGTCATCCCCTTCAAGAAAAACTAAAGAGCTGTTATTCTTCTTGGCTTTCAGAGTAGAGTGGCATTCATTTGAAAGTTTGGCGTCAGAGGACTCAGATTCCTAAGGGTTTCAGGAGGCATGCCCAGAGGATTCCAACTCTCTTGTTTAACCCCCAGATGTGGTGGGCCCCTGACCCCTTTGAGAGCAGAGCAGTGAAGGAGCCTCAGAGACGTGTTGGGAAGGTGATTTCACTGAAGCGTTTCCTTCTCTTCCTGCAGTGTGATCCTTACATCAAGATCTCCATAGGGAAGAAATCGGTGAGTGACCAGGACAGCTACATCCCTTGTACTCTGGAGCCTGTATTTGGAAAGTAAGTTGGAGTGGCTTGGGGCTTGGGGTGGAGGTGCCAGTCTGGAATAACCCACAGCCCAGCAGGAGAGATGTGGCTGCTGCTGGGAAGTCCCTGTCTCCTGGAGCAAAGCTTTGTTCCCTAAATCTTGCATGTCTGTGGGGGTGTAACCTCAGCTAGCTCTTCCTTAAGTCCTTGCAGAAGCTCCTAGTTAAACAGTTACCTCAAAGATCAGAAATCTAAATGGAAAGCCAGAGCATGCATTTACTCCTTAGTCTCTTTTTTTTAGATCAACTTTTACTTTGGAATAATTTTAGATTTACAGGAAAATTGCAAAGATAGTACAGTTTTTGTATACCCATCACTCAATTTCCCTCACCATTAATATCTTACCTAACATGTATCAAAATTAAGAAATTGATATTACTGCATTACTATTAACTAAACTCTAGCCTTTATTAGGATTTTGCCAATTTCCCCATAAATGTCCAAACATCCTACTGTTTTAGGATCTAGATCAGGATTCCTATTGCATTTAGTAATTATTTTCTTTTATTGTTCCTGGTTCGTTTGTGGAAGATAGTAGAATGACGTGGACTTAAGGGAGTGAAATACTTCCTAAAGTCTAAGAATAAGGAAGGAAGAAGCAGTGCTCATTGCAGGGACTAGCTCCCAGGCGTTCTGACCTGCTTGCTGTTTGGATGTGAGCTTATTTAAGTCAATGGGCTTCCCTGGTGGGTTGGTAGTAAAGAACCCACCTGCCAATGCAGGAGATGGGTTTGATCCCTAGGTTGGGAAGATCCCCTGGAGAAGGAAATGGCAACCTACTCCAGTATTCTTGCCTAGGAAGTCCCATGTATAGAAAAGAGAATCTTGAGAGAGGTTGGCGGCTATTTCTCTAGCACCTGTTGGAGAAGGCATGTACTGATATTGTCAAGCAGCACACTGGATTCATGAACCAGTGTCATGCCTTTCTTGGAGGGGAACCAGCCCGGGCCAATGATGAGTCACCGCCTAGCTGGAACTGGAGGGCAGGGCTGTGGGGAGGATGGCAGGTGTGAGAGAGGAACCCTGTTTGGTGCGCGTGGCTGGCATGGGGCCCCAGGCTGAGGGGACCACACAGGGCCCAGGGCAAGGTGGGAGCATGAGTGTAGAACACGCCTCTTCCTCGCCGTTTGCCATCTGCCCCCAGATCACGATCACCTGCTCTGTCTGTGGTTCAAGCCTCCCCAAGTCCACAGCAGAAGCTCTTTGTTTCTATCACCCACGTGTTGACCAGCCCTAGGCATGGGACATAATCAAAGACAACTCTGATTTTGTCTACCAGTTTCCTGTGAACATCTGTTCTGTAGGGTGATCTTCCTCACTCCCTGAGTGGAAGCCGTGGCAGGCAGGCCACTTTCCGGCTCGGGTTCAGACAGTCCACTTTGCTAGAAACCCGCTGTCTCAAGTTGGTAACCAGAATGCGCATTCATGTGTTGTCAGGAGCGTGTGAGACGGTGGAGGGTCCGCCTTGGGCACAGCATGTACATCTTGGGCAGGGGTGTGCAGAGGGGGGGAGGGGCTTTGCCCAGTTGCCTCCCCCTCTAGCTGCCCCCGCTGTTCTTGCAGGGAGCATGTGGGAGAGGAGGGGCCCATCTCAAGTGCAAACTTTGCTCATCTGACACCCTTTGGGTGGCAGACGTTTGCTTTCCTGTGGATGCTTTCCAGAGCCCTCCTCCCCCCACCAAGCCCTCTTAACATAGCTCCTGGGATGTGTCAGGTGCTGTGTCCCTTTAGCTGGCATCTCCCTCTCATCCACCCACCCATTCTCAGATGCTTCTCCCCACAGCCTCTCGCCGTCAGAGCCCCACATCCCATGGGGTGGGCTTCAGGCAGCCCCCTACACTGCAGCTCTGTGCCCAGTCAGGACAGGCACACAGCTCCTCCCAAACACACGGCACCTCCTCTCTGCCACTAGCTGCTTGCACTTTGTCAAGCACAACTAGGGTGCCAGGCTGTGTCTCCCTCCTGAAGGGAACTCATTTCAGAGGAGAAGAGATAGCACTTCCACACTTGATCTCCGTGGGAGGTGGGGCTCTCAGAGCACAGCAGGGGCTCTCTCCAAAGAAATCTCTGCACAAGTCCTCTTTCCATCCCACTCCGGAAGCAGTGGAGAAGGCCCAACGGTCCCGAAAGTGGATTCTGGGCCACGCCCTTGGTAAATTCTAGAGCTCTGGCACCTCGCTCTGGAGTTTCACATCTTGTCTCTAGGTGTCCTGGTGGAAACTTCATTAAAATTTTATTTATTTATGTGGGTGCATCATCATCTTCCTTGCATTGTGCAGGATCTTTCTCTGAGGCATGCATACTCTCTAGTTATGGTGTGTGGGCTTTAGGAGTTGCAGCACACGGGCTTAGTTGCTCCACCACATGTGGGATCTTAGTTCCCTAACCAGGGATGGAAGTTGAGTCCTTTGCATTGCAAGGTGGATTCTTAACCACTGAACCACCAGGAAAGTCCCTGGAAACTTCATTTTTAACCTTGTGAATGAACCCAGTTCATTCGTCCATTCTGTGGTCCATCAGGCAGGCATCTACTGATTATTTGAGAAAACCACGTGCACACACACACACACACACACACACTGAGACAAGCCCCACGTCGGGAGTGCTGTGGGTGGTGTGCTGCAAGAGCGGTGGAAGGTCTCAGGAGGGTGGACTGCAGGCCAGTCCCGCAAGAGGAGGATGCCAGTCCTGCAAGAGGAGGACGCCTTTCCAGCCTGTGCGCCAGCCTGGCCACGCCCTCGAGGTCCTGCTGTGTCCAGTGACCTCTGGGAGCTGGTATTGTCAGGACAACCCCCTCCTTCCTCGCAGGATGTTCGAGCTGACCTGCACTCTGCCTCTGGAGAAGGACCTGAAGGTCACCCTCTATGACTATGACCTCCTCTCCAAGGATGAAAAGATTGGGGAGACGGTCATTGACCTGGAGAACAGGCTGCTGTCTAAGTTCGGGGCCCGCTGTGGACTCCCCCAGACCTACTGCGTGTAAGTGCACGGTGCTGGTTACTTCTCTGACTGTGGGCTGAGCACTGACTGTGTGCCGGCCTGATCCTAGCCCGGCACAGACGCTTTCTCAGTCAGTCAGCCCAGGTCTCATCCCCACTCCGTAGATATGGACACTGAGGCCCAGGTTTTTAAGTGGTGGGGTTAGGATTTGAAGCTGCTTATCTGACTCTAAGAACCCAACTCTTCATCATGTCGTTACAATTCTCCTGAAGGCACCATCGAGGTGCCTGGAGAGGGGACGGAGAAGGGAAGCAGACAGTGGGATGGGTCACAGAGTCTGGCTGGGCCCTACAGTCCCCACTCACTTCCTGCCAACTTGGGTCTTGTCTGGGTCTGATTCTCTAAATCTGAAAATTGGAAACCTTTCAGTTCCAATCCCATGCAAGTGTAAAGGAGTCTTTTTGTCCCTGGGCCTCAGTCTTTCTGTGTGTGAAATGGGCTCCCCAGTCATGATGAACAATCACATAGGGTGCCCATGGTCACAGAGAAGGGCGGCTGATGCCATGTTTGTGGGCACATAGGCCACTGCACGCCCCTCTGCCCCATCAGTGTCCTGGAGCGTCTCATGTCTGTGTTTTGCTTGGGCCTCAGCTCTGGACCCAACCAGTGGAGGGATCAGCTCCGCCCCTCCCAGCTCCTCCACCTGTTCTGCCAGCAGCACCGAGTCAAGGCCCCCGTGTACCGGACGGACCGCGTGGTGTTTCAGGATAAAGAATACACCGTCGAAGAAATAGGTGGGCTCTCCCTCCAACGCCCTCTGTCTTATGGGTCCTCTCCTGTCGTAAAGGGGCTTGGACATACCCACTGGACAAGACTGCCCCGCCCCCCGCACAGTGTGGTCTGGGGTCTCTCCAGGGCAGCACAGACGGACTCAACTTGCCCTTGGTGTTCCTGGGACCAGTACTTACCCGGAACACCATTGTGAAGATTAGAGGTCAAAGTTGGGGCCAGGGTTGGGGGTGCATCAGAGTTCAGCCTACGGCCAGGTTGGGGCCTGTCTGAGGGGAAGATGAGCGGGGAGCCTGAAGCCAGGGTCAGGGTCATGGTTGGGATTGGGCTGCTTCTGGCTTTGGGTGGTCAGACTGGTCAGAGATTGGGTACGGCCCACCACTGAGAAGGTTTTCTGCTTGAATCACGCTAGCGTGCCACTTTGACCTTGGCAGTGCCTTCTGAGCCCCTAGCCACAGCTCCTGCACCTGGTGCATCCAGAGGGTGGCAGGAAGCCCTGTAGCCCTCGTCTTGCCTGACGCTTTGGGTCTGTCTAATGCTCATGCCTAGGGTGCCGCCGTGTGCTCCCTGCGTGTCTGAGATGCTCACAGGCCTGCACGGCCCACCCGGAGCAGCTCAGACTCCCCGGAGGTGTTTACAGGCCCAGCTGGCCCCTCGCCTCCTGCTGCTTTCAGCGATGTTTGATGTCAGAGCTGGTGGTGAGGTTGTAAAAGGGGAAGGAGGCTTTGGCTCCCCCATCCCCAGCCCACCCCTCTTCTGTTTCTCTGGTTCTCCAAGGTCATGGCTGAGTCAGGCTCCTTTCCATTAGGCCCTGACCCCACCCCCGTTCTCTTTTCCTGTAGAACTCGCATCTGTTTTAGGGGTGGTCTCATTTCCTTCTGCTAGTCTGTGAGCAGCTTAAGCACAGGGACCAGGGCTCATGGTCATAAATTCATAGGAAAAGAAAGCCAGAAAGCCAGAATTCTGCCTGTTTTTGCAGATGAGGCCGTTCAGACCAAGAGGGGTTGACAACCTGCCCAAAGTCACCCAGCCCTTTAGAGGAAGAACCAGGTTCCCGGCCCAGTGGTCCTCCTGCAGTACTAGGCTGCTTCCTTAGTGGCACCTATTAAAGTGGGTAGGGCGGGTTTGACGGATGAACGCGCGTGTGTGTGTACACGGTGTTAGAATCTGTGCTGGTGAACATGGGCACACCTGAGTGCACATACCTGTGTGTGTACATGTGTATAGACACAGGTGGACCCTCCTACTCCCAGTCAGGTCTCTGTCATGGGAGCTCCAAGTTCACATTGCTGGCTGATCAGCCAGCCTTCTTAGGGTTAGAAACACTCCATCCACAGTACCAGTTCGTGACCCACCCCCTGACAGGTAGAGCTACACGTGGAAGCATGCAGGGGAGGGTGGGTATTCACGCCCAGTTACACACCTTTCCTAATGAGGGTGTGATCTCAGCCACCCCCTGCCCAGGTGTGACTGCCTGCTGCTTCATGTCTATCACCTGTGAAATGGGGCTAATAATAGCACTTACCTGTTAGGGTTACTTTAAGGATCAAACCTTTAATATCTATGAAGAACAGTACCTGGCTCTTGATTTAAATGTGTTCTCTGTTATTGCTAATGCTTTAGCTACTGCTACTAATCAAAGAGATTGCATGAACCACAGAATAGTACTGAGAGCACTTAGATGCTTTATCTGGCAGAAGAACTTGGAGAGCCTCAGAGCTGAGAGCAGTCTGGAAGGGCTTCCTGGAAGTGGTGGGCTTTGGAGGGTGGGGAGAATTTATAAGAAGAAGAGCTTACAGAAGGTGCTTGGAAGAGGTGATGGCAATGGGGAATCTGAATTTTAAGCCCAGAGCCTGTGGACAGGGAGATTCCCGCTACAGAGAGTGAGACATGAGGGCCAGAAGTGTGTGTCTGGGTTTAGGGTGAGGCTGTGGGGTTAGTGGCTTCCCAAGGCCCCCAGGCACCCCTGCCATCTCCTGCTCACTCAGTCCTGGCAGTGTTTTTCATCTTCTTCCTGGGGTTAGAGGCTGGCAGGGTCCCGAACCCACACCTGGGCCCAGTGGAGGAGCGTCTGGCCTTGCACGTCCTCCAGCAGCAGGGGCTGATCCCTGAGCACGTGGAGTCCCGGCCTCTCTACAGCCCCCTGCAGCCGGACATCGAGCAGGTAGGACCTCCACCCACAGCCCCAGAGCCCCTGACCCTCAGCTACCCTGCCCCAAGGACAGCATGGATACCTCAGAAGCACAGTGGAGAGCTCAGGATTTGGCTAACCCCTCCTTGCCATGTTTTTCTGATCTGAGTAGTTACCACTGACCACTGTTGGCTTATGAGAGAGCCCCCTTGAGCCTAGCCTTTCTGGGCTACCTGTGGACCTTGGGGCCTGGGGAATGAGCTGCCTCCTCCACCCGCATGTAGGCCGAATCTCTGACTGCCCATGAGTCATTCTGAAGCCTCAGTGTTTCAGCCTGACCTCAGGGTGTCCTCCCCTACCATCAGTCAGTGATACCCCAGAAGGCCGGCCCTGTGCTGGGCTTGTAGGGAGTTCAGATAGGTCGACCCTATGACAGAGAAGCAGAGCAGCCACCAGGAAGGTCAGGGGAGTCCTCCCAGGAAGAGAGAGGGTGAGCAGAGGGACAGAAGACCTGGGCTGACACAGGAAGGCTTCCTGGAGGGAGTGAGCTCAGGTCTGGGGCTTGGAGGAAGAAGAGGAGGGAAGGGCTTACAGGCAGAGATGGGGTGATGCAGCTATGCAGGTGCCTTTGTGCACAGCAGAGAACATCCTCTCTGTTCTTTGGAGCTGAGTCCTCCTTCCCTTGGTGGCATGGCTACCAGCTCCCCAGAGTGGCACTTCAGGTATTGAAATGTCAGCTCTTTCATGCTCACGTGAACAGAAGTTAGGTCAGTCCCTTCTCCTCCTCCTGTAAGATGGGGCCAGAGGTAACAGCTGCTTGCAAAGAGGGCACGAGCTGAAGGGTGGCAGGTAGAATGGTTTCCTGTCTGGAAACCCTCTGAGCCCCTATGACCAAACCACACTCTCTGACCGTCTACAACTGTGCCCACCATCCCAAGGTTGGAGTGCCCCCTACTCCTTCCCACCTGGCAGCGTGAGACCCAGCAAACATCACCATCCCCGGGGAGCTTCCCTGACCCCGACCCCTGACCCCCAGGCACTCCCCAAGTCCCTGCCACTGCGGGGTGGGCTCAACCCTGTTGTTGGCCCTGTAGTCCCGCTGAAGGCACCTCCCCTGCTGGATGCTGAGCCTCGCCATGCAGGCCTGAGTCTCCTCTGTCCTGTGCTCCAAGTATCCAGTGCAGAGCAGGTGGTTGGGAGATGTTGGTTGAGTGAAAAGGCTGGTGAGAGAGCAGGGTCGTGTCTCCCTCCCCAGGGGAAGCTGCAGATGTGGGTCGACCTGTTTCCGAAGGCCCTGGGGCGGCCGGGACCTCCCTTCAACATCACCCCACGGAGAGCCAGAAGGTGACTGATGCGGCCTGGGCTCGGGGCTGAGCAGGGTTGGGGGTGGTTGCTGTGGGTGGGACCAGGAGGTGGTTCTTGGGCCGGGCTTTTTGCCACTCAGGCGCCACTCCTGTGTGACTTTGACCAAGTGTCCAGCCAGGCAAGCAGCAGTCTTGGGTGAGCGGACTTCTTGGCTTCTTGGTCAAGGACTGCCCACCCTTGGTGGGAATCCGTGTGGATTTGAGTCATTTTCTCTACAGGTTTTTCCTGCGTTGTATTATCTGGAACACCAAGGATGTGATCCTGGATGACCTCAGCATCACGGGGGAGAAGATGAGCGACATTTATGTGAAAGGGTGGGAGGTCACCCTTCTTTCTACCCGTCCCAGCTCCAGGGTGTTTCCTCTGCCCCCACGAGGGTGCTGATCAGTCGGGAAAGGGGGTGCTCTGGTGTAGGGAAGGGGGAGAACAAGAAAGCAAGGACGGTCTTATGGGAGTGTCTCTGCCTATGGGGAGTTGAGCCCCACCAGATGTCTTCTTCCATGCTAATATTTGGGATGACCTTATAAGGTTTGAGGATGCTGCTCAAGAGAGAAATTAGAATATTGTGAAATTTATGGCACATTTGGTATACTGTGGAGATTTCTTGGGGTTTATTTTTCCTCTATCATTTACCAAGTTCAATGACCTTCTTAATTCTTTAAGCTGAGGATACATATTGTGGTAGAAACCTCAATTAGCTACGTTCTCTCAAATGTGTTATTTCTAGTTGGATGGTTGGCTTTGAAGAACACAAGCAAAAGACAGATGTACATTATCGGTCCCTGGGAGGTGAAGGCAACTTTAACTGGAGGTTCGTCTTCCCTTTTGACTACCTGCCAGCTGAGCAGGTCTGCACCGTCTCCAAGAAGGTGAGTGTCCTTCCTGTCCCCAGTGGTGCTGGTCCCAGGGCTGCAGCTGTCAGCCTGCTCGCACCGCCCGTTGTGGCGTGTCACTGTCATATTCTCAGCCTGTCCCACCGCTGCTGGAACCACATCTGCCACCATGGCGTGACGACCACGACTGCCCCATCACCACCACCATGTCCTTCGTGCCCGCTCCTCCTTCCTCTTCTGCCACCTTTGCCATCTTCAGCATTGCTGCCACTCCAGCCCTCAAGGCCCCCACTGTTATGTGTAACTAAGTTCAAATCCTAACAATTCAACTAGCAGGGAGGGCCTTGGTGTCAGAGTGGGGAGGACATTGTAGGGAAACTCAGCAAGGTCATCAGAGGGTCGGGGGGGGTACCCCCTAAGGCAGGGTGGCCCCAGAGGGCTGGGCTGGCCTGAGGTCAGCTTGTTGATGGGGTCAGATGCTGCTTAGCCAAGTTTCCACTGCTCCCTCCTTTCTCCCATTTCTGTGCCTGAGGCCTGGGCCGCCGTCCAGGCTGGTCTCTCTCAGGCCTGGGGAGGTCCGCCCGGTGCATCAGCTGGGGTCAAGGGGCTGCTCCAGAGCTCTCAGCTCTTTGTAGGTCCACATCTCTTAGTTTAGGCCTCGTCTGGGCCGTAAACTCTTTCTTCCTGAAACAGGTGGGTCCTGAGGCAAGTGGTGGCCCCGAGCCAGGCCTGAGGGAACAGCCCCCAGAGCATGGTGAGGAGGATGCCACAGGCAGTGGCTGCCCGGAGGCGGTGGGCATCTCTGCTGGAGCCTCTAACCACGCCTCCCTCCTAAATCTGTTTTGCCTGGAGGTGCTCTCCTGCTTGATTAACCGGGTGAATGCCCGTCTGGACTTGAGATTCTGAGGGTCCCACTTCCTTCCAGAGGTGGTGCCCGGCTTCTTCTTGTCACAGAGGCAAACTCCTGTGACTCCTCTTTCTGTCCTGAGTGGCTGTGTGGCTTAAGGAAGGGAAATATGTAGCATACCTCGGCTGCCATGACCCCTTCCCAACCCAACACACAGCACTGCACTTCAGAGAAACCGGAATGTTCCGGTGAACATTCTGAAACCATCAAGCAAAAGAAATAAGGGCTAAATAAGGCTAAATGAATTCTTTCACCTGGGGATTGCTGCCGAGTGCCTACTAGAAAGCAGAGAGTGGCAAGCCCTGGAGGCTGTACGGTCAAGGAAAGCCAAGCCTGTTTGTAGGTTTCATCCTGTTTGCCTTTGCTCAGTGTGTTTTCCCGACAGAGCAAATGCTGCATCTGTTGGGGGCGAGCTCCAAGTCCAACAAACAGCGCCTGTCCTTGCTGTGGACAGAGAGGGGGGGAATGGGCCCTCCATGGGGCGAGCTATGGCTGGGGAACCGAGGCCGTGAGATGCCGATCGGCCTGCTCACAGGGAAGGCCGGACCACCTCTCTGTTGTGACGGGTGGAGATGGGGGCAAGGAGTTGTAGGAAGCAGAGGCTTCTGCTTATTCTGCAAAGTAGAAAAAGAGAGAATCTCCTGGTGTTGTGGCAGGTGACTGAGACAAATGAAAAAGGCTGGAAGCGGCTATTACACTGAGAGAGGGAGAGAAAGATCTACTAGGTGTTACCCAGCAGTTCTGAGAGCCCAGTGGGGGTTGCTGATAAAGAGTTTGAGGTGGCCCCATTCTGGCAACAATGGGCTTTCATTTCTGCCCTTTAGTCGCAAGCAGGGAAGGAGGGAGTCTGAGTCACAGTGGAGCTCCAGAGGAAGAGAAGGGCTGAGGGAAGGGACTGGTTGGCCCGATGCCCTGCAGGCCGGGTTGGTATTGAGAGAATGAGAAGGCCAGGAGGGCTGCTAAGTGGTGAGGAGGGAGAGAGGTCTGGGGAGGCCCACGGCGGGTGGGGAAGGCTGAGGGACTCCCACCTGCATGGTGCCAGGCTCTGGAGAGGGCAGCTGGAGTGAGGGGTGGCAGAGGTCAGAAGAGGAGATTGGAAACAGGCAAGGGGTTCTGCAGTCAACCAGGAAAGGGAGGGAGGAGCTGGCTTGACCCGAGAGGGCCAGCGGGTCCCTCTGGGAGAAAAGACCCTGGGAGGCAGGGGAGACATGCCCGCAGTGGGGCCCCAATTAGCTGGTCTGGGCTAGGGGACTGAGTCTGCTGGGGGGTTACTGCAGGGGCACTGCACAGCCTCTGGGTGTCCTGGTCCTGCTGCAGAGCCAGCCCTCTGCTGAGGGGTTCAGGGCCTCTGGCAGGCAGGCCCTCCAGGGACCCCATTAACCAGACGAGACTGTCATAAAGTACAAGGTCTCCTTTCATCCGGCGGCTTTGAACCACCGCTGCTTGCCCCGGCCGGCTCCCCACCTGGAGCCCAGCACATCCACCGGGGCCTGCCTGCGCGTCAGGCACCCACCCTGCAAATAAACAGCTAGTAAAAGGGCCCAGACTGGGAGCATAATGAGTGCCCGGGACCTGGGGGGGCCATTCCCCAGGCTGGAGCCCCAGCCCAGCTGCTCCCACCAGGGGCCGTTTGAACCTCTGGCTCATTACTGAGCCCATAAACCGGGCCGGCCAGAGGCATGGGGGAGGCTGGTGGCCTGTGCAGGAGGGCCTGTGGAGCTGGCCGTAAAAGCCCCGCCAGAGGAGGGAGGCACCTGCAGGAGGGCTGGGGCCCAGAGCAGGGGAGGCACCAGACGGGGGCTGGGGCGAGGGGCCAGGTGGGGACTTGAGCCCCTTCCCCAGCCCGCCAGCAGTCCAGGCTGCACCCGGCTGCTTCACGAGGTGATGGTTCCTCAGGGGGCACTGGTGCGGGAGCTCTGTGGGGTCCGTGTGATCTGGAGTGGCCACCAAGGCTGTGTGTATAGGGCACCCGGACCCAGACAAACCCTGGGTGGTCAGCAGCGCTCCCCGACTCCTGTGGAGTCTGTGCCCTTGAGATTGGGTCCCAACCCCTGCTGTGACCTGGCACCCATCAGCGGGATGTGGTCAGATTGTTTCCTCTCCTTGCTACTCTCTCGGGTAAAGCTACAGAGGACAGAGAACAGGTGTGAGCAGGAAGGCCCCAGGGACAGTCCTTTGGGTTGAGTGTGACTGGGCCCAGAGATGGATCCAGGCCTCAGGGGGCCCAGGGCCCACACTCAGCTGCTCCCCGAGGCCTCTGTGGAGAGAAGGCCCAGACGATGCTAGTCCAGGCTGATTGGCTTGAGGGAGGGGGAGGCGGGGGAGTAATGGGCTGGTGATCTTCCTAGCACTGGGGGCTTTTGATCTGCCCTGGGGTAAGATCTTGGAGATGAAGGTGGGCTCCTCAGTGCCAGTTCCTTTGCAACAGTGTGTTGAGGGGAGCCCTCCAGGTTCCCAGCCAGTCCACCCTGTTCCCAAGATCACACTGGTAGAACACCAGTAAGAGGTGAGAGTGGAACCCCAGAACCTGACTGCCTGGGTTGGAATCCAGCTTACCACTCCCTAACTGGGTGACTTGGATAAATTACTTGCTGTGATTTCCTCAGCTGTAAGGATAGTATCTCTCTCATAGGTCATTGGAAGGATAAATGATTTTATAGTGGAAAGGGGCTGGTGTATGAGAAATGCAATATTAATGTTTTTATTAGCTGTCAGAGCCTAGGCAAATTATTTACTTCTCCAAGCCTTTGTTTCATCATCTGTAAGACAGGAATGAAAACCTTGATTCATGGAATTGTGAGCATTAAAGGAACTACCTTACATCAAATGAACACTGCCCTCTGGGGTCTCAGCAGTCTTCTTGCCAGGACCTGGCTCTGGCAAGTCCCTCAGGGATGTCTCCCTACACTGCCTCCTCCAGGCAGTCCTCCAGGCAGGAAGGGACCTCTGCCCTTCTCTAACCCTGTTCCCCTGCTTCCTTCTCTGCTTCTCCTCTGGGCCAGGATGCATTCTGGAGGCTGGACAAGACGGAGAGCAAGATCCCTGCACGAGTGGTATTCCAGATCTGGGACAACGACAAGTTCTCCTTCGATGACTTTCTGGGTGAGCACCATTTCCAGTCTACTATTCTGCCTGTCAGCGTGTCCCAGAGTCCCTGCTGAGCACGCGTGTGTCTCTCAGGCCTTTCGGCAGGGCTGGCAGGAGGATCAGGGAGCTCACAGTCTCTGGTCCCTGGTGCTGAGTGAGGCTGGTGACACAGAGCGGCGCCGCAGGGATCAGGGTGGTCTGCCGGCAGAGGTGGCCTTGAACGGTGGGCCGTGGTGGGTGGTGGGACCCGAGGAAGGAAGAGAAGGGAGCACGGGGTGAATACGTGCGGGCAGGGGCTGGGGGTCACTAGCTGTCCGGCTCCTGGAAAGTTGCGCTGCATCCATACAATGGGGTGTTATTCAGCCACGAGAGAAGTGAAATCCTGACTCATGGTGCACCATGCATGAACCTTGAAAACATACCAAGTAAAGAAGTCAGACGCAAAAGGACAAATATTGTATGGCTCCTTCATAGGAAATGTCCACAATACGTAATCCACAGGGACAGAAAGTGGTCACCGGGGACTGGGAACAGAGGTGGGCACGATGTGTCTCTTAGGGATGATGAAAATATTCTGAAATTAGATCGTGGTCGCGCAACTCTGGGAATATATTAGAAGCCACTGAGTTGTACACTTTAAAATGGTTACAACGGTGCATTTTATTATGCAAATTCACCTCAGTAAAATAGTGAGCGTGTGAAAAAGGCCTTCCAGGAGGTAAGGAGTCCTGGGTTCCGGTTCCGCTTTGCCACCTAGGAGCAGAGCAGGCTTGGATGAATCACTGGAACCCTCCTTGGGTGACTCTTGATTGGAGGATTAGCCGAGCTCTTGGCCCTCCCTGCCTTGCCCCACCACAAAGGACATTCTGACAAGCAGCCCCAGCAGGAATGGGGAAGAGGGCTTCCAGCCCGTCAGGCTGCTCTTCATCCCACGTCCCCCCACACCCAGGCTGGTCCCCTGCACTTGGAGGACTGAGGACTGCTCCATGACATCACTGTAAAAGATTCAGGGTGTTAGCATCACAGCACCAAGTTGGACTTTTGTTCTTTTACTTATTACATAATTCCTGTAGCCACATTAGAAACTGGAGATAAGCAATGCCTCCCTTTCCTATTTTATTATAATCTCCTGCTGCTGCTGCTAAGTCGCTTCAGTTGTGTCCGACTCTGTGTGACCCCATAGACGGCAGCCCACCAGGCTCCGCCATCCCTGGGATTCTCCAGGCAGGAACACTGGAGTGGGTTGCCATTTCCTTCTCCAACGCATGAGAGTGAAAAGTAATAATCTCACTACCCAGAGATAAACTCCACTAATACTTTGGGGTATGTTACTTCTTATACAAGCAAATACGTGTTATATGCATATTCTTCCAAAACATTTTTTAAAATTATTTATTATGTATTTTACTTTTTGGCTGCACTGGGTCTTTGTTGCTGCATGGGCTTTCTCTAGCTGTGAGGAGTGGGGGCTACTCTTTGTTGTGGCTTCTCATGGACTTCTCTTTGCAATGGCTTCTCTTTTTGTGGAGCCCTGGCTCTAGGACGCATGGGCTTCAATGGTTGTGACCCACGCAGCTTACTTAGTTGCTCTGCTGCAAGTGGGTTCTACCTGGACCAGGGATCAAACCTGTGTCCTCTGCATTGGCAGGTGGCTTCTTAACCACTGGACCACCGGGGAAGCCCTATATGTGTCTTTTATACATATACATACACACACATGTATGTATGGCATAGAGATAGCAAAATGAGTTTATGTGACATACTATTTTAGATCTGGATTTTGTGGGAAACAATACATTGAGAATGTTCCTACTGTCAGGAGTTATCCATCTCCATTTGCATCTGCATAATGGTACTTAACGTCCACCTGATGACCCCTTGCACAGATGGATCCTCTCCTGTCTCACTAATCCCGCTTTGGTGCACTCTCAGCTCATTTCCAGGCTTTCCTGTGTGAGTGACAGCCTAGGCTTACATCTTTGGACCATTTGTGCATATCTTCCCTAAATTTCCCTGGTGGCTCAGACGGTAAAGCATCTGTCTACGATGTGGGAGACCAAGATTCGATCCCTGGGTTGGGAAGATCCCTTGGAGAAGGAAATGGCAATCCACTACAGTACTATTGCCTGGAAAATCCCATGGACAGAGGAGCCTGGTAGGCTACAGTCCATGGGGTCACAAAGAGTTGGACACGACTGAGCGACTTTACATTCCCTAAATTTTAAGGAGCAGATTTTTAGTCTTAGAGTGGTTTTTGAAATGTTTTGTTCAATTGCCCTCTAGATAGATTTTACATTTTTATTTTATCATCTGTTCTCTATTTGCCCAAGGGCACTATTTTCCTTAAACTTTTGCTAAAAGTGTTATCTTTTTTTAAAAAAAAGCTGCCAATATGACGCCTCATTTTTATCTTTCTTTGCATTTCCTCTTTACTTGTAAGGTAGAGCTTTAAAAACATGTTTATTATCTATAGTGTTGTTATTTTCTTTTTCATGGTTTTGGGATATTCCTCTTTTATTATTGATTTTCAGAGCTTTTTATATAGTAAGGACACATTACAAATAATTTTGCCATTTTCAATTGCTTTTTAATTTTTTATAGACCCTCTTTTGCTTGCAGACTAAAAATTTTTTTTAGTATCCATCTATCATTCTTGCCTTTATGGGATGAGACTTTAGAAAACCATTCTTAAAAAAAAAATAGAAAACCATTCTTTTTTCTCATTTTATTTTTTAATTAATTAATTTATTTTAATTGGAGGCTAATTACTTTACAGTATTGTGCTGGTTTTTGCCATACATCAACATGAATCAGCCATCAGTTCAGTTCAGTTCAGTCGCTCAGTCGTGTCCAACTCTTTGCGACCTCGTGAATTGCAGCAAGCCAGGCCTCCGTGTCCATCACCAACTCCCAGAGTTCACTCAAACTCACGTCCATCGAGTTGGTGATCCATCCAGCCATCTCATCCTCTGTCGTCCCCTTCTCCTCCTGCCCCCAATCTCTCCCAGCATCAGGGTCTTTTCCAATGAGTCAACTCTTCGCATGAGGTGGCCAAAGTATTGGAGTTTCAGCTTTAGCATTCCTTCCAAAGAACACCCAGGACTGATCTCCTTTAGAATGGACTGGTTGGATCTCCTTGCAGTCCAAGGGACTCTCAAGAGTCTTCTCCAACGCCACAGTTCAAAAGCATCAATTCTTCGGCACTCAGCCTTCTTCACAGTCCAACTCTCACATCCATACATGACCACAGGAAAAACCATAGCCTTGACTAGACGGACCTTTATTGGCAAAGTAATGTCTCTGCTTTTTAATATGCTATCTAGGTTGGTCATAACTTTCCTTCCAAGGAGTAAGGAAATTTCATGGCTGCAATCACCATCTGAAGTGATTTTGGAGCCCCAGAAATAAAGTCTGACACTGTTTCCACTGTTTCCCCATCTATTTGCCATGAAGTGATGGGAACAGATGCCTTGATCTTAGTTTTGTGAATGTTGAGCTTTAAGCCAACTTTTTCACTCTCCTCTTTCACTTTCATCAAGAGGCTTTTGAGTTCCTCTTCACTTTCTGCCATAAGGGTGGTGTCATCTGCATATCTGAGGTGATTGATATTTCTCCCGGCAATCTTGATTCCAGCTTGTGCTTCTTCCAGCCCAGCGTTTCTCATGATGTACTCTGCATAGAAGTTAAATAAGTAGGGTGACAATATAGAGCCTTGATGCACTCCTTTTCCTATTTGGAACCAGTCTGTTGTTCCATGTCCAGTTCTAACTGTTGCTTCCTGACCTGCGTATAAGTTTCTCAAGAGGCAGGTCATAGATGTACATAGAAAACCAATTTTAATAAGACAAACAAAAACTGCATTCTAGTGAATGAAAAAATGGTGTTCAGTATAAAATTAAATAGGATCATTTTGTGTTTTTAAAAATAAAGACACTAAAACTACTTTTAAACTCCACAGATTTCTTTTAATTTGATGTTTATGATTTAATTTAATTTGATCTATTGTGAAAGGATCAGCACAATAAACTGCATAGCTAATTTTTTTTCTTGTGAAGAGAAATTTTAAGATCTACTCTTTTAGCAGCTTACAGCATTATTAAGCCATTTCCTTTTCCCTCTTCATAATGTATTTTCTAATTACATAGTTTGTTTCTTTTGAATAGTTATTGCTTTTATTTTAAAAGTAATAGTTAAGATCTAGAAATTTTGCCATCAAGAAATAATCCTGTGTTTCCTTATAGTCTTTATGATATACTATCTATGTGTGTATATATAGTTTACTTTATGTTGATATATTATATATGCACTGTGCTATATATATGTTTTATATATATATATATATATATATATATATAAATATAAACCTTATGTAGATATACAATATCCGGAGAAGGCAATGGCAACCTACTCCGGTACTCTTGCCTGGAAAATCCCATGGACGGAGGAACCTGGTAGGCTGCAGTCCGTGGGGTCACTAAGAGTTGGACACGACTGAGCAACTTCACTTTCACTTTTCACTTTCATGCATTGGAGAAGGAAATGGCAACCCACTCTAGTGTTCTTGCCTGGTGAATCCCAGGGACGGGGGAGCCTGATGGGCTGCCATATATGGGGTCGCACAGAGTCGGACACGACTGAAGTGACTTAGCAGCATCAGCAGATATACTATATATGTGTATATATGTATATATAATATATAGTATATATGTAGATATATATGATATATGTGGGCTTCCTTGGTAGCTCAGATGGTAAAGAATCTGTCTGTAATGCAGGAGACCTGGGTTTGATACCTGAATCAGGAAGACCCTGGAGAAGGGACTGGCAACCCACTCCAGTATTCTTGCCTGGAGAATTCCATGGACAGAGCAGCCTGGTGGATACAATCCATGGGGTCGCAAAGAATCAAACACAACTGAGCAACTAACACACACATATATATAGATATACGTATAGAGTATACATACTATATATAATATATATGGGTTATGTAGCTACATGGTTTATGTAGATATCCTGTATACAGTTTAATATATAATATATATTAATATAATTTATATATAGATTTAATGTAATATTTAATATATTAAACTATATATATGATTTAATGCCCTATATTATATTGAGACCATATTTAAAATGAGAAATAAACATTCATCTGTAGTTGAGGGATGGAGAGATGTGTAGATGGGTACATAGATTAGTACTGATATAGAGTTGAACAACTGTTGGAGGGAATAATAACCTGATTAATGGAGATATAGTGCTCAGCAAATGTTAGCTATTGAGGGATATAGATAGTTAAAGCAGATAGCTGCATGGAAGGATAAATGGAGGAAGGGAAAGAAAAAAAACTACAATAATAGATGCAGTCACCGAATACTTGCAGTAACTGAGCATTCCACACTGAAAAATAGTCTAATCTCCTTTGTGTGGTATTCAAAAATTTCTTTAATATGGCCTCAGTAAATGTTTTTTAGATTTATCTCTCTCACTTAATCCCTTCAGTAACCTGTGCTCCAATCCCACTGATTTCATCATGTTGTTGGAATTGGATTAGGTGAAACCACATGAAATTACTGTTTTTATACATCAAAGATAATTGAATATCAGAATTTTCATGTGGCTTAACCCAAAAGCTGGATCTGTTCTGGGAGAGGAGTGATAAAATAGATGAGCAGATGAAGCAGTATGGAAAGATAGCTGTGTGGATAACTAGGTGGGCAGATGAACAAACTACAATGAGATAACATTTGTACCTATATCAAAGCAAGAACAAAAATAAAAAATGGGAAATCACAAATGTTGGAGAGGATGTGGAGAAATTGGAACACTCGTATACTAAGTAAGTATAATAAGATGAATAATTGAGCAGTTGGGAAGCTCTGTTAAAGGCGATTGAATAAGGGCAGATTAGTGGGCATATGGATGCGTGAACAGATG
This sequence comes from Bos indicus x Bos taurus, assembly GCF_003369695.1. Classification (NCBI taxonomy): domain Eukaryota; kingdom Metazoa; phylum Chordata; class Mammalia; order Artiodactyla; family Bovidae; genus Bos; species Bos indicus x Bos taurus. Next base: position 12,834,154 of record NC_040086.1, on the reverse strand, counting down.
GAAGGGAAGCTGAACAGATGGAATGAGAGGTGATGGATGGAGAGTGGAGTTTGAGCCACAGGGTGGTCCTAGGCTGGCAGTGACTGAGAAAGCCTGGTTAAAGCACCCTTCTTTGCCACAGGCTCTCTGCAGCTGGACCTTAACCACATGCCCAAGCCCGCCAAGACAGCTGAGAAGTGCTCTGCGGACCAGCTGGAAGACACCTTCCACCCAGAGCGGTTTGTGTCTCTTTTTGAACAGAAAACAGTGAAGGGCTGGTGGCCCTGTGTGGCAGAAGAGGGTGAGAAGAAGATACTGGCGGTAAGTCAGCTCCATCTGGCCGGTGGAGACATGGGAGTGGCTCCTCCATAGAAATCACAGGTGCAGGCGTGTTCCTCTCCCTATCTCCTGCCCTCCTTGTCTGTTTTCCAAGACCTGTCCCTCTCCCTTGCCACTTTCCAGCCTTCCTGTCCTTGAGGGTTGTATCCCAGCGAAGCCTATTTAAATCAAAGGTGCCTTAATCTCTGTGGATCCTGTTTAATTTATACTCTGCTCTTTGGCCTTAACAGTAATCTGTGTCCTGGGTTCCCCTTTGGCTAGACTTCTGGAAGAGGACAGGCATCATGCCGCTCCCATTTAAGCAGGACCCTACAAGGGACCATCCTTGAGGGACTATTCCCTCTGCCCAGAGGTCTGTCCAGGGGTGTGACTGGGGACCATGAGGAACTGTCCTGCCTCTGCAGGGGAAGTGAATGACAGTTTATTATTGTCCCTCAGTATCCACAGGGGGTTCGTTCCAGGAGCCCCGTGGACATCAAAATCCACGGATGGTCAAGTCTCATAGTTGGCCCTCCATGGTTGGTGGAATCTGTGGATTGAAACCTGCAAATGAGGGCCGACTGTATATTTATTAAAATAATATGTGTATAGGTGGATCTGCATGGTTAAAACCTATGTGGTTCAAGGGTCAGTTGTACCTGGAAACAGCAAGCAGCCAGCCAACCCCTCAGGTGGCCCTTGAAATAAAATATCCATGTTGTGTAACAAATTATAACAATTAATAAGAAACACTAATGTCTCAAAAGAAAAATGAGTGTGGTGCATGCATAGATAATACACAAAGAAGTAGAGTGGCCATTAAAATTTAAGAAAGTTCATTTCCCCTAGGAATTACATAAAGGAATATTTTAAAATGTGAAAACATCTTTAATGTATTATAGTAGAATGTTTTAAAAACAGAAATGCTCATTGCTAGCAAGGATGCAGAGAGACTCCCCCCTCATTTATTTTTGCCCGGCAGGCTAATGGTTTTACATTTGGGGAAACAATTTAGTAATATATAACCTGAAACTTAGCAATATTTATTCCCTTTGAAATTTTTTATCCCACTTCTAAAATCTTTCCCAAAGAAATAACCTCATTAAATTAAAGCTTTACGGTTCTAGGGTGTTGGTTGCAGCATTTTTTTTTTTTTTTTTACAACAACAAAGAGTTGGAAACAACTTAAATGAACCAAAATAACTAGTTTACTAAATAAATTACGGTCAGCCATTGCATAGAATGTTTTATAGCATTAAAAGCAAACTTTAAAAGAGTATATAATTATATAATAATAAAATATATTATTTTAAGTGAAAGAAACAAGCTATAGAACTAAATCTACACAGTATGGTATTTCATATACTTGCAGAGAAAAATAAGTCTGATGGATAAAATAAAAAGATAAATGTGAATTATCTTTACATAGGGAAAGTATGAGTGTCCTTTCTTTATACGTGTCTGTAGTTCCTACATATTCTGCTAGGAACGGGTACTTTTATGATCAGATCACCCTGTTATCACTTTTCAAAAACATCATAAAGTGACCTTGACCTCTGTCCTGGCCTGGCTCCTCTCCAAGCCACAGTGCAGAGCCTTTGTGTCCCTGACCAGGTCCCCCTTGTCCCCACAGGGCAAGCTGGAGATGACCTTGGAGATTGTAACAGAGAGTGAGCATGAGGAGCGGCCAGCCGGCCACGGCCGGGATGAACCTAACATGAACCCCAAGCTCGAGGACCCAAGGTTGGTGCCCAGCCCCTGACCGCTGATGGCCAAGGGGACTGGGAGGTGCGGCTGCAGTAGAGGAGGCACCCGCTGCATAGCCACACAGAGGTCCCGAGGCCCAGAGAAGGGTGTGACTCATCCCAGGGTACACCTTGGTAGGGAGCAGGTGACCGACATCCTTCCAGGACAGGCTGGGCTCATCAGTTCTTTCCAGAAGCCAGCACTGTTGAGCAACTGGGGGTTGTAGGCCAAGCGTGCTGTCATATGGCTTGTGTGTGTTGAGTCCTGGACCCTTCCCTGCTGGGCCATCTTAGCATCCTCACTTTACAAATGAGAAAACAGTCACAGCAAAATTAAATAAGGTCATTCCAAGGAAAGTGGTGAAACAAATTCTCACACCTGGGCTGATTGGCTCTGGAGCCTGACCCAAGGTCTTTCCCCTGAACGAGCTGCTTTTGTGGCTCTCTTGTGGTGTCAATGTGCCTTTCAAAAGGTCTTTCAGTTTTCCCACCTGTGAAATGGGGGCCTAGCCTCTGCCTCCCCTACCTCCCAGATAAGGGATATAAGCCAATCCAGTGGACATAGAAGGCTTGAAGACAGTTATTGGAGCCTGAAAGACGGCTGTTGGTGGCAGGGGTGTGTGTGAGTGATCGGGCTATGTTTGCTGGGTCCTTTCCCACGGCCTGCTGAGCTCAAGTCACACTTAGCACAGACAGCCCACTTTGTCACAGAGCTGTCCTGACTGCCACAGGCTGGCCGAGCAGCAGGAGGCACCCCTACCCAAGGGTGCTGGGATCTGGGTGGAAAGATGAGGGAGACCCAGGAGAGCCAGCGGCATGCAAGTGAATGTCAGAATGGCCATTACCGAGACACAAAACCTGCCTGCTCTTTGAACTGTGAGACTGGTCTAGGGGAAGGATCTGTGGTTCTTGGTTGTGAGAGACAGTCACCTTTCTGGGTTCAGTTCTAGCCATCCTTCCCTGACCGTGGACCAGCCATATACATCTAGGCCTGTAGCTGAGCTTATCTGGAGCTCGTGGGCCGTAGCTCAGCGAAAGTGGAGCCCCTCGAAGCTCTGTCCAGTCCCCAGGTCTCTAGTCTGTGACAAGTCCTGGGTCAGGAAGGGGAGAGCGGCAGGGAAGGTGACCTGGACAGGGTGACTGATAACTGGGTCCCTGAGGGTGTGCAGGGCTTGATGGTGTCAAGAAGAGAAGAGGGGTGCCAGCGGGGCTCATGCTGTAGCCAAGGCCGGGAGGAGAAGGGGATGCAGATGCAAAGGGACAGGGGCTGGGGGCTGGAGGCTGGAGGGTCTGGGGGCCTGGCTGGGGAGAGCCAGGGTGATTTGGGGGCAGGGCTCCCAGGGAGCAGCACTGGTGGGGGTGCCCTGCTGACCTCTGGGATCTCCCTTGCAGGCGGCCTGACACCTCCTTCCTCTGGTTCACCTCCCCGTACAAGACCATGAAGTTCATCCTGTGGCGGCGGTTCCGCTGTGCCATCATCTTCTTCCTCATTCTCTTCATCTTCCTGCTCTTCTTGGGCATCTTTGTCTACTCCTTCCCGGTAAGCTGGCCCGAGGTGGGAGGCAGAGACCCTGTCTCAGGGGAGCTCCTGGTCTGATGCGGGAGGTATAGCTCTTGGCCTCCAGCAGCCCCTGGTCTCAGAGGAGCCTGTCATTGTCCTCCAGTGTACTGGGTGTCTGATGGAGAGGCAGCCTCTGTCCTTGGGGAGTCTGTAGCCTGAGGAAGGGGACACAGGCCCTACTCTGGGGGTCCCCAGTCTGGTAGGAGACCCGTGGGGAGTTCTGAGTTCTTGCCCTTAATGGGGAGACACAGCATGCTCAGCAAGCCCCTGACGGGCTGTGTAATCAAGAAGGTGAGGCCCTTGGGCAGACGTGGGTGGGAGAACCTTCTTGAAAGAGGGCGTGCAGCTTGGTCAGGAAGGGAAGGGGAGGTGTAGATGGCGGAGAAGAGGGGAAGGCCCTGTGTCTGTGAGGACAGCACCTGCTGAGGGACTGGAGAGGGGCTTAGGGTCCACCCGGGGACCTGAGCGTGTGCCTGTTTTCTGCAGTGGGGTGGCCTGGGCCGGGGGGTGAGTGAGGATGGGGTGCGCCAGGAGCCTCTCCCCGGTGCAGTGAACACTGGGCCCCTTTCCCTGCTGAGTGCCTGACAAGCCAGCTGATGCCTGACAGAGAGCGACCAGGGCTGCTCTGCGGGCCCCTCCCAAAAGAGAATCTGGAGCTGTCTCCCTTGCCCAGGCTCCCTGGGTCCTCACGGCAGCACCTGAGTGTCTCTAGAACCTCAGACCTTGAAGGGATCACAGGTTCTCAGGCTGATACCTGAGTTTCAATCTCTTCTAAATTTTTAAAACTTTTTAATATGAAAATTTCAAATCCATGTACAAGTAGAGGAACGGTGTGATCAACTCCACGTCACCCTGACTTGAATGGAAAGAAACAGACACCGAGAGAGGGGAGGAACCAGCTCAGGGCTGCAGGGCAGTCTGTGTACAGCTCCCAGGCTGGGGTTCCAGCCACAGCCCTGGTCAGCACAAGGCCGCCGGCCACGTGCACGGTCCCCACAGCGGGCAGTGGAATTACTCACCTGTGAGCTCTTTGCTCTATGAGTCCTCCAGGAGAAGGAGGGGTCCCAAGCGCCTCTCCCAGTATAGCTGGCGAGGCCTGGTACCAGCAGAGAGCCTCCTGAGGAAGACAGTTAAAACGGCAGAGCATCCCCTTCAGGCCCTGATACCATGAACTGTGGGGTTAGCAGAGGGGAGCTCTGGTTCAGACACCCAGGCCCTGGCACCCTCTGGGCCCTGAGTCACAAAGGACGGTCTAGAGCCGGGGTGGCCATGGGTCAGGCTGAGGGCCAGGTCCTTTGAGCGGGCTGAGACTGTTCTAAGTCTTAGTGAGAAGACCTACATTGACCAGATAGGCCTGAGGCTCAGGGGTGGGTAAGGTTATGGGGGTCAGGCTTGTTTGGTTTGGGTGCCCTCTTAGTGAAAGAAGACAAATTACAACTGTTAATACAGGGTTAGCTACTGGGCCCTGGAAGAGAGCAAGTGGTGCCTAGAGCTTAGCTGCCCTGGCAGTGACCTGGGCTCAGGGGTCAGGCCCAGGACTCCACCTCCATGTCTCTTCCCCTGGGGCAGGCCCAGGTGGTCCGTTGGGGAGGCACAGTGCCCCTTGCCTGGCCTGTCCTCAGGCTCACCTCCTCTCATGTTGTTTATGCCCAGCCACCATTCAGTTCAGGCAAAGACTGTGTCCGGGAACCAAGGGTGAGTTCTGTGGGTGATGGGGGAGTGGTGAGGCTGGTGCTCCGGTAAGCTGGCGGTCCACGAGGAGACACAGTGATGCCAGGACCACAGGGAGAACAGGGCACAGCCTAGTGCTCCATGGTGAGGCCGTGCCAGGGAGTGCAGGCAAGGTGAGCTGGCACATCCCCACGCTCCTGAGCAGGTGGTCTGAGAAGCGAGCACCAGGGAGAATTGTAGAGCCCTGGCCCGCTCCAGGCCTGCTGGGGAGAATCTGCCTCAAACATTCTGGTTTGAGCATCACTGTTGTGTGAGATGGAGCTCCACGTGGAGTCATGAGCTGGTAGCTGCTTTTGGCTCTTCCAGGGACTCCCCAAGTGACCTCGGCCGGGACCCCCATAGGCATGAGGCAGGGCTGGGCTGGGTCAGCACTGACCTGCTGTGACAAGCACTTTGTGGAGGGGAGCTGTGTGGGGAGGGGGCTGCATGTCAAGCCAGCCTTCTGCTGAAGAGCCAAGGGGAGGGCAGGGCAGGGCCGGGCCCCAAGTAAAATGCCCATCTCCTCGCTATGCCTGGGCCTGCCTCTGGCCAGTCGGACCCCACCCTGCAAGGCGCCTGGGCAGCGGATTGGCCTCAGGGACCTGGGGAAGGGGAAAGGAGGTCCCAGCTGCCTGGCTGGGAGACAGAGGGAAGATTTCCAGTCACTTCCAGCCTGCCACCCTTTCTCATCTCAGGGGCAGCCTTAGCCCCAGACCCTGTGGGCAGGCCCTGGGCAGAGCCTCTTCCCTGTCTCCTGGGTCCCCAACAGCAGCATCCATCTCTTTTGAGATCTTCTGGGAATTGTCCTCTTCAAATACCAGCCCTGCCTTCTCTCCCAGGGCTGGTGTGTGGGCTCGGCTCCCAGGCGAAGGCTTTGGGGCCAAAGGGGCAGCCTGGACCTGAGGCTGGTGATGCTCTCACCTGCAGTTCTTTGCCACAAGCTGGGCATGTCCAAGTGGCTTGGTCACCTGGTGGGTGCCAGACCCGTGCCCCTCGCCTAGCTTGCAGGTTTTGGGGGCGGAGGCCTTGGTGGAGAGGGGCCCGGGGCCAGGGCTGCCACCTCCTCCCCCGCGTAGACCTAATCTCCCATCCCCTTGGAAATTCCCCCAGGAGGGGGACAGGAGGGCAGCCTGTCTGTTTCCCCCCAGCTCTCCCCCAGAGGCCGCCGGGAGCAGGGCCAGCGTGGGGAGGCAGGAGGCGAGCTGGCGGGGAAGGAGCGGCGGCTTTGTTTCCAGAGTTGGCTTTCCCGGGCGGCGCTGGGGAACATACTGTCCCAATTAGGAGCCCTGTGCTGTGTTGTATGTGTTTTCATGGTTTTGGGGGGGAGGAGTGGGGAGGGGAGATTCCTGTCAGTCCTGCAGCAGCCAGGGCTTAATCAGGGGTGACCCGTCTCCAGGGCTGGCCTGTGTTGTGGGTCATCCTTGTAAACCACCCCTGCCCTCGGCTCTCTCTTTGCTTCTGGGGCGGGAGCATGGTGGCCATTGAGCCCGGGGTTCCTGTGTGTGGGGAGTTGGGAGGGGGGTGGGGAGAATCCCTGCTGTGCCTTCGGGCCACCTGTCTGATGGAAGGTGCTGGGCCTGGCCTGGCTGGGGCAGAGTCCTCTGGGCAGAGCGGACACTGGGAGTGGGCCCTGGTTGATGGGGGAGAAGACTGAGCAGTTCAGGCGCCGTGGCCCCCAGGAGAGTGTGGGCTGGTGTGGCAGTGAGGCTGGAGGGTGCAGTGTTGAGTGTGGCGCATGGCGGGGGTGGTGAGTGCGAGGTGCAGGCAGGTGGCTGAGTCCTCTCCCAGCTCCTTTTCCCCCGCAGCTGTCACCACCTGTCCCTACCTCCTCCCTCCCTCTCTCCAGAACTATGCTGCCATGAAGCTGGTGAAGCCCTTCAGCTGAGGACTCTTGGGCCCAGGACTGGCTTCCTCCACTGCCCGGCTCAGTAGAGCTCCTCCAGATGTTCAAGCCTGACTGTCCTGCCGGGGCGGGCAGATGGACTGGCACACGCACCGAGTGCTGTGACGTTGAGCCCTGGGATCACCGCTGTCATCATTTCTTTCTCCCCTGAACCAAACCATTTGGGATCAGCCCATGTGTATTTCAGTATAAAACAGTTGGAACCACAAAGCAGCTTTGGTGTGTGTCTCTGTGGCACCTGAGTGGGGTGACTGAGCAGGGGATGGGTCCGGGTGGGCGGGGGTGTGGGGTGTGCCGTCTCTGCTCAGTGGGCCCGCTGGAGCTGTGGATCTTTTGACAAGGAAAGTGGGGGTGGCCTGGGCCTGCCTGGAGACCCAGCGTGTTCTGCTCCCGGACTCTGTCCCCTCTCCCGTGCCCTCCTCCCTCTGGCATCTCCTCTTTCTCACCCACACTTCTCTCTGCTTGGGTGGGCAGTTACCTGCACCACGCCTGGAAGAGGTTTCACGTAGGCACATGGAGCCCCAGAAACTCTCCAGGCAGGGGTAGCTTCTGGATTCCTGGCTGTGACCTTGTCTCCTGTACTCTTGGGATGTCTTAGGGCTCTCTCCCTGTTTCCACGCCCTGCTCTGGGCTGGACAAACACACCCTTTTCTTGTGATCCGAGCATCTCATTAGCCATTGGTCTGACATGTCTTGCAGGGATCAGGCTTCATCTACAGGAGCAGCACGAACACACTTAGAGAAAAACCAAAGAGTATGAAAGCATTGTTTCCAAAATAGAGGCCTCTGCCTCTGTCGCCGGAGGGGCTGGAGCTCTGGAGCTCAGCCTGGTGGCCTCCTCCCCTGTTACCCAGGAGGGCTTCTCTTGTTTCCTGCTGTGAGCTGTTCCCGTGGCCCAGGACCCAAGGCCCCAGAGTGAGCCTTCCAGCCCCTCTGGCTCTTCCCTGCCTGCTGGGACCCAGACAGGCCCTGCCTCATCCCACCTGGTTGGCGGGACTACCAGGGGTGACTGGGATGGGGCTGATGGCCTGAGCCCTCCTGAATGAGGGAGCTACATCTTGAACACAGAGTGGTTCTCTCTTCAGGAGAGGGTCTGACAGAGGATGCCCTCAGTGTCCAGCTCCCCGTGGGCCCTGAGAACCTGGGTGGCCAGTCCTGAACCCTGGAGCCATGTGGCCATACCTTGCACAGAACAGGCAGCAGGGACCAGAGTCACCCATCTCTTCTGGGTCATGAGCCTTCCATGAATATCCACCATGGAGGTGGTGGATCAGTGATTCCATGGAGAGGACTGGAAGTAAAAGGAAGAGGTGGGCCTGCAGCTTCAGGAGGTGCTGAGAAAGCTTTAGGGTCTGGGGAGACCTGAGAGTGTTTGAAGGTAGGGAGGAGGAATCCACTAGGGAGGGAAAGATCAAACATACAAGAGAGAAAATGGGATAATTAATGGAACCAGCTTCCGGAGAAGGAGGGGAGGGTGTTATCTTGGAAAGAAAGTTCTCTTTTTCTTACAGGTGCAAGAAGGCTGGAGGAAATACATGCATACATGGGACTGTCACCTGGGTTAAGTGAATTTGCGGGAACACTGTGCCCACTCATTAATATTTTCTTTTATTCATTTGCTTTTTCTTGCTGCTTTGAGTTGCAGGTAATAGAAACCATTACTTAAACTAGTAAAAGGACTATAATGGCTTTATAGAAATGAAACTTTCAGGATTGGCTTCAGGCAAGGGCTGATCCAGCTCCTCAGTTAGGTCACCAAGACTTTGCATTCTCTCTCTGCTCTGCCCTTGTCAGAGTTGCCTTCTGTCTAAAGCTGACTCTATTCCTTTGGAGTCTGGGGTTAAAGCTGCTCCTTGGAACCCTATAGGCTACCAAGCAAAATTCAGGGGGAATGAGGAACAGATAGATGGTGAGGGGATGTTGTGTCCAGCACATGTTTATTGAGAGAGTCTACACAGCAGCCCTAGAGCAGGTTCTGAAGATATAGCAGTGAGTTACTTATGACTCCTGACCTCCCATAGTTCCCAGTGTTGGGGGAAAAGTGGATCCAGAAACCACGGTTATTTTTACTCTTAGGAGCATATCAGAGATGGGCCACCCCAGGGCAGGGAAAGGATGTCATCTGAGTGGAGCGTTGAACTGCCCCCAGTGGCTAAGACTGGAAAGCTGTGCTGAGCAGTAGAGATAGAGACCAAGACTCTGGCTGTCCAAGAGCCCAGATCCTTTAGGGTAAGGCTGAGTGTTGAAGGGCCTGTGTCTGCAGCTGAGGAGTTAAAACTTCATTCTGGAGATGAGAAAGTGGCACGGAAAGAATTCAAGCTGTGGCCTTGGTCAGAGTCGTGGCTTCTCAGTGCTTGTCCTGGGAGGCAGGAGTCTTCTGGGAACACACGATGGTGCTTCAACTTGTGTAAGCCTATGGCCTTTGACAGGGCGAGGGTCCAGTGGTCTCACTCAGTTCTCAACAAGGTCTATGATCACAAGTGGTAGAGAGCAAACTCTCAGGGTGCTGTGTGGCCAACTGTAGAGGCCATTCTAGAAGGCTGGTCCATTAGTCCAGGAGCCAACTGGGAAAGGTCTGAAAGGCAGGGAAGGAGTCATTCATTCATTCACTCACTCATTCAAGATGTACATACATACATACACGCACACACACACAGAGCCGTCTGTGTACCAGTCAAGGTGCTAGGCTTTAGAGATGCAATACTGAGCAGGATATACATGGTTCCAGAGCTGACAATTGAGTGAAGGGTGGGGGGAAGCAAACAGATAGGTAAAGGGTGACAAGGTCAAGGGCTGGGTGTGGAAAAGATGGTAGAGAGAGCAAAGACTAACCATGACCAGAAATGGTTTAAAGATCTGTAAGAGTCTCCATAGGGCCCAGAGCCGTTGTTCTCAGCCAGGGCTGATTTTTGCCACCTTGGACACATTTGACAGTATCTAGAGACAATTAAAAAACATTTTTTTAAAATTAATTAATTTTTGGCTGCACTGGGTCTTTGTTGCTACAGATGAGCTCTCTCTAGTTGAGGCAAGTGGGGGCTGCTCTCTAGTTGCCATGTGTGGGCTTCCCATTGAGGTTTGCAGAGTTTGGGCTCTAAGGCACGCAGGCTTCAGTAAGTGCAGTGCACAGGCTTAGTTGCCCCATGACATGTGGGATCTTAGTTCCTGGACCAGGGATTGAACCCACGTCCCCTGCACAGGCAGGTGGATTCTTAACTGCCGGACTACCGGGGAAACCCCTGGAAGATGGTTTCATGAGTGGTGGGACCATTCATGAAGTCCATTTTGGACAAGAAATTTCATACATCTTTGGAGTGCCATCAAAATACTCTTCCTGCCCTCCACGTCTCCCTGCTGGTCAGTCTCTTCCTTCACAAAGTTCTAGAAAGCATCATCTACACTTCCTGTCTCCATGTCCCTACCTTGCATTCACTCCATCCACTGTTATCTGACTTCATTCCTGTGGTGGAGTCAGTGGGTCTCCTTCTCCAACAGTCAATCTCTCTCTTTGCCCCTGTGTCCTTGTGCTGAGAAAGGAACCCGGGCCCAGTCCTCAGGGAAGGAGTTGTATTCAATCAAGTCAATCATAGTTATTACCCTTGTTGATGATTGGTTTGGGAAGAGGTTTGTGACTCATATATGGCCAATGAGGTGAGAGGAAGGTGTGGTGATTACTAATGGAAAGGTGCTGGAAAAGTTTCTTAAAAAGTTTTATCCCCAATAAGAAAGAACAGATCCTTCTCTAGAGGATCTTCCCGACCCAGGGATTGAACCCAGGTCTCCTGCATTATAGGCAGACGCTTTACTGTCTGAGCCACCAGGGATGTCTAAGAAAGAACACACAAGGAGGCAAGCCTTCATCTTTTGTCTTTTAATCTTGTTATGGAAAAAAGGTGATGCCTGGAGCCATGGCTGCCATCTTGTGATAATGAGGGGCAAGCCCGAGAAAGCAGGTTGACACATAGGATGGCAAGAACCCGATGCTCCAGGAGGCTGTCAAGAAAGAACCAGCTCTGGCACTTCCCTATTTCCAGAGGTCTTTTAGATGGTATCATAAATTCCTCATTGTTAAAGCCGTCTTTGGTTGGGTAGTGTGCTACCCACAGCTCAAATCATCGTTGTTGATAGATTTCGTTCTGCTCCCCTGAAGACTGTTTTTACTGCAGTTGCCAATAACCAGGGCGGCCGTGTACAGGCACCACATCTAAGACATTATGAGTTTATTATTTATTATAACAATTTTCCCACAGATGGCAGTAAAGTGTTTTGTTCTAATAAAATCAGCGTGTTACGGTTTTCTGATAGAAGTAAACTACCTTGAGGAAAGGGCACCTTTTTCTAATTCACACCAGGGCCCTGTCTACCCTGGTTGTTAAATCTGTGGACGCTTATCCTTCCGACTCTCTGCAGTGGCTGGAAGCACTGCGCGTGCTCTGCTTCTTGATACACTTGCGGCTTTTGGCTTCCATGGCACCACATTTGCCCAGTATTCCTCTTCCGGCCTTGCCTTCTCCATTGGCCTCTAGTGTTTCCCAGCTCTTACTTAACTGGGCCCTCATTCTTACTCTGCACACCGCCTCGGCCGCCTCACTCACTCCTGTGGCTCTGATTGCTCTCTACAGACTATTGACCCTGAAACCCCTATTTTGAGCCCATTTTTGCCCTGTGCTGCAGCCATGTTATCCAACTGCTTACCCAGTGGGCGGCTCCCGCAAAGAGACTTAACAAGCACCGCAAACTCAACCCCTGCCCACCACCCCTGCTCGACATCTCTGTCCTCCACTCCATGAGAACAGGCTTTGCCCTGCTGTTCCCTCCACTGACCCCGTTACTGGAGCTCAGTGTGTAGGAGGCATCCCTGAGTCCTACCTCTTCCTAAGCCTATATCCCAAACATCGGCATTTCCCACCAATTTCCCGGCTCTTGAATCTCTCTGGATCAAGCTACTTTTCTTCCCAATGCTGCCACCCCCATTGACTATCAGGCCCCCAGCAGGCTGGTCATTGGAACCTAGGTGCCGCTCCATCAGTCTTCCCCTTCGCCATGCCCCAGGTCACTGTCCACGGGTGGCCAACCCTGGACCCAGCTGCGGCCCCTCCTCCCAGCCCCCATCCTTACAGGGGAGGCCGACCACGCTGGCCCAGGCTTCTCAGAGGATGATCCTTCTGTCTTTCCTGCCTCACCTGTTGCTTTTCCCTGTGGTCTCCTAGATGCAACCCTGAACAAGCCTGGCTTTGGCCCGTGGCTCAGGCTTCAGCGTGGTACCTTCCTCTAGGGGGTCTCCCACGACCTGTCCTGGTGCTCATCGACCACCGAAACCCCGGCCCACTTGACTATCCCCGCCCCCTTCCCCCCGCCCCCACCCTGTGCCTCCAGGGCTGAAATCACATCCTGGTCCTTAATGAGATGTCTGCTTCCTTCACTAAAGGGACTTTACTGAGTGTTTCATTGCGTGTTCTCTGTAAATAGGCAGGCCCTTGGAGCCATGGCAAATTGGATTTTTATGTTCTGAAATTTGGTTAGTTTTCAGCATTTGAGACGTATTCTTTTGCAAGGTGGAGAATCACTCTCATCTGTTAAAAAAAAAGGTTCAGTAAAACTTCATACACCTTTTAAATGCAGAGTACTCAGCTCCCTGCCTTTATTTTCTCTGCTGGTGTTTTGAAGAGAGATATTCTGCTCACATGTACAGACACACACATGCATGCACACACTCACCATTTTCTGTTCCTTTTCCAGGGCTCTGTGGACGGTCCAGGCTGGAGTGACAGGGAGCTTGGACAGACAGGAAGAGCTAACTGTAACCCAGCCCTGGCCTGCAGCCACCTCCCCGCTGCCCCTGCCCCCAGGGAATGCAAACTTGTCTCAATCCTCTCTCCACGTGTTTCATAAATGCAGGATTAGGGGATTTCCAGGGAGCCAGGTGGGCATCCCCTGCCTGGGACGTGGGGACAGCCCAGGAAACATTTTTTTTTTTTTTGCTCTCGGGTGAGAACAGGGTAAGGGCCAGGGTCTGCTGCCAGGTGGGCCCTTAACTGTGGCTGAAACTCCCGCATGAAGAGTGGGAGCCTCCCTCTCCCTCCTTGCCCGCTTGCTGCTGCTCCGTCCTGTCCTCTGGGGGCGTCTCACTGCAGTTTCAGCGCCCTGCGGCTTGGCCCCTTGTGGGCTTCATGCTGTTTCTCTGCCTTTGTTTTGGTCTTGATTTTTCATGGTGTACGTATGTGTCTGTGTGTGTGTGCATGCACGCACGTGTGTGAAAGATAGACAACAGTTGCTGCTGCTGCTAAGTCGCTTCAGTCGTGTCCGACTCTGTGCGACCCCATAGACGGCAGCCCACCAGGCTCCCCTGTCCCTGGGATTCAGATGTAAAGAGAGAGAGATTCATGATGAGAGACAGAGACAGACACACAGAAAGTGCAGTGGGGACAAGAAAGAGACCAGAGCCTTTCTTGCACGTGTTAGATGCAGCATGGCCTCAGCTGCCCTCATTCCTTCAGAGCTGGCTCTTTTCCGCCCTCCACACTGGCTCCCAAGCTTATTTGGCTAGACACAGAATATAGGAGGAAGAGAGGGGCAACCTCCCTGGTCTGGCCACCCCACATCTGGTCAGGGAAGCCTCACATCACATTTCCTTGGAAACCCAGCAATTCCTCATAGGCTCCATCAGTTACCTGGGGCTCCGAGCCCCTTCACTCTGCAGGGCTGGCCAGGGTGTGTTTGGGGTGGGGTGGAGCAGGGCGCCAGGGTTGGTTCAGCTCCTAGGCAGAGCAGCTGAGTGCCACTCCTAGCCTGGCTGGTTCTCCATGTCTCCATCAAGAGTCTGGGGCTGGAGCCTCATCACCCTTTCCCAGTGCAGAGTCAGGAGACCGCTGGGGCCGCTGGGGGCCTCTCCTGAGGTGACACACGGTGCCTGACTCACTGTGAGAGCTCTGTTTCCTTTGAAGAGGAGCTCTGAGCTGCCTGGGGCGCTGGGACGAGGGAGAGGGCTGAAGAAGGCAGGACAGGTGGGGGACTCCCCTTTCTGGGGGGCTCCTCCGCTGCGAGGGTGACAGGGGCCCCATTTCTTTGCTCGGCAAGGACAGGGCTTGTTGCTCTCTGGATGTGGGAAAGCGCAGCTGTCCTGCCAGCCGGGCAGTACCCACCACATGGGCCATCTCAGCCACCACATCTGGGCTTTCCTTTCCTGGAGAGCAGCGTGACCTCAGCTATTCTGCCTGCCACCTTGGGAGGGGCTGGGTCACACAGTCCCCCACCAGTGACCAGAATGGGGATCCCTACAGTAGTGTATACTAGAGAGACCCCTTAGAGACCCCTTAGAGACCCCTAAGAGACCCCACCCCATAAAGACCCCTTCGGCAGATGGCCATGGCCAGTCACGCTTGGACCTGCCCAGGAAGCCCCGTGCTCTCTGGGACGTGGTCGTACATGCAGTCGTCGTCACAGGCGCATGCCTGTGCACTCAGGACACACGTGTGTGTGTGTGTGTGCATGTGTGTTTCACATTTTTGGCCAGAATACACTCTGGAAACCTAAGCAGAAAAGAGCGTGTGAATGTGGCCATCATCAGGGATAAATTAATCCCAGACATGTAAAGGGTTTTCTTTTTTCATTCTCAGCCCGACTGCAAATTCAATTATAACTCTCTGCCAGCTACTGAAATGAGGGGACCAGTACGGATGTGGCTGAGCCTAGAAAGTGGGGCAGGCCAGTGGACGCTCTTGCTCCCCTCCTGCATCCCGCTCCCCTGCTGTCCAGGACCCAGGAAAGAGTTGCAGTCACTCCTGGATACCACACACTGGCAGGGCTTTGGGGCAGCAGCCAGGTACCAGCCAAGAACATGGAGCTGGTGGAAGCAGAGCTGCCCTCTGAGACCTGAGCAAGGAAATGGCCACATGTGGGGTCAGACCACAGGCTGGCAAAGGCTCTCTTATGAGGCGACCGTTCCCAGGGCCTGGCCAATCTAGGTGGCACACGTATCCACCCACCCGGGGAGAGAACCAGGAGACTCACCTTGACTGGCTCAGGGGAGAAAGTCTTGGCTGGAGGCCCCCTTGGCAAGGCTTTTTACCTGCCATGGCTATTGAGCCCTGTGGCCATGAGAGCTTGACTTTTCCCCTCACCCTCGCAGGCAAACTTCTGATGGTGATTTGGCTTCCAGCGCCCGCCTGTTTGTCGGGCAATGCTGTCCCTGCACACTGGCCCGCTGGCTTTGTTTGTGCACCCTTTCTGAGCCCTGCTAATGACAGTCTCCCCTTGGAGCTGGACCCGCCTCCCTCAGACACATAATAGGGGTCTCCGCCTGAGTGTGTCTGCCTGAGACCCCTTAAGAAGTCCTACTCAGGGAAACTGCAACCAGTCTCTCCTCGGTCATACCCTTCGCTTGGCTGCGGGAGGTTTGGGCATGTCTGTCTGCTCCAGGCTGAGAACAAAGAGTGTTCCCTCTCTCACTGAAGCTTGTTCTTCTGTGACAGCTGCCTTCTCATCTTATTCTTCCAGAGGCAGGGAGGGGAACTGAGTTACTTCAAGGGAACTGCAGGGATGGAGGGTGGGGGGAATTGGGCATTCCACATGAATTCCCAAAGAAGGTCAGGTGAGGCTAGTTTTAAAAGAGAATGGATGAGTTGTCAGAGATTCGATTTTGAATGGGGGTTTGGGGGGGGCGGGTCGTGAGTTGACAGTCCGGGGAGGCTGGGAGGGAGGTGGGGGGAGGGAAGAATGGTCCTGGTGACCCTGAACAGGGAGATTGAAGGGGAGCCAAGGGGCCCATAGGAAGAGGCTTGGAGGGGCAGGCCTCAGGCTGGAGGTAGGGGCTCTGTCTGCCCCTTCCCTGGGGCCTCTGGGGCCTTTTACATAACCTAGGCCTGGCCAAGGAGAGCTGGATTTTCACAGTTAGGCTCAGGCTGCCAGAAGAATGAGAAAAATGGGCCGGAGGGAACACCTCCACTGCAGAGAATAGGAGGGAGGAGAGTAGGAGCTAGGGATGGTGCGCGCGCGCGCGCGCGCGCGCGCGCGTGTGTGTGTGTGTGTGTGTGTGTGTGTGTGTGTGCGTATGAGAGAGAGAGAGAGAGAGAGAGAGAGAGAGAGAGAGGGAGGGAGGGAGAGAACTCTGGCTCTGTGAGCTTCTGGCCAGGTCTGGAGGAGCCCAAGTACCTGCCTCCCCCAAGGGTCTTAGAACAAGGAAGCTCCCACTGAATCCAGTCAGTCCGGCTGCCTCGGATGCCTGGGACCCTATCCCACCAGGTCAGAGAGGCACATGCCCCTCTCCTTTCTTATTCCCATCAAACTGGGGGAGCAGGGCACTCCTAGGAAGACTCAGGTCTTTCCAGCCTCAGTCCAGGGGTGAGGATGAAGTCGGAGGTTGGTCGGAGAGGAGCCCTTGGCTACTGAAGCACTCTGCTACATAGTGTCGCCTTTAACCCACACCTGTGAGAGGTAGCTGTTTGGAGCCCCATATAAGAGACAAGAAAACTGTGACTCTGGGAGGCCGCACATTTGTTAACGGAGGGTGTGCCCAGCCATGGCGATTCAGAGTCCTTGCTCTCTGCACCCCATTGCCAGGCCCAGACACCTCCCAGTTTTCACAACTGGTGATGTCCTGACCAGACCCAGGGCCTCGCCCGGTGTGGGAGCTGTGGGAGGCAGCAGGCAGGTGGGGGTGACTGTGTGTGGAACTGGCTCAGATATGGTGACGTTTTCTGGTTTTTCATTCACTCAGCAAGCATTTTTTTTGAGCACCTGTCCTGCCCAAGCTCTGCTCTAAGCACAGGATTCTTACCCTTGTAAAAGTTCTCTGTCAGGGAGCCAGAACGAAAAAATCATTTCAGGCAGTAATGAATGAATGCTGGAGGAAAAATAAAGCGGAGGGAGAGATAGAAATAACAGGGGGTCATTTTTCAAACAAGTTTGAGGCAAAGCCCTCTGGAAATGCGACACTGGCTGACCTGAAAGAGTGAGCAGGCAAAACCAGGGTGAGAGCACCCGAGGCCCAGGGCGGCCCAAGTGCAAAGGCCGTGAGGTAGGGCTGAGCTGGCTGCGGGCTGGCTCACACTGGTCTCTGCCTGGGAGTTGGTCGCCTTCCCCGCCACGCCTCATCCGGAAATCCTGGTCTCAGCATTGTCATCAGGGTTCACCCCCGTTGCTCCATGTGGACTGACGAGGGCGCCTCGGCCACTCTGGGCCCACTGTGACCCAGACCCCCAGCGGGCCTCTTCCCGGGGTTGGCAGCTTCGGGAAGTGCTTCCAGCATTCACACTCCTCACTGCCCACTCCCAAATCAGGCAACATGCTACTTCCAGATGGGCAAGGGTGACTATTTATTTTATTGTTAAAAATAGCTTTTATTGGTTTTTGTCTTATTACAAAAGTAATATACGTTCATTATAGAAATCTGAGAAAACAGCTAGCAAAAGGAAGAGTATAAAGGAGGCACTAACTAATCCCATTACCCAGAAAGAACCACTGTTGGCACTTGGGTATCTCTAGAATTTTCCATGTGAGTATAAAATATATGTTAGTATTTTTTAAAATATGACCTCACTGTTTATAGTGGTTTGCAACCACCATACTGTGACTATCCATCCGCATCACTGAGTGTGCCTCAACCGCACGGCTTTATGGCTCCATTACAGTCTATCATTTGGATAAGCCAGGGTTTATTTAACCAGGCCTCTACTGATGGACTTTTAGGTAGCTCCCCCTGCCCCCACCCCCTCTTTGAGCATCTTGTCCACAAGGTTTTTTCCTAGCCATTCTAGGAGGCTATCTGAAGTATCTGGAAAGTTCTTGAGATATCACGCACGGCAAGACACCTCTGGATGCCAGAGGTCAGGACAGGGGTTTGGGCTGGTGGGTGGGTCTCTGCTTCCTTCTCGGAAGGGGATCAGGAACCCTTTAGGCCTCTTAGCCACCCCCAAGCCCAGGAAGAGTCACTGGGAAGACCGAGGAGACAGGATTTAACTAAGAAGACTGTGTTTTCCCTACAGGCGTCTATAACAGTGCCGCTTCTGGAGAGAGGAAGCTTTAGACCTCTAGCCTGTCTGAAGCAGGCTTGGGGCAGGGAGTGAGGGGGAGGGGTGGGAGGGGAACTGAATCCTAGAGCAGGGAGGGGCCTGGGAGCCCAGCATCTCCTGCCCTGAGCTGAAGGTCCGAGAGTCTGCAGAATACAGATGCTCCCAAAGCCTTGCAGGAAAGCTGCTGCTGGTGGTGGGAAAGGGGAGGACACCAGGGGAGTGGGGTGCCGTATGGATAGGGTGGCTGCCCAAGTGCCACTGAGTTCCAAACCCCTCTTGCCTCCTCATGAAGCCGTCTCTGGTGTCTCCACCGGGGCAGGCTTAGAGACTTTGCTGTCATAGTTTGTGTCTCGCTCAAAGCCTTCACACTTGCTGCTCACCATGCCACTGGTTCCTGGGGTCAGCCTGAACTTGACTGCCAGCTCTCAGGATTCTCTCACCACCATCGTGAGACCTGGGACAGGCCTGCTCCCTGCTCCGAGCACACCAAGTGTGGAGTCATCAGACCCCCTTTGGAGAGTGCGTGTGAGGCCCAGAGGCCAGGAATGCAGAGTGTGACATTTGATAGATACTCAGTTATAAAATACTTCTTTTGCATTTTCTTCTCTCTCCTTAGGCTAAGACTTTGAGGGGAATAAAATGTCTTCACCATCGCTTATGTCTTCCCCTATGCCTCAGTGGGTCTCCACACACTTCAGGATGTGCACCACACTTCACTGGGTTATGGGAAGAAAATATTTATGAAATCATCGCCATCACTCTTGCCTAATTTGCAGTGTTCAGATTGATCTTGACCTTCATTTATGCTGTATGGCAGTTGGGCATGGGTTTTATGTCATGGGGTATTAGAAGCATCACCGTTGTTAATTGTTTTTTTTTTTTTTGCACATTAGCTTCTGGTGTGAGCTTGGTGAAGAGAATTGACACATTACATTATCTGAATTTATCTAAGTAACCCTCACAAAGAGGACACTTGGCTTAGAAAGATTCCTTCCCTGAAAACACTCTGACTAAAGATAAGTTAACAAAGCAGACAGAAAAGAAAAACAGATAGAAAAGAAGCTAGCAATGCAAAGCAAAAATGCCAGACAGAGTGGTACACACATCTCCTAGCCCAGCAAGGGCTCAACTGACAAGTTCATTAGGAAGCAAAACAAACTCAAAGCAACGAAGACTTAATCAGATCTGACAAGAAGTCAGTGACACAAACAGAGATACTGAGAGAACTGGTTGAAATTGGGCCTGTCCCAGTGAACCTTGTCCCAAACGTCAGCTCATGGCAGCTGTAATTTACGGAGAGATAAATAGCCATATACTGAGAGTGTTTGGATTTTTTAGTGCTATCAAAGGGTTTGGAGACCCCTGCCCCCCGGCCTCCAGTACCAGGCCTGGCCCCCAGCGGGGCTCAGGAAGCTCGTGTGGGGCTGACCTGTGCCTTCTGTGAGTGTGTGTCTGTAGGAGGTTTTTATGGCTGTGCAAGTGTTCCGCTCCCTCCCTCATCTCCCTTCCTCCTCCTGCCCCCCATTACTTTTCCTCTCATTTATCCCCTCCTGCCAGTGGGTGCCCCTGCCTGACCCTCATTAACTCAAAGTGTAAAAACCATTTGTCTGCAGCCTGCTTTCTCCCCACCTCCCCACGCTGGGGCCAGGCCCTTCTTTCCTCCCATGACTGTCTGAACCCAGGTTTCTGTGGTTTTTATGACTTAGATTCAAATCTGCGGGGCCCCAGAGAGCAGGCAGGCCCTTAGGGGACAGCTGCAGGGCGGCCTGGAAGACCTACAAAGAACGGACGATGCCTTTGGGGGAATCCAGATCTGCCTCTCTCCTCAGAAGGCTGCACAGCCACGCACCACTCACCTCCAAGGGCTCCAGCCTTCAGAGCAGCGATGTGGATGACACCGCCCCTCCTCAGGGCTGGGTGGGACATGCCTGGTGCAGCCATGTGTGGACACCCCCTCCACCTCTCTCCTCTCCATCTCTGCCCCAGCCTCTGGGGCAGCTCCTGCCCCAAGGCCCTCCGGCCCCAGCCTTCCCACCTGGAGGGAGTGACAGGGAAGAAGGGTGGGAAACTGGGCCTGGGATTAAACCAGATAATAAATGTTGAGTGGTTGGAAGCATGTAGAAGTGTTTGCTGAGGTGCATATACCACAGGGGGAGAGGGCCTGTGGCCTTTGGGTGTGGCACTAGAGTTGCTGAGGATGGAGGGGACCACATTCTTCCCTCGCTCGGGCTGCCTGAGGGGCCAACTGCCTGTCTCCCTGAGGGCGGCCCCGCAGGGCAGGCAGAGGCGAACCAAGCGGAGGTGTCCCTCCTCCACCCGCACGCTGGCAGTGGCCCAAGGGAACCTAGGAGTCAGAAGTGGGTCCAGGGTTTGTGGCCAGGAGCCCAGCCTGGCCTGGCATAAAAAGGTGCTTGAATTTTCCTCACTCAGGGGGAGCCACAAATTGTCTTGATGAGCGTGGTTGGGTTTATGTAACATAAACACCTCAGCACACAGCATCCACCTTTCGGGGAGGGCTGCTGGAGGCACTGGAAGGGCTAGCCAGCCCTGGAGCTGGGTGGGGGCCACTGGGGCAGTGTGCCAGGTTGGCACAGAGTCCCAGATTCCCCAGCCTGAGCTTCACTCACTGGCTTTGTAACCACTTCTCCCAGCTCCTTATTTAAAGAACAACCCACTTTTCACTTCCAATGGAGGGTGACTGGACAGGCTTCCCCTATCATGTAAGTTAGCTGAAACCCTCGCTTTCTTCTTCTAATCTCCTGACTTTGATGGCCCAGAGCATCTTCAAGGACCTGGGGAGGCAGGCAGTGATCCTTGAGTAGAACTGGGCATGGGGGTGGGGACCAGACTCTGTCACTTGGCAGGGTAGGAAGGTCCCTTCTGTGCAGGCTCTCTTGTTCTTTGGCCTGAGGCGGGGGTAACTGTGGTTGCTTGGTGGGCTGCTTGGATGGTTCTCAGCTACCCTGGGCTGCCCACCCTCCTCCTTACTCCCCCACAGCTGTCCCATCCCAGGCCCTCATTGGGCCCTGTGGTGGCTTCTCTGGGACTCATTCAAAGCCACGGCTGACCTGCCTCCCCGCCAGGGTAAAAATAGATGTTTCCACCACGGCCACCTCCGCAGCCTCAACTTTCTCCCACTTGAGTTCCTGCCAGCGCTCGCTCTGCAGAGCACGAATCTGAGAGTTGAGCCTGGCCTCGGGGCCCCGTGGAGGAGCCCAGCTGCTGTGGAGGTGGTGACCCTGTGTGTCGCTCCGCCTGGCCCAGGGCCTACCCTGCTCACCTCCAGGCATCTTTCGCTTCTCATCGGCCTTCTGCCTGTCTGGCCTCTCAGTCGTCGGCCCCTTGCCTTGTCGGATGAGAGGCATCGTCTCTCCCTTACAGGGCCAACTGGCAAGGTGACCTGTGCCCTGGGCCCCGTGCTGAGAAGAACCCCAAGCTTGGTTTAGTTTTCTGCTATCACTGCCTTGAAATTCCTAAGTAAGTTTCAAATAAGGGGCTGCGCTGGTGGCTCAGTGGCAATGCAGGAGACACAGGAGATGCAGGTTCAATCCTTGGGTTGGGAAGATTCCCTGGAGGAGCGCATGGCAACCCAGCTCCAGTGTTCTTGCCTGGAGAATCCCATGGACGGAGGAACCTGGTGGGCTGCAGTCCATGGGGTCGCTAAGAGTTGGACACGACTGAGCGACTTCACTTTCACTTTTCACTTTCATGCACTGGAGAAGGAAATGGCAACCCACTCCGGTGTTCTTGCTTGGAGAATCCCAGGGACAGGGGAGCCTGGTGGGCTGCTGTCTGTGGGGTCGCACAGAGTCAGACACGACTGAAGTGACTTAGCAGCAGCAGCAGCAGCAGCAGGGTCTGGAGCACACAATAAATAAGGAGCCCTTCATTTTAATTTTGTCCTGGGCCCCGTGAATTATGTGGCCAGGCCTGTTCCTTTAGGAGACGCACTCCGATAGGGGAGCCATGGGAGAGTTCCTTCCCCATGAAAAAGGAGGCTTCCTGGAGGAGGTGACCCACTCGAGGGGTTGGGTTTACAGGGGTTCTGAGAAAGCCACTGTTTGCCCACCATAGCACCACTCCTTTGGGGGTGCACACTGGCCTCTAAGGCTCCTGGTTTAAAGTGACCCCAGGAGTCACCCAGAGGAGAGGCTTTTCTGAACAGTGTCGGGCTCCCCTGGTCCTCTGAGGAGTAAGCAGGCCCCCTGAGCAGAGACAAACGGCAGAGAAGGTGAGCCCTGGAATCTGTCCCTTCCATGTGAAGTCGACACTCTGCCCTGGAGACCACTCCCTGCATGGAGAGCCTGGGGCTGGGATGCTGGCTTGCCTCTTGCTTCCTCCTTTGGAATGGCAAGGGCACCTGGACCAGAGGCAGCCGGGACTTGGGAAGTTCTCACGGTCTTCTCAGCACACAGAATCCCAGGCTTCTGTGTGGCTGGGGCATGAAACTCTGAGTTCTCAGCGGGGTCTCTGGGATCCTGGAGGACCCTCTCAGTGGGGAGACAAGTAGACTCTTCCACCAGGAATGTAGGAGGGAGGGGGCTGTTGAGAAGGGAGGATAAAGAGATAGTGGGGAGAGGGCTTTGAGGGATAAGGGCAAGGGCTGGGCACAGATGCTTTTCCTTCTACAAAATAACTGTGTTGACCCAGGTGAGGTGGTAGGGGCCTCAGCTGTGGGGTCCACCCAGGCCTGCCTGCCCAGCAGACAGTGACCTTTAACCAGGCACCACAGGCATGGCCCCTGCCATGCTCAGGACCTGATCCCCTAGGTGTGCCGTGCACACGTGCAGCGAATGTTGGAGAGAATATTGGGAGAACTCAGTTCAGTCTACTTCTGGGCTAGGGGAAAGCCCAGCGTCTCTCCTGTGAGTCTCCTTTACTATTCACACACAACACTTCTGATACTTCCAGTCACCAAATGCGTAGAGGCTTCGCCTACACCAAGCACCGGTCTGCAGGCGGAAGTCCTGTAATTTCATTCAATTTTGATACTATCTACCTGGTTCAGTGGGTAAAGAATCCACCTGCAAGGCAGGAGACACAGGAGACAGAGTTCTGCTCCCTGGATCAGGAAGATTCCCTGGAGGAGGGCCTGACCACCTACTCCAGTATTCTTGCCTCGAGAATCCCATGGACAGAGGAGCCTAGCAGGCTACAGTCCATGGGGTTGAAAAGAGTCGGACATGCCTGAGCGACTGAACACATCACATATCACAGCGCATCTCCCTGGAGACAGTGTCACATTCCACAGATTAAGGGCTCAGTCCCACAAGACTATTCCCACCCCACTTTAGATGCCAATTATAAGTAGTAGGTCTCCAGGTTACCCACAGCTTCTGTTCACCGTGGCTACAAATTGGAGATTCCCATGATACCCCTCCTCAGGTTGGAGGTTAATTTGCTAGGGTAGCTCACAGAACTCAGGGAAATATTTTCTTATATTGACCAGTTTCTTAAAGGACATTATAAAGGATACAGATGAATAGTTGGAAGAAGAGATACTTCGAGTGAGGTCTGGGAGGGTATAGGAGTAGGTCCTCGTGCAGTTGAGGGGTGACATCCTTTCTGTATGTAGTTTTGCTTGCGAACTTGGGAGCCCTCCAAGCCCTATACTGTGGGGCTGTATGGAGGCTTCCCTGTGTAGGCATGCTCACTTGTTAACTCCGTCGCCAGCCCCTTTTCTCTTTGTGGAAGATGAGAGATGGGGCTGAAAATTCCAAGCTTCTGATCACGGTTTGGTCTTTACGGTGATCAGCCCCATCCAGAAGGCATTCAGGAGCTCACTCAGAGTTTCCTCATTAGAACAAAAGATGCAGCTAGTGCTCTAATCACTTAAGAATTTACAAGGGTTTCAGGAGCTCTAGGCCAGGAACTGGGGGCAGAAACCAGTGTATATTTTCTATTATCTCACAGACAGTGTGTGCCATGAGTTTTTACATGCCCACAGTGGCTGAGTGGTGGGATATATGTCCCTAAACACACAGTTTCTTGGATCGGGGGAAACAGAGAAGAGCAGCAGGAAGAGCAGCCTTCCTATACTCTCTGTTCTTGTCTGATCCTTTGAATTAGGTCAGACAGCAGGAGGTAATGCAGTCAGACACCAAGAACTGGATGGCCCCAGGCACCGATACATCCTGTACCAATGAGCCAGCACTTGGGGAGTTTCTCCTTCCTGGGGGTCAAGGTCAGCCTGCATATGAAGCTGTGGACATGTGTGGACTCTGCCTCAGCCCACACATGAAGCTGGATGGATCCAGCAGTAGCCTCTTCCCTGTAGCTACTCCTACAGAAGTAGCTCTGCCCTGTCCCCTCCCTTCCACCTAGGCTGCCACCTGCAGAGTCAGCTCAACCCCCTCCCAGAAGCGCCCCAACAGCTGAGTAAAGCAGTTCCTGGGCACCTTTCAGCCCCAGCACTTCAGATCCTATCATGTAGGGGAGACAGCACCCCCACTCCTAGCTCCTCCAGTCCAACCCCTCCGGAGGCCAGAGATGGCAAGGAAATTGCCTAAGTCTGCGCAGCCCAGCAGGGGAGAGCAGAGCACGGGGCTCCTCGCTGTCTCCCAGGCTGCCGGCTGCATGAGCACTGTCCTGTCATTCACTCACTCACTCAGTCAATGAGGATTTACTGAGTGCATGCTGGGCACAAGAACTTGTGCGAGGAGGGCAGAAAAAAGAGACTGATCTGCCTTCAGGGAGGCAGACACAGGGCTCTGGGTGGGCGAGCATCCTTGTGCCCTGCAGGGTGGCTTCGGTGCCCTGGTGCGGTGGGTCCTCCCAGAGGTGGGGTTCCCTTGGGTGCTTTGGGGGAGAGACTCCTGGCCCAGGGCTTGTGGCAGGTGGAGGATGGGGTGAGGCGGGAGCTGAGACCGAGGGCTGGGATGTCTTGGGATGCAAGGGACTCACTGCCCCAATTTCCCCTAGGTCTGCCCCCACCAGGACTGTGACTCTTTCCTCTGTTTGACCTGGCCTCTCACCTTTGGACCACGGCCGCTCAGCCACCTCCTTTGCTGCCCCTCGTGCCTCCTGAGGAAGCATCCCCTCTCTTCGCCAGGCTCTCCCCCTTCTCCCTCCCCTCCCTGTCACCTCCATCCCAGAAAGAAGCCTTCACTTTCTCCACCAGCCTCTCTCCCCTCAACCCCCAGCAGCTGTGGGGGAAATTGGGCCATTTGAAGAATAAAGGAGAAGGCAGGAGGGAGGAAACTCCCATCCCAGGGCCCGGTCCACAGCTGGGGTGAAAGCCTGTTCCTCGTTAACACCCTGACTCAGGGACCAGGACTGGGGTGTCGTGTCTCCTCCGCCTCCCACGGGCCGGGAGGTGAAAGGCATGCTGGGAGGTGGTAGCCGGAGTTATTGGGAGCAGATGGGAAGGGATGGTGGAGGGGCAGGGCTGTGGGGGAGGGAGGGGCAACCTAGGGGTAGGAGGAAACCGAAAAGACCCTTACCCAGACCACTGGGGTCCTGAGCCAGTTATCTGGATGTTCTCCACGGGACATTCCTTGGTCCAGGTGACAGGTAAATCCAGATTTGAGGGATGGAGAGGCTTCAGAAAGGTCAATGCTAAGGCCATGTCTGTTTGGTATGGACCCTGGGGATCCACATCACCTGACCCTCTCCTGAGTCCCTCTGGGGTCTGAGGATCTGTGTCCAGGGGCCCTGACAGGGGTGGGGTGAGAGGTGGGAGCATGTGTTACATGTAGACTGTGCTCGAGGAAGCCAGAGGCTGCTGGACTGGGAGCAGGAGGCTGGGCCCAGCGGCAGCTGACAGGAATGAGGTGGCGTCAGTCGAGGGGAAGTTCTCAAGAGCATTGAGGGCCAATGAGCCACATTTCAAAGGTTGACTGTGATGCAGACAGGGATGCTGGTGAGTGTGGTGCTGGTTGCAGTGCTGACAGAGGCGGTGTGGTGGTGGCGATGGGGCCGTGAATGTGGAGCCTGATGTCCTCTGTGCCCAGTGACTCCACTCAGTTGCCCGCCTGCTTTTATGGGAGCCACTTGGTGAAACGTCCCTTTCTGTTTGGTAAGACCCCGCCCTCTCATCTCCAGTCCTTGGAAACACCTTGGTCTTAGCTGAGCTGAGTCCTGGTCTTCATCCCTAACCGCCTCTGCAGCCCCCAGCCCTCGGCCCAGAGCTGAGTCTGCAGAGACGAGTGGACGGTGCTGAGTCCCAACCACTTAAGAATCCAAGCGGTTTAGGGTCTGGAGGAAGAGGTGGGGCCAGGGAGGGTGAGTCAGGACTGCAGTTGTGGACGCCCTTGGCCCCTGCTCCTTAGGCACTCCTCCTTCTTAGCCAGGCCAGGCAGGCCCCCGGGCCTGCACTTCCTGCCTCGCATGGCTTGGGCCCAGATTCTTCCTCCAATATTTTAATTAGATCCCAAGCTCATTAGCTGCCCAAATGCCTTCCAGACACCCTGCAGCTGCTCTGGCCCTCCCCACACCTGCCCATCCAGCTGGGCCTCCCCCACACCTGAAAGACATCGGGGCTTAGAACTCCAGCCCCTCCCTGGGGCCTCCAACAGCCAGGACCAGGAAAGGAGAAGCAGGCTCTTCGGCTGAGGGAGGGTGGGAGGCCACAGGAGGGGCCTTGCTCTGCAGGGACGCCTGGGAGGTGAGTTGTGGCACAGCCCAGGAGATAGGACGTTGGATGCCCCATCTGCCAATACCAGAGAGCCTGGGCTCTGGTCCTCTGCCACTTCACTGAGCCTAGGTCCTTCCCTCCTGGGCCCTCTCGAGAGGACTGATCAGCACCCAGGTGTTAGCCTTCTGTACAAGTGCAGTGGCCAAGAAGGGTGTGTGAGGGAGAAAGCTAGCCCAGAAAGGGGGCTTCGGGGAGCTGGACTTTGATCTCAGCAGACTTCCTTGTAGGATTTGCCAGTCCAAATCATCGCTCAATGAGTGGCAGAAAGGGTCATATCCCAGATCGTGGTAAGTGGCCCAAGCTTGAACTCGGATTCACCCCTTGTAAGTGGCCCAAGCTTGAACTCGGATTCACCCCTTGCAGTGATTCTCCTTTCTGGTCTATTGATTTCTACCAGCTCCAGGGACTCCAGCCACATAGACACAAATGAATTCATTAAACATTTGTTCATATACACTCACGAGGAGACAGACACTGCTGTAAGAACTCTAAATTCTAACTCACTTAATCTTGCAATAACGCTATGAGATAGAAATTATTTTTTATCCCCATTTAACAGAGCAGTTGTGGAGAAGGCGATGGCATCCCATTCCAGTACTCTTGCCTGGAAAATCCCATGGACGGAGGAGCCTGGTAGGCTGCAGTCCATGGGGTCCCGAAGAGTTGGACACGACTGAGCGACTTCCCTTTCACTTTTCACTTTCATGCACTGGAGAAGGAAATGGCAACCCACTCCAGTGTTCTTGCCTGGAGAATCCCAGGGATGGGGGAGCCTGGTGGGCTGCCGTCTATAGGGTTGCACAGGGTCGGACACGACTGAAGCGACTTAGCAGCAGCAGCAGGAGTAACAGAGCTGTTGAATGGCTTGTTCAAATTCATGCAGGTTGTAAGAGGCCTATGGCGACGAGACTCTAGTCCCTGAAGCCTTTGTTCTCGGCCCCTGGGCTCTGCAGCCTCTCTAGAACAGAACATGTGTGGTGTTTCCTGGTGAGGGACAGTGGTGGCCCTACTTAAATCTTCCCTCCAGTAACCAGTAGGTTCTGGAACTGCTGCTACCCCAGGAGAGATGGAAGATTTTGATTGTGAGGCCAGGGGCAGACAAGTTAGTTCCTGGCCTCCTGACTCGTTTTGTGTCCTGTGAGATGGGAAAGCCATCCTTAGCTTGTAGCATTGCCTTGAGCATTCAACAGAGTGGCAGAGGCACTCCCGCCCTGCCCTGTCTGCTCTGTGATCATTTGGATCCTGCCTGGAGTGGCGGGGAATGAAAGTATAAGTTGTTGCTCAGCACCTCTGCTCCCAAGCTGGGTTTGGATGGGAGTGATGGTGAGAGGGTGGCCCTCAGCACTCTTCTGTTCCCCTAAGACACTTTGAAGAGCCTTAGGATTCCCCAGACCTCAGAATCATTGCCCTAAAGGGGCCAACTGACTACCTTTTGGAGAGCCAGCTGGTGCCCTGTTTGGAGGCCTAGCCCGTCCCTCTGGAGTTTGCCTTGAGGCTTTCTCCCTCCCCTCACGTGATGACGATTCTGGGCTGAATGAGCTGGTCTGGGAGGATGCATGGAAATGAGCATGCTGAGCCAGGGCTCACTTACGCAGATCGGGAGAAAGCCTGCCTGCCCAGCAGCCATCCTAGCCATGTGTGTGTGTGTGTGTGTGTCTTTAGTGCCTTAACTAGTTTTTCCATCCACCCTTCACTCCTCATCGTCAGTTTCCCCAGCAGCAGTCTGGAAGGCGCTGGTTGCCAGGACCATTTCTAAATGTCAAGGCCTGGAAAATCCAACCAGCCCCTGGGCCCAGCATCCCCACCCCAGGTGGCAAGGTCATGGGGACTGGCATGGGGAGAGAATGATGAAGCTAGCAGCCCCTACCCTACTGCACGTACCACCTCTACAGAATTATTGTGCTACTGGCTGGGATCCTGGGCCTCCCAGATCCAGGCTCCTCCCTGGCCTGGACCAGGCGATGGCTTCCTACACCTGCACCAAGAAAGACCTTGTCATGGCCCGGCTGCTCAAGGTCTACAGTGGCCCTCACTGCCCGGCTGGTCCGATAGTAGGTCCTCAACTTAGTACTTAATTTCCTGCCATCAACAGTTCTCTTCAATTTGGTTGCTGGTTACTTCAAACATGACCACTCCATGCCCCCTTCTAGAATCCACCTTCTCCGAGAAATTTTCTTTGATCAAGGACTACTTTTCTTACTACCTGGTCTTAGGCTTCCAAGTGGCTCAGTGGGTAAAGAACTTTCCTTCAATGCAGGAGACGCAGGAGGCGCGAGTTCTATCCCTGGGTTGGGAAGATATCCTGGAGGAGGGCATGGTAACCTACTACAACATTCCTGCCTGGTGAGTTCCGTGGGCAGAGGAGCCTGCTGGGCTACACTCCATGGGGTCACACAGGGTCGGACACGCCTGAGGTGACTGAGCACACATGCAGTCTTGTGCTTAGGGAGAGACCCATTCGTCATGAGGGGGGAATCAAACCAGGCACATTGATGGCAGCCTCCTCAAATGGGGTCTTGTCTGCCCATTCAGTCAGAACTGAGTTTGAATTTCGTGTGCTCAGTTCTGCCCAGCTGTATGACTTTGGGCTACTCACTTTCATGCTCTTGGACTATAGTTTCTTAACCTTTAAAATGGGAATCATAGTCCATTTCCTGTCTACATGAAACTCATAATTCTCCTTGAAGATCAGGGGAATGAAGAACACAACTCACATCCTGCATTCCTAAGATGAGTTCCATGCCGCCTTGTAGGAGGATGTACTGGTTTGCTCAGAGTACCACAGACTGGGCAGCTGAAAGAACTAATATGTATTTTCTCAAAGTTCCGGAGGCGTGGAGTCCAAGACCAAGATGCTGTTAGGATTGGCTTCTGATTCGACCTTTCTTTCTGGCCTGCAGGCGGCCACCTTCTCACCATCCTCATGTGGCCCTTCCTGTGTGCAGCCAGCTGGAGAGAAAGACAGAGCGCGTGTCTTCCCCTTCTTTTAAGAACATCAGTCCCGCAGGATAACAGCTCCGTTCTTATGACCTCATTTAGCCATAGTGATCTACTGAAAGGCCCTATCTCCAAATACAGTCACACTGGGGGTTATGCGAGTTACAACAGAGAAGTTTTGTAGTGACTTAATTCAGTCCATAACAACCGGTTAAGAAAAAGTTTCAATGTTGAGTAAGTTTGGGAACTTAAATGAATTAAATAGGGTTCTTGACTGAAGGTCTTCTCACAGGCTTTCACTGTGAACAGAACTCTCCAAGATGAGACTGTGTTTCCCCAACACATGTGACCTCAAAACTCATTTTTGATTGATTTTGCCAAGCTAGGGTTTTTAGGAGCTGTATTTGCTATCCTCTGTTCTAGTCAATTGTTGCATAGTTTTTCTAACTTGAGTACCCATGGGGAAGGAAGTCGGAGAAGGCAATGGCACCCCACTCCAGTACTCTTGCCTGGAAAATCCCATGGATGGAGGAGCCTGGTGGGCTACAGTCCATGGGGTCACTAAGAGTCGGACACGACTGAGCGACTTCACTTTCACTCTTCACTTTCATGCATTGGAGAAGGAAATGACAACCCACTCCAGTGTTCTTGCTTGGAGAATCCCAGGGACGGGGAAGCCTGGTGGGCTGCCGTCTATGGGGTCACACAGAGTCGGACACGACTGAAGCGACTTAGCAGCAGCAGCAGCAGCAGGGGAAGGAAGTTCAGCATTATTTACTCTTCACCTAGAGAACAATAACCAGACAGCTTTCCTGGTGATTTTGCATCTCCAGCGAGTAATTCCAGTTTGTGATATTGCTGAGCTCACCTGTTAGAGTGCTGCATGAGGTCTCTCAAACCTACAAATTTCTTCCTTCTTTCATTTTTTGGGAGGCTCAGACTGGCAGCTGAATCTGCACGTGGTTCCAAGATCACACTAGTTCAACCTAGGTCCCTGGAAGGCAGCTCTTTGCCATCATATGCCATCAGGCCTTTGCAACATTTCAGTTATAGCCTTGTTTGGAGGCTGAGCGGTGGACAGCTCTCAGTGGGATAACCCTCTTCCCCTTTCACTCTGCATGCACCAAACTCCTCGCCTTTTTGCTGAAACGGGTGCTGTCCAGGAAGTTGTAGTCTGGAGCCTTTTACTCCCAGATCCGAGGACTATCATGGCATCATGTTGGGAGCTTGTTAGAAACGTAGCATCTCAGGACCCATTGCAGACCTATTGAACCAGAATCTGCATTTAGCAAGCTCCCAGGTGATTTATAGGCAGGCTTATTAAGGTTTCAAAAGTACCAGTCTGGAACAGTGATTTTTCAGAAACACAGGTGGTGACTATAGTGGTTTGTGAAGATGATGCCATGACTTGCAATCACCATTAAAAAAAAGAGTAGAATTGAAAATATAGGATACCCTAAGCAAGTATTTTTTGGGGGTAAACTTTGGGTCGTGACATAAAATATGTGTCACTATCAAAAAGTTTGAAGACAATGGTCTAGAGGCAATCAAGGTAGTGAGACAGGGGACTGGCTCTGGTGACCTCTGCTGGCCCCACCCATCCCTCCCCACCTGGCCTTTCCAGCTGTACTGGCTGCCTAAGGGTTTCCTGCCACCAACCACATAGACCTTGTCACCACACCCTGTGGCCCAGTGCCTGGGTTTTGGGGTGTGGTGGGGGAGAGCTGGAACCCAAAAGAGTGACTTTTAAAATAGGTTCTTCCCCAGATTTATTTTCCCCTGGCTCCTTCTCCCTCTTCCTTTTCCAGCTCCTTGCCTTGTCCTCCTTCTCCCTCTTCTGTTCCGAGATGGAAGGCGAAGCCAAATCCCGCTCATCAGAGAGTCTCCTCCTGCCACACGATACATTTCTCCTTCCCAAGGCCCCTCACCCCATGCTGAGGAGTCAAAATAACCTGACTGACCCCGCGCCTGCAGGGCCATTCCCACCTCTGGCAGTCGGCCACCAGCCCCAAGTCTGCGAGAAAATTTATCTGATCTTTGAACTTAGCACTTCCCTGGAGATAAACCTGGGCAACTGCTAAAGGTATCAGAGCTGCTGCAGAGTCTGAGAGTCAGGCATTCGAAGGTGAGCAGGGCAGGGAGAGGGCAGGAGGCCCTGGAGCAGAGATGTTGGGAGTCAGAGGGACTATCTACGAGCCCTTTCTCCCTCCCTTCATCCTCAGATTCTGGCCCATGGCCAAAATGGAATGTCTGAAAATCTACCAAGTGATCTTCTCTTTGGAAGTCCTTCACCATCACCACCTCCATCATCACTTTTATAGGCGACATAGGGTGATCCCATGTCTCCATATGCCTGGAATATTGGGGTTGGCATATTAATAGGCCCTTGTTTGACTATTAAGAGTGTTCCAATATGGATTTTAAATTATCTCGTCAATTGTTCTGGTCTATGTAGGAAAACTAAAGAAAACTTTACCAAAGGTCATAAAGATGATCAGCAGTTCATCTGGGGCTTGATGCAAATTATATGCTCCTCCCCAGATGCCTCATGCTCTTCCTAGGATGCCTCACTTCCTGCTTCTCACTCCACCTGATGGGAAGGAGAGTGTAGATTGATGTGTGAACTTGTGTGTTGGGATCCTAAAC
Organism: Bos indicus x Bos taurus; assembly: GCF_003369695.1. Taxonomy (NCBI): domain Eukaryota; kingdom Metazoa; phylum Chordata; class Mammalia; order Artiodactyla; family Bovidae; genus Bos; species Bos indicus x Bos taurus. Next base: position 12,801,711 of record NC_040086.1, on the reverse strand, counting down.
TCCTTACAGGCCTTGAGAGCTGGTTAGAGTGACCTCATTCACCCTCTAACAATCTTAGCTAGCTGCAGGGTGCAGTAGAACCGAGAGAAATTTCTGAAGCCTCAAATTCTTCTTCATGGATGGGTGGAGTTGAGACGGAAGCTGAAGTATTACCCAGGGGTGAAGGATCTTTCCTCAGGCTGCTTTTTGATTTTTCCCTTCAGGCTTGCTCAGGTGGAAGGTGGAAAGGTGAACTTTCTGAGAGTGTTCCCTCTTCCTGTTCTCTGCAAGGGTGTGCGTGGAGAGGGGAGTCGGGCAGGTGGACCTGGGAGTTAGTGGCTGGGGAGGAGGCAGGGGCTAGTGCTTTGTATGCTGAGGGACCTGGGGTCTGGAAACAGGGTTTGGGGATAGAGGGACAGCATTAGCTGTGGGTGATATGTTTTGGCAGTAACAGCCCATGAGCTTGGACTAGTTGGGGGGACAACTTAGAGGCATAAGCCTACCCAAAGGCTCCTGTTTTCCTTGTTCCTCCAAACCACCCATGGGAATTGAACTTTTGACAGGTTCCTGGGTGTGTCAAGGCTACTGGCCACAGACTCAGAGGGCTTGAAATCTTGTCCCACTGAATGCAAACCCTTGAGATTTGCTGGGGATCTGCCGTATCTAGTCCAAGGATTGTGCAGGAAACAGGTGAGCACCTTGCTAGTCGAGGGTGGAAGAGCCACATATTCTCAAAAACATACACATATACAAAAGCACACATGTAGACAAAACCCATAAGTAACACATTCACAATACTCACTTAACCCATGCACACCCATATGCATACCAAACACACATACTCACTCCTAGACACTTCTCATGTGCTCATTCATATTCATGTATATGTACACACGTACAAACATGCACGATAACACACATTCATATACACGTGTATGTACAGCCACATGTATACATACATACGGGTAGGCACACAGCTGCATAGGGGGTGCTCACATGTGCATTGTCCCCTGGCCATGGGGAACGGTTCACTGCCACGAAAGAGGGAAGGTTCAGAGCTCTCAGAATAGGAGCTGTGTGCATGGAGAACATCATGGTTCTTAGGTACTTGAGGCTCAGGAACACTGAGGACGGATGAGTGAGTGGGACTTGGAGTATAGGTGCAGCAGATGGAATGGGGAGATGTCATAACCAAAACGCCCTCAACCAGGCTCCCACCTCATTGTCCACACAGTGTCCCAAGGGATGAACTTCTCCTTGCCCCTTCTGTCCCATATCCCATCCTGACTCACTGGAAGAGAATGACTGGATTACATACAAATAGAAACCCAGATCAAATTGACATCAGACTTCTCCCCAGCAATGATGTATGCAAGGAGACAGTGAAATACTTTTATTCAAGTAATGTTGATTTACAATGTTGTGTCAATCTGTGCTGTACAGCAAAGTGCCTCAGTTATACATACACACATTCTCTTTAATATTCTTTTCTATTGTGGTTTATCATAGGATAAACTCAAATCATAGATACTATGTATTCATATCATAGAATACTGAGTACAGTTTCCTGTGCTATATAGTAGGACCTTGTTGTTTATCCATGTCTAAATGTAATACTTTGCATCTACTAACCCCGAGCTCCCAGTCTACCCCTCTGTCTTAGCCCTCCCCCTTGGTAATCACAAGTCTGTTCCCTATGAGTCTGTTTCGGTTTATAAAACAGGTTCATTTTTGCCATATTTTACATTCCATATATGTGATATCATACGGTATTTGTCTTTCTCTTTCTGACTTAATTCACTTAGTAATGATAAGTCTAATTGCATCCATGTTGCTGCAAATGGCATTATTTTATTCTTTTTTATGGCTGAGTAGTATTCCATTGTGTGTGTGTGTGTGTGTGTGTGTATATATATATATATATATATATACACACACCACATCTTGTTTATCCATTCATCTGTTAATGAACATTTAGTTTGTTTCCATGTTTTGGCTACTGTGAACAGTGCTTCTGTGAATATAGGGGTACATGTATCATTTTGAATTATAGTTTTATCTGGGCATATTCCTAGTAAACTGTGGAAAATTCTGAAAGAGATGGGAATACCAGACCACCTGACCTGCCTCTTGAGAAACCTGTACGCAGGTCAGGAAGCAACAGTTAGAACTGGACGTGGAACAACAGACTGGTTCCAAATAGGAAAAGGAGTTCGTCAAGGCTGTATATTGTCGCCCTGCTTATTTAACTTATATGCAGAGTACATCATGAGAAATGGTGGGCTGGAGGAACCACAAGCTGGAATCAAGATTGCTGGGAGAAATATCAATAACCTCAGATATGCAGATGACACCACCCTTATAGCAGAAAGTGAAGAATAAAGAGCCTCTTGATGAGAGTGAAAGAGGAGAGTGAAAAAGTTGGCTTAAAGCTCAACATTCAGAAAACGAAGATCATGGCATCCGGTCCCATCACTTCATGGCAAATAGATGGGGAAACAGTGGAAACAGTGGCTGACTTTATTTTTCTGGGCTCCAAAATCACTGCAGATGGTGATTGCAGCCATGAAATTAAAAGATGCTTACTCCTTGGAAGGAAATTTATGACCAACCTAGACAGCACATTAAAAAGCAGAGACATTACTTTGTCGACAAAGGTCCGTCTAGTTAAGGCTATGGTTTTTCCAGTGGTCATGTATGGATGTGAGAGTTTGACTATAAAGAAAGCTGAGTGCAGAAGAATAGATGCTTTTGAACTGTAGTGTTGGAGAAGATTCTTGAGAGTCCCTTGGACTGCAAGGAGGTCCAACCAGTCCATCCTAAAGGAGATCAGTCCTGGGTGTTCATTGGCAGGACTGATTCTGAAGCTGAAACTCCATTACTTTGGCCACTTGATGTAAAGAGCTGACTCATTGGAAAAGACCCTGATGCTGGGAAAGATTGGGGGCAGGAGGAGAAGGGGACGACAGAGGATGAGATGGTTGGATGGCATTACTGACTTGATGAACATGGGTTTGGGTGAACTCCGGGAGCTGGTGATGGACAGGGGGGACTGGTGTGCTGCGGTTCATGGGGTCACAAAGAGTCGGACACGACTGAGCAACTGACTGATCTGAACTGATTCTCAGTAGTGGGCTTGCTGGATTGTATGGTAATTCTATTTTTAGTTTTCTGAGGAAACTCCATTCTGTTTTTCATAGTGGCTGTTATCAACTTACATTCCCACCAACAATGTAGGAGGGTTCCTTTTTCTCCACACCCTCTCCAGCATTTGTTATTTGTAGACTTTTTAAGGATGGCCATTCTGACTGGTGTGAGACGGTACCTCGTTTTGAGTGCACTTCTCTAATAATTAGCAATGTTGAGCATCTTTTCATATGCCTACTGGTCCACTGTATGTTTTAAGTGATCTTTTTCCCCCCCTCACTGTGTGGCATGTGGGATCTTTGTTTTCTGACCAGGGAACAAACTTGTGACCAGCTGCAGTGGAAGTGTGGATTCTTAACCACTGAACCACCAGTGAAGTCCCAAAGACAGTGGAATTCCAAACTGGTTTCCACTGAATTTGTTGGGGGAAGCAAAACATAGCTCCTGTGTCTACTCTTAGAAAAAGAAGCTCCCCAGGGACCCTTTTAGAGGACATTTCCCATGAGGATCATATGTGTCAAAGCTGTTTGAAAATCTGTGTGAACAGTCAGACTAGCCTACTCGGGCAGGTGGACTGGACATAGCAGGATTAGAGTAAGCAGAAAGGAGAAGAAGGCCTGTCTGGTGGGGAACTACAGGATAAGGTCCAGAGGCCATCAGGCATTCCAGAAAGTGCTTCTGAGCTGTCTTGCCTGGGAGCAGTCACTCAGGACCTGTTTGCTGCAAGGACTCTGAGTTTATATAGGACAGACCCTCCTCCTCCTGACCTGTCACTCAAGTACAGTCGGATGCTACACCTGTGAGGCTGTGCTATGGTTTGGTATATTCCACTAATGTTATTAATAGATCAAAGGTCAGTCAGTGGTCAGGGTCAGCATTGGTTTTGCAGCTGGGGTCAAGGCTAGTCTTAGGCCAGGGTCAGTTTGGTGGCCATTGTCAGAGGTTGGTCATGGCCAAGGCTGGAATCAGTATGAGTCAGTGTCAGGGTCAGTCTGTGGTCAGTGTGAGGTTACATTGATGTGACCAGAATTAGGGCTGAGTGTGACTGGGAAGCAATTTATCCTCAATGTAATTGATGTGGATGAGACTTGCAGGGAGTCCTGTGACCTCCCAAAGCCCCAGCTGTTGAAAGGTTGCCTGGCCCCTCCTCCAGTGGAGACATACACTGTCTCGACGTTGGTAGCTCTGAGTTCCCAAGTCTGTGGCGAGGCCTAGGGTGGGAACAGCATACCTGTCAATCCATGTGCTCCGCAGCTAGAAGGCCCCCGCTCCCCCACTGACAGCACTCCTGCACATGGCCTCAGTCTGGGAGGTCTCATGGGGGCCATGCAGATGGTGGCCCTGACTGTGGAGCTTGGCATCTGGAGGCCAGGCTTTGACATGGAATGTGGCCCATGGCAAGGGCTCTTCATATGTGTCACAGCTGGTCATGGGCTTCGTGGGGCCTCCAGCAAGTCTGAGTGACAACCTTCATCCCATTCAGACCCATTCTTCATCTGCAAAAATAACCAGCGATCCCACTTAATTCTGCTACTATGCCCATGGAAAGGGGCAGCAAGCAGTTTCTTTGCCCTGAGTTTATGCCTCTTTCAGTGTTTTGTCCTGGAAGCCGACCATTCCAGAAGGAGAAGCAAGGAAAGGAAGGGGATAGGAAAGCTAGGAAATGGCCAGGCAGTTGGCAAACTTATTCTGTAAAGGACAAGATAGTAAATGTTTTAGGCTCTGTAGGCCATTAAGGCTCTGCTGCAACAATTCTACTCTGTTGTCCTGCAAAAGCAGCCACAGGCAATACATAAATGAATGCATGTGGCTGTGTTCCAATAAAACTTTATTTTTCTTTTGATATTTTCTCAACTCTTTAAAAATATAAGGAACTGTTCTCAGCCTTTAGACTGTGCAAAAACAGGAAGTGGGCCATGGTTTGCCGACCCCTGTTTCAAGCCATTGGGATTGAGGTGGTCTGTTATGCAGCAATAGATAACTGGAATACTAACCCGGCCTTATAGATGGTTCAGTGAAATTGATGTGAAATTGAGGCACAGGCACTGAGAAACTCCTTTGAATTCACAGCCAGTCAATGTGTACTTAGCACATTGGTGCGTAGCTCATTTACAGGAGGGTGGGTGGGTTGGAATGGTGAGATTAGAATGAAAAAGACTGGAGGAATAAGAGCTGTTTGTTGCTTTCCAGCCGTGTTCAGGGAAGAGAGGCTCAGGAAACGGGGGAGGGCTCTCTTTTGTGGAGTTAAGATATTTTATTAGGCTTCCCCAGAGCACAGTAAACTTTCCCTCCAAGCCATTCCACACCCCTTTCTAGTTCCACATTCACAAGGCAATCATCTGAATAAGAATTTGTCTTCTTAGGCAGTCGAGTTGTTATTATTAACATTTATCTGGGTGCTTACTGTATTCCAAGTACTGTTCTAAGTTCTTTAGGTGCATTAACTCATTATCTTCACCATGATCAGTTATTACCCCAAATTTATAAATGAGGAAACTGAAATTCAGAGAGTTTAAATGTAGGGCTAGGACTTGAACTCAGGCAGCTTGGGTACTGACCCTGTGTACTTAACTATTCTGGTATTCTCTTCCTTATCCCAACCCTGGAAAAGGATGCCCTGGAGTGGAGGGCATATATTAGGCCTGAAGAAGGAACAGTCCCTGTTACAGAAGAATGAACTGACGTCTTGTTTGAACTCTGGCTTGTGTGAATTGAGTTAATGCACTGTGATTGTGGATTTTTCAGTTTTTTGGAAGTTCTGATAATTTTTACTTTGTATACTTTTGAGGCTATGTTATTATGTACACAGAGTTTAAACTTGCTATACCTTTCTGGTGAATTAAATCTTTTTTGATTGTGACCAGATTCTTGGTAATGCCTTTTTCTTAAAGTCTCTTTTTCGTTACTGCAGCTTTTCTTTGGTAAGCATCCTTAGGTTTTTGATATCTTATGTAAATATTTAATTAGATTAAAGTGTTATATTTTAAATAATATGATAGTGAAAAACTGATTAAAGTTATGATCGCAATTACATAAAATCTCATAGCTCGAGATTCCTTGGACTCCCCCAGTGATATAGATTTGGTCAGTGATTCCAGTGAATGACCTGTAATTGTTCTGTAAACTCTCAGTGATGGGTATCCTTGTCCTCTCTTTCTTCTCCTTTCTTCCTCCCCTCCCTCCCCTCTTCTTTTCCTTTCTTTTTCTTCTTCCCAGATCTGTTCTGCATCAAGCTAACTTTTGTATAATCCTGGGAGGCAGGATTATGTATGTGCTTGTGTGATTCCCAGGTGGTGCTAGTGGTAAAGAACCCCGCTGGCAATGCAGGAGACATAAGAGACAAAGGTTCTACCCCTGGGTTGGGAAAATGCCCCGAAGGAGGGCATGGCAACCCACTCCAGTACTCTTGCCCGGAGAATCCCATGGACAGAGGAGCCTGGCAGGCTACAGTCCACAGCGTAGCAAAGAGTCAGACAGGACTGAAGTGACTTGGTGTGCGCTCGTGTGTGTGTGTACATGCACCTGTGCGAGGATGCTGGGGAAGAGAAAGTGAGAGGCCATTTTACTCTTAATTCACCCTGGAGAGTGCAATTCTTTATAATTCCAGTTTACTGTGGGAGAGGACTGTCCGAACTTGGGAAAGCCCTGGGCTTTCTATTCTCTTCTCCTCTTCCTGAGAGGTGTGAAAAATCACAGCTTGGTTTTGAGGCTTCGTCTTACAGATTGGCAAGTGCCTTCAGGGTTAAGGTGCTCCTTTACCTTTCTGAGCAATCTCCTCCTTCTAGATTTAGCCTGCTAATTTCCATTTCCGTATGATCTCTTCTATGCTCTAAAGATTATGTTTTTAAAAGTAATCCCCTGTCGCTTTCAATTGTTCTCAGTAAGAGGACTGAGTCAAATAACTTAGCCCACCAGTACCAGAAGCAGAAGTCAATTTGCTCCTTTTTGAAACTCTGCCTTCCCCTGGCTCACGTGGTACCACTCTTTCCCACCCAATTTCCCACCTGGCTCTGCTGCCCCTTTTCAGTCTACTATGGGCTCAGGCCTAAAATGTCAGTGTTCCTTAGCAAAGAGCCCCCACATGTTGGCTTTATCTTCCCTCTACACGTTTCCTGGGGACTTCACGTATTTCCTTGACTTTACTGCCTGAGATACTCATGAACTGCAAACTGACGCCTCTAGGCCCACCTCCTCTCCTGTGCGCCACAACATATGCCTACTGGATATTCCCTAATCTTTTGGAGACACCTCAAAATCATCATGTTGAAAGCTGAACTTCTCGTTGCCTCCCACATGGGGTCTTCAGGATAACCACCTCAAGGAAGAGCATCACTGCCCACTAGTTCTTCACTAGATACTCACTGGGGTAATTACCTAAGATCTCTAGTATCAAATTATACTTACCAAGCCTAGGAGTGAATGCCAACATTTTGTGTTGAACTGTGTCTATCTCCAAATCCATATGTTGAACTCCTAACACCAGTACCTCAGAATGTGACCTCATTTGGAAGTAGAATCCTTGCAATGTAATTAATTAGGGTAAGATGAGGTCTCTAGGGTGGGTTCTATTCCAATATGACTGATATCCTTAATAAAAAGGGGAAATCAGGGCAAAGACACACACATAGGGAGACTGTCTTGTGAAGATGAAGGCAGAGATGAAGGTGATGTTGCTACAAACCAAGGAAAGCTCCAAATTACCAGCAACCCACTATGGGAAAGCCATGGAACAGATTTTCTCTCATGCTCTCAGAATGAGAGTCAGCTCTGCTGACTCCTTGATCTCAGACTTTTAGCCTCCAGAACTGTGAGACAATCAATTTATATACTAGAAGCCACTTAGTTTGTGTTTTTTGTTATAGCATCCCTAGAAAACTAATATGGCCATAGTTTTCTTTTTCATAAAGCAGTTAATCTTTTGAAAAAGTATAGATCAGATCATGTCCCTCCCCTGTTTAATTAAAAACCCTCCAGTGACTCCCCAGTTCACTTAGAATAAAATGGAAATGCCTCACCATGGCCTACAAGATCTGGGAGCTGCCCAACCCTCCACCTCATTTTCTCCAAGCTTCTCCTCATTTACTACACCCCAGTTACACTGGTCTTTCTTCTGTTCCTCAAAAACTGCAAATTCTTTCCCACTCTGAGCCTTGACTTTTGAGTCTGTCCTCTGGAAAAGGCTTCAAAGAACATTTAATCTAAGGCAGGCCCTTTCCCAAAACCACCCTATTATTTACCCTGTTTTATTAGCATCATAGTGTTTGCATGTGCTCTCAGTCATGTCTGACTCTCTGCGACCCCACGGACTGTAGTCTGCCAGGCTCCTCTGTCCATGGCATTTCCCAGGCAAGAATACTGGAGTGGGTTGCCATTTCCATCTCCAGGAGCTCTTCCCAACCCAGTGATCAAACCCACGTCTCAAGACCCTCCTGCATTGGCAGACAGATTCTTTACCTTGCCTATCATAGCGTTTGCCACTACCCAACAATGATCTTGAATTTGTTTATGTGTTTATTTTACATCATCCCTGTGTAGCTAGAATGTGAACCCTGAGAGAAGAAACCTGCTGTCTCACTTTCTGTATCCCCAGGGCTTAGCAAAGAACTTCCTGTGTTAGGTGTTCATTGTGGAGCTGATAAGTGAATATGTGAATGAATGAACGAATGAGTAAATGTTTTACCTCTTTCTGTCTCTTCTTCCCACATCCAAGTATTTACCATGTCTTATGGTGTCTATTTCCTAAATACATCTCAGGACTTCCCAGCTTTCTCCACCCACTTCCCCCATTATCTAGGTTCAGGCTACAACCATTGCTCCCCTGGGCATCTGCTAGTGTCTCCTAATTGGTCTGCCCACATCCTGTCTAGGCTTCCCCTCTGCATCCACTCTATACTTTGGTCAAAGTACCCTTCTGATCTAGAAACAGATCAGGTTACCCCCTCTTACAACCCTTCAATGGCTCCCTATTGCCCTCAGGAGGATTTCCCTGAATGGGGTCCAAGGCATGATCTGGCCCCTTCTCCTTCCTCCAGCATCCTGTACCTCCTCTCTCTCTTCCCTTTATTCTCAGCACCAGCCATACCACCCATCTCCCATGCCCTCCTCTCACTCTGGGCCTTTACACATAGGATCCTTGTTTGGAATCCCTTGCTTCACTGCCTCCAAGGCCTCCAGAGGCCTTCCTGATCCCTGTCCCCACTGGCTCAGCTTCCTGCCAGCTTCTGTCATCACTTCCAGCACATACCTGACTGTGTGACTGTGAGCAGTTGCTGGAGCAGCTCTTGGGCCTCATTTACTCGTGGCCATGGTAATTAGCATATGGTGGGCTCTTGGGCATCTTTGTGAAATGCAGGGCCAGTGCTCTGCATGGGGGCCCCAGAGTCAGCTGCACCAGGCCTGCATGACCAGCCCCTTCCCACACAGCTGTCACTGCCCCCACCCCCTTCCCCCCTGCCCTATGGCTGCAGCCTGTGGAGACTGGGGCTTCCTCCTGGTGTGCTCCCTGCTTAGTTGCATGGAGTCCTTGGACCTGACACCCTCATCTCCTGAAGTGGGGAGTGTGGCATTGCTACCCTAAGACCACACTCGAGGCGCATTGCCCCAGCTTGGAAGGATGTTGAAGGAAGAGCAAGCAAAATGTGCCAAGGGTGCACCCACACCCTTGACAGAGAGAAAACTGATGAGCTTGTGGGATCTGAGACGTAGGCAGTGATACTTGGGGGTCCACAGCGTAGGAACAGGGACACGGATGTTCTTTTTGTTTCTCCTTTCCCTGATGACACATTCTGAGGATGATCAGAAGGAAAGCAATATGGTTTGGCCCTCTGCAGGCTTGGTGACTGCCGGACATGGAGGGGTTTTCAGGGGACAGCAGCGGCAGGGGCCGAGGTGAGACTCCTTCAGGGGGCTTACAGTGACATGTAAGGTGACGAGGCTTATCCCCAACCCTGAGTGAGACACGGCCTGGGACCTCCCAGAATATCAGTGACACTGACAGGGGGGCAGGGGGGCCTCAGATCTGGCTTTGTGACCCTATTTACTATTATCAGTAACTCTTGAAAGGGGGGCACACTGACTCCCCCACATTCAGAGCAGATCCTGCTCCAGTGGAACAACTGAAGGGTGGGAGGACACTGTTAGGAGCAAAGAAACGTTTGCCCAAATTGTCACCCCTGCAAGCCCCTTGGCATCAACCTGGTGTCTGCTGGTCCAAAATTCTGCTCTAGGGGAACCCTGAGAGAAGGAGCAGCCATGGTTGCTTTTCTGAGGCCTCTAGACTCCAAAACTTTCCATATCTCTTGCTCCCATTTACACCCTGGCCTGAGTCTTCTGGAAGAAGAGGCTTCAGCATCAGTCCTGGAGCTGGCAGGGGCCTCGGGTCTTAGTCAGCTGGTTTGGGGAATGAGATATCCTTTGTTATCTGCCTCAGGGAATGGCTACTCCTCCCCATCAGAGTGGTAATTCCAGAAGATGCCAGCAGGGCCGCTGCTCTGGGTCCCCAGTTTATTTCCAATTTCTCCAGTGCCTTCAGCCCCATCACCATCAAGGTCCTTCCAGCCCCTCCCCGCCAGGCCTCTGGCTCTCACTTCCTTTGGGAAAAGGAGATCCAAGCCGATTTGGGAAACACTGCCTGCAGAGGAGGCTGGCCCCATGTCCAGGTCGGCAAGGCTATATTTAACTGGCTATATTTGCAGTCCCACTCACTTGTCCCAACCCTGGCCCCGCCTGCCACCCCTCTCCCCCCTCAGTAGCCTGTCCTGCACCATCCAGCCCCACGTCGCCCCTGCTCACCCTGCTCCAGCTGTGCAATTGTGGTCTGGGCCACAGGCTATTTTTTGCTTGGTGCCAAAGATTATTCAGTTATCAGGAATGTGTGTTTAAGTGGCCGTCTCCGGAACAAAGACTATAAATAGGAACTTGGGGTCAAGGCCTGGGCCCCAGTGTCCTCCTCTTTGTCCCAGTTCCTGTCCCGGCTCCTGGATTTTTCTTGGGGTGAACACCAGGAGGCCATGGTGAGGTTGTCTGGGGGAAAGGACCCCAGACTGGGAGGCCAGAGGTCCAGAACTGAATATTTCCTGACAGGCCAGTCTCCCAACCTCTCTGAGACTTGCTTTCTCCATCTGGGAAATGGGGAGACTCAGGTCCATTCCCTGCTTTACAAGCACAGGGTGAATCTCCATCCATCTATGGAGGAAAATCCAAGTTAGACAGATGGATGTCTGGGAGGAAACAGTTATCAATCAGTTTTTGTGAGAAGATAGAAGGGTCCTGGGGCTTCCTTGATGGCTCAGTGGTAAAGAATCTGCCTGCAACGCAGGAGACACAGGAGAGGAGGCTTTGATCCCTGGGTTGGGAAGATCCCCCAGAGAAGGAAATAGCTACCTACTTCAGTATTCTTGCCTTGGAAATCCCATGGACAGAGAAGCCTGGTGGGCTACAGTTCAAAGGGTCGCAAAGAGTTGGACATGACTGAGCGGCCAAGCAAGCAAGCAAATAGCAGAATATTGAAAAGAAAAAGCAAGAAACAGTCTTGGGAGTAAATATATAGAAGTAGAGGGGAGGGAGACCCAGAATTTGCCTTTAGGGAACTCTCTAAGGGTAGAGGCTGGGCCCAGGCATGGTTCCAGGACAAAACATAAACAGACTCAAGTGGGCAAGTGGGGGCACAAATACTTGAGATGAGGCTAATTGCTCTCTGACAGAATGAGGGCTGATCCCCAAGGTGCCAGTTCTCCCAGACAATGGGTCCAGGTCAGAGGCCCTGGCCTAGGAAGTTTAGCTGGTGAGTGTGGGAGAGGGCACCTGGCCAAGGGGGCTGGGCTACCTCCTGGCGACCAGTGGCCTTCTTGTCCTGTTGAGAGCTGCCCTCTTTGACCTGGCTCTGGCAGCTCTGACTCTCTTCACCCCAGTCAGTGTGGGCAGGGGCAAAGATGGGGCTCCACCAAAATGCGAGGCTGGAACCAGCCCCTGCAGGCTCCATGGAGGGGGTCAGCAAGGAAGGACACAATGCCATCTCTCCTCCTCAGCTACTCTACCTGTAAAATGGCAGAAATAACGCACAGCCTGCGTCCCTGGAGCTGGTGGTCATGAGAGTGACTAAAAGGAGATGGTTAATAAACGACAATGATACTCTGAGCAGAAGGGCGTTGTTGGATCTGAGTGGTGTCGCCTCATGATGTCACCAAACAGGCCAAGGCCCGCTGGTGCTCAGACTTGGACCTCCGTCTTCCCTTCACATGCGGCACTTTCATCTATCCTGGTTTCTTAGTGGTCTTTTCCCACACTTGCCCCACTTTGATAAATCTCGGGCCTAAATGACATCTGGAGCATGATTATGGAGGCCCCTTCCTCCCTTCCTGCAGATCTCTGGCCCTGGCAGGCACTGAGCTCCTCTAATTCGGGGGGCGGGGGGCAGAACCTGTGCTGCATTCTGTCACCAGGGTGGGACTGTGTTGCCAGACATGGCATTGCATCCATGGCTTCAGCTCTCCTTGTAGATCCATCAAAGAACATGACAGTCTCTTCTTTCTTATGTTGGCTCATTACATGTGCATTGTAATTAAATGTAATTGATTTCTGTATCTTTGTATGACTTTTCCTTTAAACTTGCACATAAGAAAACAAAATCTTTTGATAGACTGCAGCTGGCTTCTAAAAAAGTAGCTGTAGATGGGAGGAGGGAGGCACTCCCAGGTGGAGGTGGGGGTTGGGCAGGGGCTGCCTCCCAGGATTCACAGGGCTCTGCAGTGAGTAGAGTGGCAGGCTAGCCACCTGGCAGGATAGAGTTCTGGGTATGGCAAGCTCATGGAGCGTCTTCAGGACAGGCTCCTGTGGAGCCCTTGCTGGGTCATTGCCAAGTGTTCCCTCGCCTTTACCTTTGGGGGCTGTCCTAGCTTGGGTTGTGCTGAGTGTCCTAGGGGACCTCAGTCTGGCTCCATAGTTAACAAAACGTGACACCAAGGGGATTTTCCAGGAGGCCACTTAGTGTAGTATTCTGAGGAGGGAGGGCAAGCAGGAGATGCAGAGGGAATCAGAGAGAGGGCAAGCTTAGCCTAGTCAAGCCCTGATCCTCACCTCTCACTTATCTCCAGACCATGGCTGCTCCTCAGCTGGCTCAGCAGGTGCTTTGGGGATGGGAATGTGGACGCGTACTAGGCAGCCGCCAGGGTTCCATCGCACATACACTGAATCAAAAGGGAGCCTTGAATATGTTTCTCTGAGGGCTCAGCTGCCACCTTCTCTCCTTACAACAAGACCAGAATGACTCTCTGCCCAAAGACTTCCTGAGATCATCACTGTGTAGCCCCCAGTTGGAAGAGTCCATCCCTTCACCTTTCCCAGGATGGATGCTGTCCACATTCTTTGGCTCATGGCTGCGACGTTGCAGTCTTTATTTTGATTGTCATTCTACCTTCTTTTATTTCATCTGTTCCTTTCAGTCCAAGCTGGTAGTGTCTCTGCTGGCATCACATTCTCAAGATCCTCTCTTGGGTGATCCAGCCTGGGCTTTCCTCTCCTCCTGTCAGGCCTGCAGCTTGAACCCTGCTGACCTTGACTGCCTGTTTTGGATAATAGATCTGTAACTCAGCCTTCTGCCCTCCCCTCCAGGAGCCTGGCCTAGAGACCCCTCTTCTTAAGAGAAGATGAGCTCCTCCCCAGGGCTAGTGACTGAGACACGTAGAAACGATGTTGGCCAGCACAGCCCACCTTGGAGATGCTGGAAGTCAGGGCCAAGATTCTAGACCTGAACCACACTGCCCACAGGCAACTCCACACTTTGCAGGCAGAGGCAGGACCCGGATGCTGGCCATTATGCTTACAACAGCCCTATAGGGTAGGCATTGCCATTACTGGTTTATGAATGAGGAACTTGAGGTTAGAGAGGAAACAGAGGCTTCACTGAGGTCACATAACTAGTAAAAAACAGTTTGCCCCTCCAGAACCACCCCTCCCTGCCAGAAGTACAAGGTGTCCTGCTGAGATGTCACTGTCTCTAGCCCCAGTACCATCCTTACACCCGGGAGAGAAAGACCCTGTCCTTGAAGTGCATTTCTTAAAACTTTTAGATCCTCTTCTGTGGTTAGGACAGACAAGGTCTGGCACTGCCATCTGAGTGGGGCACCCTGAGTTTTAACCTGGACCTGTGTGGGCCCCAGGCCTTTCTCCTCCCTCAACTGCCCTCCAACCCTCTACCCTATGTGTGGGGTTGACCAGATGCTCCAATAAGCAATGCAACTTCTGCCTATGCAGTCATCCCAGGGCTTCAAAGCAGGCAGTCTGGTGAGTGGATTGCTCCTCTGGCTGGTGAAGGATTTTTCATGTGGGATCACATGAGACTGGGCTTTCAGAATGGTGCTGACATGCTGATTTTGAATGACTCAAATTGTTTACATAGATAGGAGCCTGACAAAAATATATTTTCCAAGGGTCCCACACAGCCTAGGGACAGCTCTGCATTCCCCTGACATTAAACCTTCCTGCTGTATTGTTGCTTATTGTATTCATTGATTTTCCCTTTGTTGCTTTGAAACCTCCTTTAAAAGACCTACACCAAGGGATATTTCCCAAATTCCCTTTATTACCCCCTCCTCACCATGTTTCACAATCCTTAGATTTTAAAATTGGATCCAGATATGACTTCCAGGCCCCAGTTCTTCAGCTCAAACAATCTCCCTTTGTCCTGGTCTCTGTGGACAGTGCTCAGCCCCACCCGACCCCTAGCCTTCTCGCAAAAAAGCAGGAGGCCCTCTCACACCCTGGGATTTCCAGGAGCCCAAACATGTGATAAAACCTGCTAAGGATCACAGGGCTGTCCAAAGGGGTATGGAATTGTCTCAGCTTATGCTTTCATCCTGAAATGGGGCCCTCTGGGTTGTCAGTGGAGACTGTGGCCTAAAGGGCCCCATTGGGCAGACATCTTTTGTGCTTGGCACCTGCTCCCCTTGTCCTCTCTTTTTAGTCTGCTTGCCCAGGTCCTGAGCCCCTGGGTTTCCTTCTAATGCATGCTCTGGCCTGTTCTCTCCAGTTAAGTTGGGATGAAAGGTTGGAATAAAACAGCCACAGTCCAGGGAGCAATTGTCCCTTGGCAGATAGAGGTGAACGGACCATCCCTCACCCCAGGAGGTCAATGCTGTGAACCACATTTCCTTCCCAGCAGCATCTGCCCATGGGCCCCTCTCTGAGCCTCTTTGTCTCTTTCTTCTCAGTGGGGCTGTCAAAAGCTGAGCCTCACAGGTTGTGACTAATCACTAGCAGATTTTTTTTCCATCCAAGAAGAAGAAAAAGCTGAAGGAGATGAAGAAAAACCCCAACAGTGAATAACTCGGAAGAGTTTCCAACATGTGGGTGTTTTTCTGGGACCAAAAATCAGGAAGATTCCAAATGTAAACAATCCCAAAATAGCTCAGCTCTCCCAACCCCAGGCATTCCCAGGACTGGATGTCCACACTCCCTCCCTTTTCCCTCTGGGAACCCAAGGTCAGGGAGAGGTGGCAGGATTTGGGCATTGTGAAGAATTGTTTGAGTGAGCCTAGGCAAAGCATAGGCTCTGTGAATCTGGGATTTAATCTTGTTCATTAATAACAGTCTTCTTTCTGAGAGAGGGGCGTCTTCCTGCCTCATCAGATCAGATCTCCCTGAGATCAGGGACCATGACAATGGCTTTCTTTACTCAGAGTCATAACCCATTGTGCTTAAACCAAGCTCTTGAGATTTCTTGCCAGCATAGTGTAATGGAAAGAATATGGACTTTGAAGTCACACAGGGTTGGAATCTTGGCTCCAACACTTATTAATTGTGTGGCCTTGAGTATGTTATTTAGCATCTGGGAATCTCAGTTTCCTCCTTGTAAAACTAGGGCAGTGATTCTTACCAGAGAAAATCCTCTAACTCGTGTGCCTAGTATGATGTCTATTACCTAGAAAGGGCTCAATGAATGTTCCCTTTCCACCCCACCCCTTCCTATGTATGTAGCTTGAGCTGGAGAAACCAGTATGTTCTTTTCTACCCCTCCACCCACGCAGAGAATTCTGTGTGTTGAAATGTAGATATTACTCCTTTTCTGTGTACTAAAAAATCACTGTTGTAACCCAAAAGGAAGAATATACTAAATGTATAATTTAAATGAAATTTCTGGAGGTGATAATACAGTACCTGAGGAGATAATGAAAATTTTGGTGAAAATCATGGAACTGGTAACAGTGGAGTTGATGGTGCTCGTGGCAATGAAATGATGGTGGAGGGTGTGGTGGTATTTTCAGAAGTAATGGTGGGCATGGACGCCAAGGAGTATGGATGGAGACAGTAGCGATGGTGATGGTGGGGGCGGTAGTGGAGATGGAAATGGAGGTTATGATGACGTCAAGGAAAGGATAACAGTGATGATTACTCTGGTAATAAAGGCTCTGACAGAGGTGAAGATGGTTGTGTTGTGTGGGATAATTGTGTTACACTTGACTTGGAGTCACGGTGAGTTATGGTGATTAGTGACCAGGATTACCTCCAACCAGTTATTCACTCCAGGAGATAAAGGCACAGAGGAAGCAGGCACAGCAAGGTGGAAGAAGGCTATGTGATTAACTGTTACTTTCACCCTAAACTCCAATGGAGAACATTTGACTTCTTAATCACTGCTGATTAAATGCTTATGTTTATCTTGGCTACTTCCAGAAGCCTCACTAAAGTGCTATTTTAGTGGAATTTTTTTTTTTAAATTAATAAACCCACAAGGAAAAGGAGAATGGGAGAGGAAATGGCAGCAGGCAAGAGAAGTCAAGAATTTGGAAATTAGAAAGTGGATGGATGAGTGGTACCTGACATAGCAGACCACAGAAAACTGAAACCCAAGCCTGCAACGTTGTGGGGGTAGATGGCAGAAGCAAATATGTAGCAAAACGTTTCTAGTCACAGAATCCCAGAAAAGCTTGGGAATTGGAAGTACCAGTTACTTCTGAAGGCAGGGATTGAGAATGAGGGTGAAAAACTGGGAGGGTTGGTTACAAGTTTTTTTTTTTTTTAAAAGACCTGTAAGAACCTCCCCATCTCAGACTTATTCCCTACCCCATGCAACCAGGTAATCATCCCCTCCCATGCTGGCAGAGGACAGAAGGTTTATGTTCTGAGATGTTGAACCTGGAAGGTTCTAAACACAGAGGCATCAGGCAGAGCATGTGGAGGGGTGAGGAGCCAATCTGAAAATAGGATATGTCTGTTTCCTGAAAGGTGAGGATTTCTGCTCTCTTCATCATCAATTCCCAGGTAACTGAAGTCAGGTAAATATCATGCAGGAAGGCTATTTGAAGAGACTTTCCAGAGGAAACTGGTTTTCTGTGGGAAAAAGTTCTATAGGTTCTGGTATTTGGTCTTTCAGATCAGATCAGATCAGTCGCTCAGTCGTGTCTGACTCTTTGCGACCCCATGAATCGCAGCACGCCAGGCCTCCCTGTCCATCACCAAAAGCCCACATGTCAACAACTTTATCTCTTCTTCCAACATTTTTATCAAAATTTTAGTGCCTCACACTTCAGTATGAATGGACAGCTAAGAACTACTTGATATTTCAGGAAGTTCTTCAACATGAAAGGTAGATATCAAGACAAACTAAGAGGAAAAAGGAACATAAACGAAACAAAGAAGAAGAAAGCACAGATATTATGATTGACATTTTAAGAACTATATTAAAAAGGCGATGCTTCCTTTAAAAGAGAACTGGAGGTGATTTTTTAAAAGTATCAGAGAAAACAAAGCTCTTGGGAATAAAAATATAATATTTTTATTTTATTAAAAGTAAAATTAAGGCTGGAAGATAAAGTAAGGACAAATTCCCAAAAAAGAACAAAATACCAAAGAGACGAAAATCAACAGAAATGGTGATCAGTCTAGGAGCATCCTCTAAAAAATAAGTTCTAGAGAATAAAAAATAAAGGAAGGAGGTAAAATCACCAAAGAAGCAATATAAGAAAACTTCTCCAAACTTCAGAACATGAATTTATAGATTGAAAATTTGCTATGAGTACATGGCAAACTGAATTTAAAAACAAAAACAATTTCCCTCAAGGCACAAACACCGGAAATAAAAATGTAAAAGTTTCCAGGGAAAAAAGATTACTTACAAATTGCTGAGAATCAGCATTGTATCAAAGATATCAACAACTACTACTATACAAAGTAGAAGGAAACGAATAATGCTTCTAAATTCTGAGGGAAATAGTTTCCACACTAGATTCTATACCCAGTTAAACTAGCAATTGAGTATGATGAAAAAGAAAGATATTTTGGGGGCATGAATGGTGTTTAAAAATTAGGTCCCAAGCACTATTTCCAGGAAGATATTGAAGAATGTTGTCCAACTTAATTAAGGAGTAAACCAAGGAAAGGGAAGGAGACAAAGGATGTAGCAATCAAGGTAGAGACAAAGGAAGTCTGAGGATGATGGTGAAGTAGAGTCAGGATGAAAGTTGTACAAAATATGCAGAGGACAGTAAGTCCATGTTGGCCATGAGGATGAAGGACTCCAGGTGAGAGTTCTCCAAGAAGAAAATAAAAAATGTACAGTTATGTACATTCAAAGGAAAATTTCAGTTCCACTGGAAATTTCAGGGATGAATTAGTAAATGACACATAGAAAATTAAGCAAAACAGGTAATTATTAATACCAAGAGAACCAAAAAGTCATACAAGAAAGGAAAAGTGGTGCAACTGTGAAGATAGTAATTTAGTAATAGTAATGCAAAGCCTGGATATGGCTGTGATCAAAATCAATATTGCTGTGCAAATGTGCGTGTGTGGTGTGTGTGCGCACACATGCGTATGTGGGTGGCCGTGTTGTAAGAGAGCTGACTCCTCATCTTCTATAGTAAAATGGCAGTAAATAAAACTGGAAATGGAAAAATGCAAGATATATCAGTATTACCTTTATAGGCATGGAAATAAACACTAGAAGAAAGAGTTAAAGCAATTCAACGTACTTGCCTCAGGAAAGGAGGACTCAGAAGTAAGCAGGATTGGAGCAGAAGTCTTATGGTTTTCATTACAAACCTTGTAGAACATTTTACTTTCAAAAATATGTACATGTATGACTTTGATAAAAAAAATAAAGATTTAAATAGAATATAAAAATCAAAACTCGAGTGAGCTGTGCTAGATTATGCGGAGAACTTCTTGACCAAATAAGTCAATCCAAATGGCTTGGAACCAAGATCAGCTGAAAGACCTGCTCCATCTATCGCCTCTAGGTCCAAACCCAAGTCTTGGACATGTCCACACTCACCAGAAAGCCACAAAAGGGAGCTCAAGAAACACGGAAATATCTTGCATTTGCTCCATTGCTTAGGCCCTTCCAGGACCATGTGGCTGCCATATGGGAGAGAAAGAGAGGAGTGGGGAGAAAAGGTTCAAGGCGAAAAGGAGAGATGACTGGGCTTTCTCCCCGGGGGAGCAGGCTGTAACCTCATACTGCACCCATGTGGGCCAGAAGGTAGTCTGGCATACTACCTCCTGAACTAACACAGCACATCGTAAGATATTCTTAGACCTAAATAACATTGCAACACTCCTTGATGCAGGAAGCTGGAAGAGGAGAGCTGTGAATGACCTTTAGAATCCACCAGTGAAGATGGCAGTGAAGCTGGAGGTGATAGCATGATGATGGGGCTGATAGAGATAGAGAAATTGGTAGTGACAATGGGAATTTTGTGATGAACAGAATAAAGGAAGTGACAGGAGAAGCGATAGAGGCAGTGAGGATGCCAGGGACAGTGAAAGTGATATTGATGATGATCTTGGAAGTCATGGCCAATATTCTTATAGAGGAACGATGGAAGTGGTTGTATTAATGATGACAGGGGTGACGAGATAGAAATATTAGAGGAGAGACATTAGCAGTGATAGTAAAGTGATATGGTAGTGAGACAGGTGGTAATAATGGGGTTCATGTGATGGGAGTGATACAGAGAGAGGTGAGAGTAATGCGGTTGACATTGACAATTATACCAATGAAGGTGGAAGTGATAGTGACTCTGCTTGGTGGTGAGAATGGTGAGCGTGATGGGAGTGCTGGTGGATTTGGTGTTGGAGGTGGCATTGGTGGGAACATTGGTGGGGATGATGGATTCATAGTTGTGGGGATGTTGGAGGGATTATGGCCAAGATGTCAAGTTTCATAATGGTGAGGACAGTGGTATTCATAAGAGATGCAGTGATGCTGGACATGGCAATGACAGACACAGTATTATCAGTATAGGAGTATTAATCAAGATCGTAGGACAGATACATATGTAGGGCATCTAAAGACAATAGTCAGAATAGGCTGGGTTATGCTGTAATAACGAACAGCCCCTATACCTTAGAGAGTGTACACAGCATAAGTTTAATTCTAATACTATATGTTAGAAAGTGGTTCTGTGCACTTGGTCACCCGTGGACTATGCTGATGGAGAATCCAATTCTATGTGCTTTTAGGATCACTGTGGCTATAAGAGAACGTGGAGAATCTTACACTGTTTCTGTATTGGTCAGCTTAGGCTAGGTTGTGTGTGTGCGTGTCAAGCTGCTTCAGTCCTGTCTGACTCATGTCATCTCTTAAGTCTCCTGCACTGGTAGGCAGGTTCTTTACCACTAGCACCACCTGGGAAACCCTTAGGCTAGGTTGAGAGCATGCTAAACTGCTTTGGTCGTGTCCATTATGGACTGTAGCCTGCCAGGCTCCTCTGTCCGTGGGATTCTCCAGGCGAGAATACTGGAGTGCGTTTCCGTACCCGGCTCCGGGGGATCTTCCTGACCCAGGGATTGAACCCATGTCTCCTGAATTTCCTGTATTGCAGGCAGATTCTTTACCACTGAGCCACTGGGGAAGCCCTAGGCTAGTTTAGGGGGTGGTAATGAGAGACTCCAAAATTTCTCTGGCTTTCCACAACAGGCTTTCTCACTTACTTTTATGTACATTGCAGGTTGGCTGTGGCTTTGCCCCACATCAGTTTCACTCTGAGATCCAGGCTGATGGGGCAGCCTCAAGACACCTATAACTTTGCAGTCTTGTGGCAGAAGGAAAATAGAGTATGGTGAAGCATGTTTTGGGTTTTCAAGCTTCTGCTCAGAAATGCCACCTATTATAGTCTGCCTATATTTTATTGGCTAAAGGATGACTAATTTCCAAAGAGGCAGGAAAGTGCAATCTTCTGAGGAGGTTGGAAAGAGGAGAGCTGGAATACTGGTGAATTCTTTAGTGACTTACAGCAGCTGTTTGTTCATAGAGTACAGGAGGTACTAGGGGAACGGAAGAATCCTGAGTGGCTGGTATGGTCATGGAGGAAGGACTTGGTCAATCTGGAGGGGCTCTGGGATAAGAGGAAAGCAATTTAAAGGCAGAGGGGGCAACACCAGGAGCTAGAGGCAGGACACAGCATGGTAAAGTGCTCAAACCTGCTAGCCATTGCTCCTTGATTCCCAGGGTATTTCTGGCTTCCCAGAAATTCAACAAAATCTGGGAAAGTTGTTTGGAGCGCAAGATTCATAGAGAGAGGCAGCAGAATATACGGACTGAAATGCTGGCTAGTCAGAGCAGGGAGGACTTTGAATGCCTTGCTGAGGTATTTTGCAACCTAAACCACAGATAAAATCTTCAGCCAGATAAGTTTACTGGGATGCTGCATGCTCTATCCCCTTCTTGTACATTAACTCTCTTCACACCAGGAAACCCATTGCCATTTTCAACACGTGGCTTGAACATCCCTCCCAACTCCATCCCCATCCCACCCCTCTAGATCATTACTGAGCCCAGTTTGAGTTCCTTGAGTCATAACAGCAAATTCTTGTTGGCTATCTATCTTACATACGATAGTATATGTTTCCATGTTACTCTCTGCATACATCCCACCCTCTCCTTCCTCCCCCATCAGTTGTGTTCATAAGTCTGTTCTCAACATCTGTGTCTCCATTGCTGCTCTGCAAATAAGTTTATCAGCACCATCTTTCTAGCTTTCATATATATGCGTTAGTATAAAGTATTTATTATCCTCTTTCTGACTTACTTCACTCGGTATAACAGGCTCTATGTTCATCCACCTCATTAGAACTGACTCAAATGCTTTTTTAATGGCTAATATTCCATTGTATATATGTACCACAGCTTCTGTACCCATCCATCGGTCAGTGGACATATAGGTGGCTTCTATGTCCTAGCTATTGTAAATAGAGCTGCAATGAACATTGGGGTACATGTGCCTTTTTCAATACAGCTGTCAATTTTTTGTTTTCCTGTAATGAGCAAATGACTTCCTTTGGCCAGTTTTGCAAACCACATATCTCTTTAAGGGACTTTGCGTCACACCAAAGCATCTACTTAGAAGAGGCAGATGTTACATCACTGTATCACTTCCTTAGGAGTCAGAATCACTGAAGTTAATCAGGGTGTCAGATGTTTTAGGCTTTTCCCTCCGCTGTCCATCCATTTGTCCAATCATTCAGTACCTTATCCATTGAGTTCCTACAATATATCTGACACATGGCAGGTAACGTCCTAGTATAGACCAAGGACTCAGTAACTAACAACTCCTTTCCTCCCTTCCCTTGGAAAATTCTCCCTGTAGGTAAAATGACACTTCTACCACAAGGCATCCAGTTCTGGATGCCAGGGACAGCTGTCCATCTGTGGAACTGGCTGCCCCTGAACATAGGGCCCCCTCTGAGTGTTCAACCTCCAAGGCCACTCTGGCCTATTACATCTTTGATTGAAAAAGACAGTGACCCTGACAGTCTTATGTTCCCTATACAGACAGGAAATCTAGGCCTCATTGTTGATAAACTAACAGGGTTTCTGGGTAGCTCTCTAGGGAAGTCTGATCTAGTCTCACAGGTGTCAGAGCCATTCTTATCTCTTCTGTAGTCTCACTATCTAATTAACTGAAATCTGTCTGATCTTGTCCTAATTTTGTGAGATGCAATGGGCCAGTTTCCTTCTGTAGCCTCCCTATGGGAAGCATGACCTTGTTTAGACTAGAATGTCCTAAGCAGGGAGGACATCTAGGTGTTCCCAGAGAGACCCCCAATTGTCAGGTGACCAGGGTAGCCCCACTCTCCAAGCACGGAAACTTTTGGACAGCCATTCCATCGAGTTGGGGCTGCACCACTCCCAAGAACTCCATTCACAGCACAGGGAGAACCAGGCTTATAGGCTACAGGGTGAATAGTGGCCCAGGGGTTTGGGCAGTGTGACTGCTTTGAGAACAGTACATTTTTTACCTGCATCAATAATATGCTCCCTGTGAGTGCAAAGAGCTATGAGGTTTCAAAGCCCACTTCTGTGCTTCCAAATGATCCTCAAAACCCTCTAAGGTCATATGGGAAAACTGAGGCCCTGAGGCAGAAAGTGACTTCACTTGAGTCATAGGACTATGAAGTGCTGAAGCGGGAGCCAGGGAAAGATGCTCTGGCTCTTGCGACCGTGCTCTGTCTGCAGTGTCACGTGGCAGCTCCTTGCCTCCTCCCAGGACGCCCCAGCCCCACAAGTCTCCTGCCTCCCTGACTACCTCTTCTACCCTGCTTCCTATTCCTTTTAGGTCCAGGACCCTTGTTTCCAAAGCAAATATGTGATAAGTAGTCTGGACTGATGAGAGAGGACAGAGGTGCTGTTGGTCCTCCGGGTAACACAGGTGCGTTTTCTTAGGTGCCTGATCATTAGGGCTCCTTAGGTGCCTTAAAAGGAAATGAGGAGGAAAGGTCACCCCTTTGGATCTGGTCTAGGATAGAGCCAGGCAGGCAAGAGCAGCACTGGAGTGGAGGGGAACACTGCTGGGCCCTATATCCCACCTTGGGTCTATATCCCAGTTGCCTTCTTGTTCTCTCCTCCTGTCTGTCAGATGTGCCTGACATCCAGAAATCTGAGATGCCTGGAAAAGAAGGGAAGAGGCGCAAGCAGCTATGAGCTCATCTTTGCCGGCCGGCGCCGGGCGCCCCTGCGGGACCCTTTTTCCATGGCGGGGTCCAGGCTCTTCGGGTGGTGATGACTTCAGGGCTGGAGATTCCCTACTGGCTGCCCCGGGGGATAGACACTGGCTTCTGGTGCATTCCAGCCATGCTCCCCTCAGCCCTGGAGACGTGAGAACCAGAGCTTGAGACCCTCTGTCTCCCGGCTACTCTCCAGGGGAGCCTTAGGCCCAGAATGTCCCCAGACGTCTACTTGTCACCTCCTTCTGACCCAGACCTTTCCATTCCCCACTCTTCCTGTTCCAGGGATGGAAAGTCCAGGACCAAGAGATGGGTCCCTCCTTCTTTCTTTTGGCCTGGTTTCCCTTCTGCCTTCCTCCCTCCTCCATCAGGCACCCAGTTGGCCCTGAACCCTTGACCCTGCTTGCCCAGCAGACATCAGACCAGATGGAGCCAGAGACTGGACACTGACTAATGGCTCCATGAAGGCTGTGACCTGAGAGAGGCAGTTGTGGGCAGACCTTGGATCTGCCCTTCATGTTGAGAATGGGAACTTGGCTTACCCTTCTCCTTCCCAAACCCACCATGAAATACTCCAGTCCCAGCCTTATGCAGGCATCTCTGTTGTCTAGCCTCTAGAGGGCTTTGATTCTCCCACCTCACATTGCCTTGGCATTTCTTTCCTTTCTCCCTAACCCAGCCAGCACGCTCTAGCCTAAAGGGTTTAAGGGGCTTCCTTGGACCCTTTCCCTCACTGCTGCTGCTGCTGCTAAGTTGCTTCAGTTGTGTCCAACTCTGTGCGACCCCATAGACAGCAGCCCACCAGGCTCCACCATCCCTGGGATTCTCCAGGCAAGAACACAGGAGTGGGTTGCCATTTCCTTCTCCAATCCATGAAAGTGAAGTGAAAGTGAAGTTGCTCAGTCGTGTCCTACTCTTTGAGACCCCATGGACTGCAGCCTACCAGGCTCCTCTGTCCATGGGATTTTCCAGGCAAGAGTACTGGAGTGGGGTGCCATTGCCTTCTCCGACTACCCACCCTCTACTAGCCCTTTCTCCACACTGCTGGTAATCTCGGCTCTCCCTCTCGATCTAGCCTCTTGAACTTGTCTATATCTGCTTCTCCACTATGCTTGACGTTCACAACTCAGCCCACTCCACTTGGACTTAGGCTTCTCCACCCCAATGAGTCTGTGTTCACCATGGGCACCAGTGGCTTCATGACCAAGTTCTTCTCTGACCTCTCTCCTTTAACTTCTATGGAGTCTGATTACACTGACAACCTTCCTCTTTGACTACCCTTTGAGACAAAGAATCCCCATATCCCCACATGTGGCTTAGGCCATGGAAATTTACTCTCCTCTCAAGGAAAGGGCTGGGTGCATGGTGGGGGTGGCAGTGTGAAGGCTTCAAGACCCAGTTCCTATTTGTTCTGCCATCTTCTATGTGGCATTTCCATTTCTTGGCCCCAGATGGATGCTCCAGATCCTGCCATCTGTGGGAAATATGATGTCACTTCAGCTCATAATTCACTGGCCAGAACATAGCACATGGCCATACCAAGCTGGAGACTGTGATCTCTAGCCAGGTATATTTTCCCCTTCCCATGTAAGATAGGGAGAACAGATACTGGAGGATGACTACCTGTGATGGGTCCTTGTTAATATATTTCATGGGCGGTTTTCCTCCGTCTGTCCCTTTAAATGTTGGTGCTAGCTTTTCAAGCCCACTTTCTTCGTTCTGTGTGTGTTTTCCATAGAGATCCAAAGCACCCCACAGATTCAAATATTGCCTTCCCAAAGAGCTCCCACACCTCTATCTTTAGTGCAGAAGTATCTCTGGAGAAGGCAATGGCACCCCACTCCAGTACTCTTGCCTGGAAAATCCCATGGATGGAGGAGCCTGGAAGGCTGCAGTCCATGGGGTCGCTGAGGGTCAGACACAACTGAGCGACTTCACTTTTGCTTTTCACATTCATGCATTGGAGAAGGAAATGGCAACCCACTCCAGTGTTCTGGAGATCCCAGGGATGGGGAAGCCTGGTGGGCTGCCGTCTATGGGGTCGCACAGAGTCGGACACGACTGAAGTGACTTAGCATAGCATAGCATAGCATCTTCTGACTCTACACCTCACAATGGGGTAATTCCTTTAGGAGGTCCCACTAACATCTTAAAATCAAACCTAACTCATGGTTTTCTTCCCCAACTTTCTTTTTCTTATGGGACCCTTGCTCCTGTGTGTGCCCTGACTCTTCCCCAGGCTCTATCAGTCCCCATGTAATTCAACCCTTGAACTCCCCCAAAGCCATCTCTTCTGCTTCATCTCCCTGCCTCAGTCCAGGTCTCATCACTTCTGTCCTGGTCTCACAGCTGTCTGCTAGCTGTCTCTTGTCTCCCACTTGAACTTGCCTCTCCAGGTCTATGGTGCAGCCAGATTCTTCCATACATGAACATCCCCTGCTTACACATCTTCCCTGGCTCCCTACTGCCCACAGTGCACACCCAACGGCCTGCTCCTTCTCATTCCAACCCCTCTTCTTCTTCTTGCTTTGCTTTTCCAAATGGCTCATGACCTCTGAAAACTGTACATCCTGTTTCTCAGCCTGGGTTTCCCACCCATCTCACTTTTGCCATCTCCCCGACCATGTGGCAGACACCTACTCAGTCTCCAGGACTTGGCTCAACTGTCTACCCCTTAACTGTCAACTGTGGAGATTTTTATTGCCTCTTTAATGCCTTTTAGGGGCTACTATGCCATGATTCCAGCCATGACCTCTAAGGCATAGCTGCTGTCTGTCCAAGGGCCAGCACCATAACCATCCATTTATGCATCTCTTTCTCACCTGTTCAGGAAGTGTTTGAGGGCAGGACCAAGACTTTCCTTCTCTCTGTCCCCAGCACCCAGCACAAGATCTGGAAAACAGCAAACATCCAGAAAGTGTTTCTTGTGTGAATGAATAATCATGTCACCTTGGCCCAAACATCATCAGGGGCTCCTCAATGACTCATAATAAAGTCAAAGGGCCATCAGGTCCAACGCTGACCCCATCATCCAGACATACCATAGCCACATACTCTCAGGCTCCCACATCTTTCGCAATTTGCTCCTCTTGTGTGGACTGACTTCCTATTTTTCTTCACTCACTGCAGTGCCACCTTCTTTGATCTACCCAACTCAGTCACATAATCTTTGCTCTGCACTCGTGTGGCTCATGCTGCCGTTATGGTTCTTTATTGTGACTGTCAACAGACTGCAGTGACCAGCCGTGGTGTTAATATCCAGCCTCCCTCACTCCACCTGGAGTTCTTTCCCTTCCCTGCTGTCCCCAGCACCGACATGGCTGAAGAGAGGGTACTGGCCTGGTCTTTGGCAACCCTGCCTTTGTGGTCACCATTGGGACT
This sequence comes from Bos indicus x Bos taurus, assembly GCF_003369695.1. Classification (NCBI taxonomy): domain Eukaryota; kingdom Metazoa; phylum Chordata; class Mammalia; order Artiodactyla; family Bovidae; genus Bos; species Bos indicus x Bos taurus. The sequence goes on along the minus strand of NC_040086.1, from coordinate 12,774,264 downwards.
TCCCCAAGCTGGGTCAATCATAGCTCCTTATCCACCTGGTTCTGGTTCACTGGTTCAAGACCAGCTACCTCATTCAATTTCATATACCTGATATGCTTTTAAAAAACAGAAACTGAGGAGAATGAGGTAGAAGTGGTATGATGGAAAATTTGGAAGCTATTGGATGCTGTTTCTCTGTGTGAAAGAAGTCACTGTGCATTAAGAGAAGGAAGCTACTACCCAGACAGCCATCGATGAGAGACAGAGATGGAGATGGAGGTGGAGATGGAGATGGAGATGAAGGTGAAGATGGAGATGGAGAGATGGAGATGAGAGATGAAAGACAGAGATGGAGATGGAAATGAGATGCAGATGAGAGAAAGATGAAAGATGGAGATGAAGATGGAGATGGAGAGATGGAGACAGAGATGGAGATGAGAGATCAAAGACAGAGATGGAGATGGAAATGAGATGTGGATGAGAGAAAGATGAAAGATGGAGATGAAGATGAGAGCTGGAGATGGAAGTGAGAGAGCAAGACAGACGCACACACAGAGAAATCTGGGGGCACCTGAAGCCCAGTTGTATTCTTGCTCTTGCCATTACTTGACTGAATTCTGTGAGGCAATACTCATCTTTTTTCCTAAACTTGTTCAAGGTGTAACCAAAAGTCTTGACCCATACATATACTTGTCTGGTTCTACTTATTACTGGAGTTGTCTGGGTGCAAATTTGCCCGCTCCCCATCTGTCTCCCAGTCTGTAGAGGGCATATCCCTCTTTGGGTGCCCCCATGATGGCAGAGCCCCCACTCAGGCCTACAGCCCTAGATCAGGACTGGTCCACCTTGGTATTTCAATGACTAAATGCTCCCATACAGGGTGACTGGGCTGCTGCCTGACCATGGCTTTCTTCTCATTTTAGGCTGTGTAAACCCATCAACAATCAGCAAATTAATAGTCTGTGAGCCAAGGTCGCTCGTGGTTTGTTTACTGCAGCCGCTGTTCCCCTAGGCTGAGGCGTTCTTTCCACAGGTGTTTCTTCAGCCTGGGCTTGATTTATTCCTTTTCCCTTTCCTCCCTCACCCAGGCTAATTATTGCTTTTGTTTATAACCAAGTTAAGTAAACTGACCTCCATCTTGCCCAGCAGAAGTCTCCATGCCTACATGGTCCATTAACGCTGCTGTGGTGTGGCTGGACACTGGCCAGACTGCAGGACACCAAACATCTGGATCCTGAGGAGGTTTCAAGGTTCACTGCCAGAGGGCAAGTGTCGGGGCTCAGGGAAAGGGATGCTGCAGCAGACTTTTGTTGCCAGTGACCCAAGACTTTGCCTGGCATTCACACCAAACCATTCCTCAAACAAAGTGGAGAGGTCAGCCTGGGTGTACATTCTGAGCCATGGGCCAGGCCTGGGAGGAGAGCAACATGTCTCCCTGGGAAGAGACCATGGAGCAGATTGGTAGAAAGGGATGGCCAAATAGTTGAAAAGGGGCTGCTTTGGTGGGGGCAAGGGAGGCTCTGTGCTCTGCTTTGCTGGGAGTGCTGGGATGGCTAGTGACTTGGGTCCTTTCTGCACTGGAGCTGCCTACACTGGAATTGGAACTGCAAGGATTGAGTCCAAAGCCTCCCACTGCCCAACTAGGGCCCAGAAATTGTGGGCTGGTTTTGGTGTATAAAGACAAGCCCCAGGCACATTGGCAGGGTGTCCTCAGCAGGGAGGAGCAGGCACACTTCTTTACTCTGGCTCCCATGTGGTTTAGCACATGGGGAGCTGTCTAGGCAGGGGGCTACCAGCCAGAACTTGGCTGTCCCCCAGTCCCTTGCCTTAGGCCCTGATGTCACCAGCCTAGACGTCTGGCTGTTGGGTTTGATTGGCTCATGCTTGGAGGGAGCTGTGGGCCAGGGAGCTTAACTCCATGCACAGCCATGCCACCCAGCCATGACCACTCGCAGACATGAACCACACTGAGCCTGAGGTCCTCATATGTTCCATGAGGATAATAATAGCATCAGCCTGGTAAGGTTGTTCTGAGGATTAATAAAGATCATGAACAGAATATATTCAGCATGCAAGAACTGGAAGACTGTAAATACCCAGCTAGTGATAGCTACTACTTACAAGTTGCTCCTCTTATTCTCTGTAACACCAGCATGTTCTGTGACCTTTGGCAAGCCAGTGTCTCTGAGTCTCAGTCTTCTTATCTATAAACTAAGAGAATTTCCATTAATTTTCCTTTTACAAGCCAAAGTTTCATTATTTGTAAAATGAGGATGATATTATTTTAAAATTTATATTAATGGGGACTCGGGGGAAGAAGAGTCTCAAATGACATATGGTCAAAGTGATAAAGCTTTGAAAAGTTAAAGAGCTGTTCTCACTTGAGGGATAATAATGATAATAAGCAATAATGATAAGTACTAATTAATTCTGTGGGAAAGGGCATGGCAGCCCACTTCAGTAGTCTTATCTGGAGAACCACATGGACAGAAGAGCCTGGTGGGCTACTGTCCGAGGGGTCACACAGAGTTGGACAGGATTGAATTGACTTTGCACAGAACAATTAATGCTAGTAGTTTCCTCATGGGTTTCTATCCACTTGTCAAGGGTTGTTGGGGAGAATTTCCAGTGTCTGTGTTGAAGAGGAAGTCTGGCAAGTGGTCCTGAGCAGAATGGAAATTCTGCAGGGATGTGGCTGAACTGGAGACTTTCAGCCCACTCTTGGGATGTTTCCAAATTATTAAGTGTGTGGTTTGGACAAGCTCCCCACGTTGTGCTGATGCTCTTGACTCCCACTCTATTGCCCTTCTTGGGTATTCCTCACTTTAGCTCAAGGCTTTGAGGCTTGTTGTAAAGTCGGTACCCCAGGGATCCCATTCACAGCTATTCTCAGATCCTCACACTTGTGAGTGATTGAGATTCCTATAAGGGAAGAGTCTGGACTAAGAAGCAGTAGACTTGGGGTTGGATAATGTGGGGAGAGCTCACAGAAGGGAAGACTACAGGCAAATACCTCTCTGGCCAATAATGCTTACGTGTCTCCCTTTTGTATTATCTGAGGTTGGTTCAGTTGCTCTGTTCTCAGGGCCTAGATTCGGTTATCTTGGCCTCTTTAATACAATGTTCCCCTTCTCTCCATTGATCTGCTGCTCTCTCCAAGAAATTGTTGCATGTCTCCAGGAGTCAAGTTGAGTGTGGTAAGCTTAATTTCTTTACTTGTGCCTTGTATTGTGAGGACAATATGTTTCATTTTTTTGAATAAGAGTGCATTATAATGTTAATTAAGTATCTTTGGTTAGGGTACCCTAGAAGCAGTCCTGAGACAAGGATTTGAGTGGAAGTAGAGAAGCGATCCCAGAAAGTACTGGGAGGGCAAGAATGAGCCAGAACAGGGGAGAATCCCAGGGTGTGCCATCAAGTAGCTCTCCATGTGGGCAACTGGGGCTCAGTTCCACTGGGAACTTGGGAGACAGTCATCTCGAGCAAAGGGAAGGAAGCTGGGGTGTCTATCCACCACCTCCTCATCTTTCTTTGACTGAGGACTACTTCCAGGAGCGCTAAGCCTCCAGCACCACAGGCTTGTCCTGTGTGTAGGCTAAGTACCTGTAATACTAACAGTCTTCAGTTTGTCAAGTTGACTGCTGAGGATGATGGCCGGGCACCAAAGAGCCTGCTGCAGCGTGCTTCTATAAATGGGGCACAACCTCACCAAGACTCTGAGTGTACTTCAGAGCTGGAGATCACAGGGTTTGAGGACAATGCTAGCCAGAGATGGTCACTATAAGCTTCCTATTAGGAGATAACGTTCCATGGGTCTCTCCTGTACTCCTTGCCAGCACAAGCCAGGGCTTGCTTTGTTCTTGATGACCTTTTCAAGGTTGTTTGCATGGTTAACAGTCTATGAAGACAGAGAAGGTGTCTCCCTCTGCAGCAGAGGGCAGCTTTGTTTACTATTGAGTACAACAAAGAGAATGTCTTCCTCTGGGTCAAGTTTATACATGCTTACTGCCTATTATAAAACAGTCAGGCTCCCTAACTCAGGGATCCACCCCTGTAATTCAGCCTATGATATATGCAAGCATCTCATGGCCCTTGTTGCCTCACCCTGTAGGGATGATGACTCCCTGCACTGGTTCAAATGCTGGTGATCTGGATATTACCATCATGTTAGTAGGAAACTGTCCTTTGTCTCTGAGCCAGGAATCCTGTGTCTTTTGCCAGCATCTCTGAAGCAGTGTCAGGCAAACTTGCTAGCTTGCAAGCAGGGTAAAACATCTCTGTTCCTTCTACAGTTCTTGAACCTCTCCCACCCACACCCCAGATCAAGTGCCTAGTCATGGTGTAAGTGATGAAAAGAGAGCTTAAAATCGAACAGTAAGTCAAACAAATGGAAAGTAAGAAATCATCACATGGTCTGATGGCTTGAGCATAGTACCTGGCTAGGGGCTCTGAGGGGAGGGGTTGGGGGAAGGAAGAAGAGCTGGAGCAAATGGGGAAGTGGGAGTAAACCCAGAATGTCCATGCAGGCCTGGGAGAGGTGCCGGTCAAGCCTAATACAGAGTCAGAAGTGAGTGAGGAATGCAGACTGGGCTGGGGGGCGCTGGGAAAACCTTAAACCCTTTCCCTCCTGGGGCCTGTTTCTCCCATACTGTACTCTTACCTTCTCTGGGACCCGCTGTCCTGACCCCTTCATCTTCTTCCACTCACAGTGCCCAGGGTGCCTTGAAACCACCCCCGCCCCGAATCTGTGGCACTTTTTGAGGCATGTAGTTGTGTGGCCTGGGAGCTGGGGTGGGAGCTGAGCCCAGAGTCCACAAGCACCCCCACCCACTTTTCCTGTGGCAGCCAAAGACCACCAGGAACATCCACCAAGTAGAAGATTTACGGTCGAGCCAGGAGGAGTATCCTTGTGAAGATACCTACACAGTCGTTTCAATGGGAGAATTTACAAGCATCTTCCTTCTCTTGCTACCGAGTGGAAAAATACACTGGGCCCAGAGCTGTGAGTTCCTTGCCAAGGCCTGTGACTCATCCTCAAGTCATAAATAACGGGTCCCTCATGACAAAGCAGAGAAGAGAGCTGGGCCCAGGGCCACATATTTATTAGAAAAGAGAGTAGAACCATTATTTGGGGGGCTTGGCTTCCGGAAAACTCAAACCACGTCACATTAGAAAAGGTCAGGAGGCATTTCCACAGGGATGCAGACCTGACATTTTTTCTCATGTTCTCAACCTTTCATCTGGAGCAGAGACCACCCCCTCCCTGCTGACCCAATGCATCCACCAGAGGCATCCCTGGCCACCTAGTTCCCTGGACCAAGATGAGGCCTTGCTATGTCCCAGGCCCTGCTGGGATCCCCCTCCACCTCCTGATGCTGCTGATAGCCACAAAGGGAAGCAGAGAAGTGAACCCCAGTGGCCACCACACTGCAAGCATCAGGAAACATTTACTGCCTAGAAGGATGACCTCTGGTAAGTTACAGTCCCTCCTGGGGCCTCCATTTCGCAAGGCTTCAAGGACTGCTGTCAGAATGAGGTGAAGGAGTGGATGCAGGCCCCGTGCAGGCCCCAGGACTGGCCACCCTCGTGAGAGGCAGAGACCAGGGGCAGGAGGAGAGAGAAAGACAGACTCAGTCCTCTCTGATCACTCTCTCTCGGGCTCTCTCCCCTTCTCTGTGCCTCTCTCTGTCTCTGTGTATAGGACTCAGAATCCAAAGGATAATGAATGCAGACAGGGAGGAGCAATAAATCATTTATGAATTGCCGACAGAACCTTTTATGCTTGAAGGAAACATGGCTGTGTGTGATTCAGGGAAAGCTGAACTTGGCATCTTCTCCTAAACCCACTCTGATGTGTTCAACGTCGCCTCCTTCGTTGCTCAGATGGGAAAACCAGGTGTGTAGGATGATATCCCGCTTTCCCCAGTCCTTGCAGCAGTGGTCCAGGCCAGTGCATGCTCCCTCTACCCTTTCTTCCCTCCTCACTGCACCTGCTCAGGGCCCTGCCGTCCTTAACCTGATGGCACAAACTGGAGCAAGTTGCACTTCCAGCCCTTCTGTGGCCTCTGGCTAAAGTCCATTCCCTGCAGCGTGGCTCCCAGCCCCCTGGGATGCAGGCCTGGGGGTGCTGGGCCATTGAGGCCTCTGGTCCTTGATCACCAGCCCAGCACCTACCCACACAGCAAGGTCCAGGGCTGGCCCCTCCTTCTGCATGCTGCTCCCTCAGAGCCACCCCTGCCAGGCAGACACCAGACTCGGCCTCATGAAGCTCTCATGGCCCTTAACTTGTATTACCCATCTGTGTTCCTAGCCTGGTCATGCACTCCTCTGGGTAGAGATGGTCTTACTCACTTAATCTTCACAGATCCTGGCATATAACTGCAGCCAGGGGAAAATTCAAAGAATGAATAATGGATGGTTGATGAGCTGAATGGAGTGATGGATCAGTGCTGCCTTTATGATCACTCTTGGCCGACACAGGCATTCATGCTGAGTCTACTTCCCCGCTCTGAGCTGTGCCCTACTTCCATGGGGTTCTTCTGGCCTTCAAAGCCCATGGCCTTAACTACAACTGGCCTTGAGCACAGATGACTAACAGAAGCTCTGTGTGTGGTTTGGCTGTTTGATCTCTACCTTGGCTGTAAGGGACATGCCACTCTTCTACCCTGAGCTGCACTGGTCATTTCAGACACTGCACAAGGGCCATGAGCATTTACTAATGTGGGCTTCCAGGGCTCTGCTTTAGAGATACTGAGGTTGGAAACACATTCCACCACTGTGCACTGCAATCACAGAGCACGGGATTAAAACAAAACAGAATCCTGACGGTCAGATCTGGGAAGCCTTGTAGGAATCTTCTGGACCACCCAACACCTTCATCATCCAGATGAGGCCCTTGGAGCCAAGGGTTTGGCCCACAGGCCACAGTGCTGTTGGGAAAGGCAGCCCCGCAAGCCCAGGGCTCACCGGTGAACTCTGGCTTGGGCGGTTGTCCAGTCATCACATCTTGTTGCCCTCTTCCTCATGTCTCAGTAGCCCTGGGCTGGTCTGGCTCCCTCTCATGCAGCAGATGCCCCCAAGTCCTCCTAGACTCACACCCCAATCCTTGTTTCTTTTCTGCCTCCCTTCAAGCGCTTGGTACTCAGGGTCTGGGGAGGGGGTGGGGGGGTACAATAAGACCTCAACCCTGAAGACAATGGATTTGGGTCTCAACCCTGAGGCTTAGAGGCAGCTTCTTGGGACTAGTTCATGGCAGAAGGTCATCAAGTGCCTCCTCGATACTGTCCCAGTTTCTGGCAGGCTCAGCAAGGCCCGGAAAGAGCCCGGAGTGGATTAATACAGACCCATCCTTCTCAGAGGGAAGAACATAATCAGCCAGAGGCTATAAGAAAAGGGAAATGAGTGTGGACTAACACAGGGCAACTCGTGGGCTGAAGTCTTGAGTCCCCAGCTCCCAAGTGTTCTTGGAATCAGGAAGGGTATTTGGGGAGGACAGTCTGGAGGGGAAAACTCTGGGAAGGCTCACGGCAGAAACGGCCTGGGAGGACAAAGGCCAAGAGGGTGCTCTTTCCTCCCTGGACGGTGCTCAGCACTGGCCTGGAGCGGCAGCACACTGGGCCCAGGCTGGGCAATGGCCCACTCCTTGGAGTCCCAGGTGGAGGGAGCGGGGTTAGATATAGCCTAAAGGGGCTGTTCAAGCTGGGATCCTGGCTGGAGGCCTCAGCCTCGCTGCCTTAGTCTCCAGAGGGACATTACCACCTACAAAGAGGGCCCCCGTGTGGTCCTCAAGGGCTAGTTCTCATCAACCCCTTCTTTCTGGACGCGGAGTCTCCCGGTGAGCAGAGGAAACTGGATTCACAGCTTCCCTCCCTGCCCCAGTCTAGTTCAGCTGCGTTTGTGGGCAGTGAGAATCTGAGGGATGCTGGCCTAATGGTGGAGTTGGAGGCAGTGGGGATGAGCTTGAGCATTACTTGGAGGCATAAGGGCAGCTGGCTCCTCTGACCCCACATGGGAAACTTCTCAGGGAGAGAAGTCAGCCCCGTTGGTTTCTTCAGCTGCGTTTCCTGCCTTGGCCCACCTCCCTCCATGTGCTAGGCACATCCAGCTCCAGAACCATTGCTATGTTCCAGGTTCTTACCCAAACTGTTTTCTCTACTCAGAGTACCCTTCCTACCCACTTTCTCGCCCCATCTCAGCTGTCCCCACCATACCTCCTGGATAATAAGAGCCTTTTCACACAACAGGCATGTGGTAAGTGTTTGTTGAATGAGACACCAAGGTCAGATGCAGGGTCTTAGGGACAGAGAGATCTGAATTCACATTCAGTTCTCTTTTGCAGACAATCTTCGTACTGAATTTGCTTGTGACCTTGAGCAAATGTCTCCTAGTCTCTGGTCTCCACTTCTTTATCTGTCAATGAGAAAGCCGAACTGGCCGAGCTGTGAGCCTCCCGGCTCTGACACAAATCCTGGGTGGCAGTGAAGCCAAGGTCCTGTCCCTGTGCTCCCCGCTGGCCTGCCTCACCCTCCCCAGCTGGGAGGAACATCCTGAGCAGCGTTAAGAATAATAAACACGGGCTGATAAACATCAATAGGCCCCCTCGGTGCCAAAAGGGGAAGAGGGAAGACTATGCTTTGCTGGCTCGGCCTCCCTGGACCAAGGGAGCCACTGCCAGCTCCTTAATCATCTGGAGACAGCCGGCCGGCTCCCCTGGTCCCGCCCCGGGCCCAGGGCAAGTGGAGGCCAGGCCAGGCTCTGGGGAGTTGGCCGTTAGGTCTTCAGCCACAGGCGGGCCCCAGATGGCCCCCATCCCCTGTGCCAGGGCTTTCCTCTGGATGGGACTTATGTTCCTGCCCTACTTGAAACCTTTAGTGGCCCCCCAGTGCCCACAAGACAGAGCTTGCTTGCCCTGGCCTGGCACGAACGGCCCCTCAGACGCTGGCCTCAACCTGCCTCTCCAGCCCCGTGGCTCACAGCTGTGGAGTGTCTTGCTATTTTCTGGAAATGCCAAGCTCTTATTCCTCTGGGATGGTTCATAGACTGATCCCTTCAGGAGAAGGCAGAATCTTACTTTGATGTCCAGTTAAGGCACTAGGGCCCTGCTGAATTAGCAACCTTGGCTCAGAGTGCTCCATGTTCTGATTACTTGGTTCCTTACCCTACTCTCCCCTAGATGGTGAGCTGTTGAAAGAGACCTGTTAGTGGAGGAATAGGGTCAGCTGCTACCTGGAGAATCCCAGGGACAGGGGAGCCTGGTGGGCTGCCGTCTATGGGGTCACACAGAGT